>NW_024870845.1:0-437500 GCF_019054845.1 Dipodomys spectabilis
TACATTGTGGAGCTCCAGGACGGGAACATCACAAACATTTAATTAAAGGAAATCAAATGTAACAATACGTTGGAAATGATCTGTACAACGTGGGAGGGATTGAGAGAGTGAAGGAAAGAGGAAGAAAAATGAAGGATAGGGTCACAAGTTAGATAAGAAATGTTATCACTACCTTAATTATGTAACTGTAATCCCTCTGTACATCATCTTGACAATAATATTAAAATAAAAAATAAAAACAAAACAAAAGCTTTTATTTATATCGTTATATTTAAAAGTATATTTTAAAAGAGTTATAGGCATGTTTTAAATTTCTAATGCATTGCTCCACTCTACTGGAGTATACTGGAATATGGGGAGAATTACTTACCCATGAGTCCATGAGTAAGGACCCTAATAAGAATTCTACAAAGAAATGTCAACATGGACCAAAGGGTCCTACCCATAACACCTTCCTTCTACAGCAAATCACACAACCTCCCAAAACCACATAATTTAATCATTTAAAGACAAATGATGAACCAACGTCTCCATTTGTAGAAAAGGCACTGAGATCCAAAGTGAATAATACACAATTTTAAGGAAGATTCCATAGATAAAGGAATGTGTCCCCCACACTTCAAACTGTAAATCTGGGAAAGTCAGTCATCTTTGTCATACTAATAAAAACCACAATAAAAGCTAACTGTGGGATTCAAAACGATTGTTCTTGTGACAGCACAGTAACTTCAGTGCAAATTACTATGTCTCTCTTTCCTTGTCTTATTCCCACCTCATTCTTGAATTCTGAAGGTGAGATTCTGGGAAGCCAGTTCCCTTTGCTCCAGTAATTAATGAACGTGAACGGGTGATTGGAGATACAATTTCTTCATATAGTTCTTGGATTCTCATTTTTTATTACTGAGAAATGATGGAATTGCAAAACACAAGAAAGTCTTAACTTTTCCACTAATTTCTAAAATGCCTGCTGTAAGAACAACAAAATTAATGAAAGAAACAACTCGGTAACCATATAAAGATATTTGTAGTGTATTGATACCAGGAGAAATTGAAATGTCACATATAAATACCAAATTACATTTACAAAGCACAAACCCTAATTCTTCACTGAGCTAATGTGATATTTACACATTTATATTTTCCAACAAAATCACCATTGAGAATACCACAGTCAATTTCAATCACAGAAGCAAAGCTGGAAAGAACTGTTAATTTTCACTTATTCTTTCCTGGAGTTGAGAGTGTTGATTCTGCGGATGTTGACTATTTGATCCCCTTCCTCCTCACAAATAAGTGTGCCTATGTAGAACAATTTATACCTATATCTTAACTTCATGGGTGTCTAGCCTTTCTTGTTGGATCTTCTGTCTGAGTACCACCTATGGAGCATATATAGTTTGTGAACATGGACCATGCCTTAACAAGCTAAAACATGCTCTAAAACAGTTCTAACAGAAACATCTGTGTTAATGGAAATATTCTATATATGCATTGTCTAACAGACTAGCCACTGGCTATATGTGGCTAATGAATCTCAAATGTAGAATGTCTGAAAAATTAATTCTTCCAATTTCAGTTAAATGAAATTTTAAATAATAAGATTCATCTACTCACTGTTAACTGAACAGCTCAGTTTCCAAATAAGGAAGCTGAAGTTCTCACAAAGATGATGATAAAATATAATCCAAGTGAAGAAGTTTCCATTAGATACTAACTGAATGCCTGTGAATTATCTGAACTTTCTTGTCTTATAGAATTCAGCCATCACTCAGCTAGATTGACAGCTGGGAGGAAAGGGGTGGGAGATAAACACAAGCTACTTGGGATACTGAGAATTGCTCCTTGAAGATGAGGGTTATGCATGAATCTTTTCTATATTTAGTAGACAACAAAGTGTGTGGAATCCTGAAGGTAGAAAAATAATGATTGTATTTCAATCAAACAGGTGCTCTGTTTATCAAAATGGGAGAGAAGTCAGACAGGTAAATTCTATAAATATACAAACAATATAGAGAAAAATTGCTACATTCTATTCTATGATAGGCCCTGGCATAAATGTTTGCACTTTGTACATACTCTGTAAATATTCACACACTAAAAAACAGAAATGTAATCCTTTACTACTGTTAAGATACATAGAATATCTTCATAATATATATTTGTGAAGGTATTTTTTTCCTTAATTTCTTCCACACCTACATTAAGAAATGGCTCTAAGAAAAAAGCTTCTAGATGTGTTAAATTTGAATTCCATCTATTTCTTTTGTTGAATTGTACTCTAAATAGGATTGAGGGCTTAGGGTTAGAAAAATAATAAGTATTCTCAACAAATTGTCATGCCTCATTTTCAAGGGGATGTATGCGTTTATTAGGAGAAATATGTGTTGGTCTTTGTAGCTAGGAACATTCAAGAAACAAAAGAAAAAGAAAAATTCCATGGCAGTCACAAGTGTTTGCATATCTTCAAGTGAATACTACCTGCTCTATATTCCATAGTATATTTGCAATATTTTTCTAAGCTATTGTCATCCTCCAGAGTAAAGTTCAGGCATGCCTATTGCTCATTATAAAGATCGCAGTTGCTCAAACTCAGAAACCATTGTTTGTATAGGCTTCACATGGCTATCTTTATTTGACTCAGTGGCACTGAGGGATGGGAGATACACTTGAAATATATAAATATACACATACACACATATCTCACTGGCTTTCACTACTACTGTAAAAATTAAGTCCTTTTTGTCTCTGACCCAAGAGCATCATAAATCGTCTAGCATCCATTAAAGTGGGACAAGTTCATTATTAACTTGCAAGTAAGTTAAATCTATAGATTCACACAATTCTAAATACTCGTATGAAGAAAAATATATACCTAGAGTTTTGGTGTGCTTCTATATTACGAAGCTCTCAATTTTCATCTTATTTGCCCAGAGGAGGCAAAATTGCTTGATAGGAAATGTACTCATTACCTTGTCATGTAACTGTAACCCCTTTGTACAGTATTCTTACAATCAAAAATGTACAAAAAGGAAAAAAAAAGAAATTGGAAGTCATGTATTTCCCTGAAAACTAACTAAATTTAAGGTTTGTAACTTTCTACAGGTTTTTAAGGACCAAATAAGTTGTGGATATGCCCCACGACCTTTACGAAAAGCTAAGGGAGAGAGTTCCAAAAGTGGCAGGAGATAGGTGACCAGAGCATAATTATATAGCTTTACTTCACTGTTACCATAGCAGGAGTACAAATCAATATGATGGTTCGTAGTTACAGGAACAGAAGGTATACTAGAAACTGACATCAATGAAGGGTCATTCATTGTAGGAAAACATAAATCAGGATGCACCAAAGATTGCAATCAATAGTGTCCAAAAAAGCATGGGATAAAGTTATTGCAAGTATATATTTGATAAGTGGTTCATATCAAGAATATATAAAAAACATCATTGCAATGACACACAACCTGATTTTACAATGTGCAAATAAATCAGATGTTTCTCCAGAGAAGACAAAGTGTTAACACGCCAATGAAGAAGGTGTTGAACATTACTAATCACCACGAAAGTGTAAGTCAAAATAATGAAAAAAATTACCACTTCATATGAATTAGGTAGGATAATACAAAAAAATAAAGTAACAATATTGACAAAAGTGTGGTAAAATTGGAACCGTTCTATGGGAAATAGAATGGCATCTTTTCAAACAATTATAAACAGGATTATTCATACCTGTAATCCTAAGCACTCAGGACAGGAGGCTGAAATGCAAGGATCACAGTTCATAGCCAGCCTGGGCAGAAAACTGGAAGTGGATCTGTGGTTTAAAGTTGTAGAACTCTAGTCTTGAGGAAAAGTTCAGGGACAGTGACTTGTCCCTGAGTTCAAGCCCCATGACAAAAAAATTAAAAAAAAAAAAGAAAGTAAAGAGAGTTTTCTTGTGATCCAGTGACTCCATTTCTGGGAATATACTCTAAACAACTAAAAGCAAGGTCTGGAAGAGATCTTGCACACTCATATTCATTTTGTATAATACTCAAATATGGAGGCAATCCAGTGGCCATCAACAAATGAATAGCTAAAGCAAATGTGGTTTATACATACAGTGGTATATTATTTCAACTTCAAAAAGAATTATGGGGCTGGGAAGGTGGCTCAGTGGTAGAGCGCTTGCCTTGCATGCATGAGGTTCTGGGTTCGATTCCTCAGCACCACATAAGCAAAAAGAAAAAAGCCAGAAGTGGCGCTGTGGCTCAAGTGGTAGAGTGCTAGCCTTGAGCTGAGAAGCTGAGGGACAGTGCCCAGGCCCAGAGTTCAGGCCCCACGACCGGACCCCCCCCAAAAAAAAAGAATTATGTTGTGACATATCCTATATTATGATTGAACCTTTGGAATACTGCTAAGTGAAATAAGCCAGTCAAAAAAAGATCAAATATTACATGATTCAACTTATAAGAGTAGTTACATAGAACAGTCTAATTGATAGAGACAGGAAGCAAAACTTACTTGATGTATAACTTGAAGCAGAGGAGAGTGGAAAATTGTTTTAATAAATAAAGAATTTGAATCTTGGAGGATGTAAAGAATGTGGACATTGAGATTGTACAATATTGTAAATGTACTTATTACTACTATGTTGTATGCTTAAAATGATTAATAAAACCTGGGAGAGAATTATGAAGGGGTTAAGCATAATCATGGTACATTGTATGCCTATGTGGATATATCAAAATGAAAAATCCACTTATTTAAGTAGGTAATGCTAATATAGTTGAATAAAGACAATAAATTTTAAGTTAAGTGTGCAAGTTTAAGTCAGAGGGCTTTGCTTCTTCAAAACAGCAATTTAGACATCCAATTTCTCTGTCAACATAGTGTTGATGGGACATCACAATGTACAGTGCCCAGTGAGTAACAAGTGGTTATGTGCCACTCAAAGGGAGTTAAACCATTTCATCTGGGTAGTTATGGATAAAAAGTAATGGTTGGAACTGGTTCCAACATGGTGGGGATGAATGATGCAGCAAAAAATACACACCCTTTTCCCATGAAGCTTTAGGTGCTAACACATGGCTTTTTCTGACTATGGTCTGGGGAGTGTCTCTCTACTTCCCATCCAATCAAAAGTGTTTTCTGTGCTTGTGCTCTGAGAAGGGGCATCCAATAAGGAAAAATTCCATACTCATGCTCTGAGACTAGGAAACCAATTATGAGACACTATGTCTCTCTTTTCGCTAGGGAGTGTGTTTCACTGCTCTGTTTTTGTTTTGAGGAAGAGACTGTTGCACTGCTCTCTTTTCGCTTTGAAGAAAAACTGCTTTAAAAACTGTTCTGCTCTCTAATTCTTTAAAGAAAACAAACCTGATATACAGACAATACTGCTATTCTGAAGATGTTGCGGGGAGGGAAGCCTTGACCTTCAGCTTTGAGACTAGATTTAGAATTTGATAACTTAGGTGCTGTGTTTTCAGATTAATCTGAACCAGGCTAATGTTTGCATTTTCTCAATTCTTCTAACTAGAATCTCTAAAGTATTAGGAAAAAAACAAAACAAACAAACAAATAAAAAACAACAAGAACCTGATATTAGGCTAGCAAAGGCTCCAGAAATTCTCAGATTTCTTCTTTTTTCTTGTATGAATCTAATAAATGAAAAGTTAATGCAACAAAGTGTTAATTCTCTATAATGTGGTTTATTTTCTTCCTCTTATTCTGAGATAGAAATTGATCTATTCTAAAGACAGAGGCTATGTTTTCTTCACAAGCTAGATCAAGTTCGCTGAATTTTGCTTTCTTAAAAATTGCTTAACTCCTGTAAGAAGGAATTGAAGACTGCTAGGCAGGAGGGATAGAGTGTGAGATGTGGGAAGTGTTCTCATACTCTGCATCTAGAGGGCTAGAAAATATGATGATCTGCTCACTGCCTCAAGCAATTCAGAAAGTGGCTTGCATTTTCTAAAACCTAAATCCAAACTTTCACATTCTCCTTCCCACCAAGAATTCCCCCTCAGAATTCTTCTTACCATAGTGTCTTGGCAGCTTAGAACTGCTTTGCCTCAGAAATGTGGCATCAGAATTGTGCCCTGTGGTCAGCCCAGCAGCTGGTATCTGACTGATTCATCTATGGCTCTGAAATGCTGCAGCTCAATCTGTGCTCTGTGCTCAGCATTCAGTAAGCGTGCTTAAGTCCATAGATATGTGCTTCCAGAAACCAGACTTTCCTCTTTCTATTAGCAGCAGGAGCACAAGAACAAGACAGGTTCTTTATAATGAAGCAGCCACACATAGCTGTTGGTTTCATAATCACTTGCTGAGGCGAATTTGCCTAAGGGAATCAAGACAATATGCAAATAAGGTGTTTTCACCTGGAAGCTCATAAGTTTCCATTCCAAAAAGGAAGCTGCTTATAATAAATTCTTTCTGGGAATAGACTGTGTAGGAGTTAGAATAATCATTTTCTCCAAAATGATTGATTGAGGGAAAGCATTGACTAAGCATAATTATCTTCCAAAAAGCTATATAACTAAAGTATTTCTTGTTACTAAAATAGTTCTAAGGACTTGAGGAATAGTTTAACTCATAAAGCACAAGCTGAGTAAGAATTTTCTAACAATTTATGGCCTGGTTGTCCTGGTCTAGTGAATTGCTCTGAAACTATTAACCCCTTTCAAAATAATCAGCTGAGCTTCAAAAGAGCCAATAGAGCAAGATTGTGAACACAACTTGTGATCAATACCAGAAGTAGTAACTCATTAGGGGTATAACCTGGGCAGACTTCCTACTCAGAGTGGTTGCTTCCTGTCAATAACATGCCCTTTAACAGAATTAAACTTTGCCATGCTAAGTTCCTTTCAACTTGGTGGTCTTTCTTGGGATATTGGATTACAGTAGGGGAGTATTCCCAACAATGTGGGGACTAATCCAGGATCCATGTTATGCAAGGGGGATGTAGGGAGACCCTCAGGAGGAGACACATCCTGACTTGTTGAGATAGCTCAAGATTGGGTTAAACACCATCTGTTGTGATAAAGGATGGAAAGTTTATCAGCAATTTCAGGAAAGGGCCCAAGGAAACACCTCAATAAAAAGTAATCTCATGCATAAGCCATGAGAGGAAAAATTGGATTAGAGCATACTACCTGGTTGGTTGGGGATTTTTATGGGCTGAGTGTGTCTTAGGCACAAAGAGAACTTGAGTCTCAATATGTGTTTTCATGCTCTGGCCCAAGAATAAAAATGGGGGAGCTGGAGGAATCCATTGTTGAGAAATCTCCAGTAACGGGAGCATCAAATATGAGAAGGGTGCACAAGAAACTTACAATAGGGAGGTTTAAGTGCACCAAAAACTGAAATCACAAGAGATCTGCTAAAATGGGGAATAAGAATTCTAGGCCTAAGGAACCCAAGGAAAATGATCTAAGGATGTGCTTCTGATAATCCATTGGGAGAATGTTGACAAAGGTCTGAGAACACTATTAAAGAATGGATGATTTTCATTATGGAGTTCCATAATGTGCACTTGTCCAAACAAAAACTTGTTATGAATATGTGCTCGCATGTGTGTGTTTTAAATATCATATCCTGAAAGGGGAACTCAAAAAAGTCCTACTCACTAAACTCGCTCAGCTGCCCACTTTGACTCTGAAGCCTGGATTGATCATCTAGCTGATCCAAGGATGTATGGCATTGAACCTTAGTTTCAGAAGCAGACTCTCTGGGTAGACTTAAAATTCAAGTCAAAAGCCAGGTGCCAGTGGCTTGCACCTGCAATCGTAGCTACTCAGGATCTGAGAATTAGAGTTAAAAACCAGCCCAGGCAGGAAATTCCTTGACACTCTTATCTCCAATTAACTACCAGCAACTGGAAGTGGTGCTGTGGCTCAAGTAGTAGGGTTTTTGCCTTGAACTCTGGGCCTGGGTGCTGCCCCTGATCCCTTCAGCTCAAGTCTTATGACCAAGAAAATAATGCTTGAGTGAAATGGGTTAAATATTCTGACCACCATTAAGATTCTGTGGCACAGAAACCAGAAAAACACGTGGTCCACTTCCTACTATGATGAACCTCAGATCCCTAAGAGCATGGAGTGCATGATCTGTCAGTCAAACATGGCCTGGAGAAACTTGTAAGACCCTACTGTTGCTGTTCACAAGAGTATGGATCTAAGACAAAAACCCTCTTTTCCCAAGCCAACTATACCCCTTGCTTCTGTAGGTATCGGGAGGGATGATTGGCATATCTGGGAAACTTATCAAGATGCACTGAAATCCAAACCTTGAAGAGATGAGCAGTAATCAGTAAATATAGCCAGGGGAGATGTCTAATGGTATTGTGGAGGACCAGTGTTGTAGACCTTCCTGGAAAACTAGAGTAGAACCTGTACTTTGGTTCAATTGACCATCCCTTTCACCATAGCATTTCATCCACCTGTCCATTCTCAAACATTTTATACTAGTTAGGAGAGACCCCTTCCCTAGAGGGTCATTCGTATTTCCTAATTACTTAGGTGGTTTTCAGGATCCCCCCCCTCCAAAGTTTCCAAAAAGTTCAAAGCCTGAAACCAGACAGCACCTTATGAATAAATTTTATTCTTATGATTAGTATAAATAAAATATTTTGGGGGTTGGGAATATGGCTTTGTTTGTCCAGCATGCATGAAGCCCTGGGTTTTATTCCTCAGAATCACATAAACAGAAAAGGCTGGAAATAGCACTGTGGTTCAACTGGTAGAGTGTAAGCCTTGAGCAAAAGAAGCTCAGGGAGCCCCAGGACTGGCAAAAATAAAATATAGAGTAGAATAAAATAAAAAGAGGTTTGTTAATTATACTAAAAAAAATTGTAACCCATAAACTAAATGCTCTAGTAGAATGGCATGGAAAAATTAGCTCTAGAAACATTATCTGACAAGGGAAGAGCTTCTGTGGTGATTGGAGACCAAAGCTGCACAAAGACCTTATTTGGTGGGGGAGAAGGGGGAGTCCGGTCATGGAGACTAAACTCTGGGCCTGGGCACTGTCCCTCAGTTCTTCAGCTTTTTTCTTTTTTGCTTATTTGGTGCTGAGGAATCGAACCCAGGGCCTCAGGCATGCAAGGCAAGCACTCTACCACTGAACCACCTTCCCAGCCCCTGCACAAAGACCTTAGAAGGTTTGAACATTGGCAAGTGAGTTAACTAAAAACTCAGATGAAGAGCTGGGAAGGTGGTTTAGCAGTAGAGTGCTTGTCTTGCATGCATGAACCCCTGGGTTCAAAACCTCAGCACCATGTAAGCAGAAAAAGCACTGTGGCTCAAGTGGTAGAGAGCTATCCTTAAGCTGAAGAGCTGAGGGACAGTGTCCCGGCCCAAATTTCAGGCCTCACAACCGACAAATCCAAGAACAAAGAAAAGAAAAAAGAAAAAAGAATATGGGCACCGGTGGCTCACACATGTAATCCTAGCTACTCTGAAGGCTAAGATCTGAGGATGGTCATTCAAAGCTAGGCAAGGCAGGTAAATTCTGTGATACTCTTATCACCAATAAACCACTCAGAAAACTGGAAGTGGTGTTGTGGCTCAAGTGGTAGAGGACTAGCCTTGAGCTGAAGAGCTGAGGGACAACACCCATGCAAAGAGTTCAGTTCCAAGACCGACCAAAAAACAAAACAAACAAACAAAAAAAAAAAACAAAGGCAAGCTACACCTAAAGCGTTTTCTACCAAGAGGGAGGAAGGGTTTCCTACCAAGAGGGAAGGAGTTTTGGGCGTTTCTATCTAACAATAATGCAAGTTTCCCTTTTAGTGGGCAGGGGCATTGCCATCTAGTAATGAGGGTGTTAATGAAAAAATTGGTCAAAATATGATTCAGTTTCATAATGTCCAGATAAATGTCTAATGTTTGACTTGTGAAAACATCCTACTTGGGGAAATCCAAACACTCTTAATTCCCTTAAAGTGATCATGCTTAGTTCCAGGGCCTCAATGGACCCTCTACTTAATCTTATGATATGATTGCAAATTCAATCTTGGAGCAGACACTTTGTGTATGTCTTCCAATTTTGAGTTTACCCAGATTCAAATTGAGACTGAATAAGTGAGGAAATACTAGGGTGATTCTGTCCACATACGGAGTACTGCTATTACTGTGTTGCAGGGAGGCCACACAAGAGGTTCTATTTGTGCTGTCATAGAGCCCAGACCCCATGTGCATGAAATTCATGATAGGTCAGCAAAATGTGATCCGAGACAACTTGGAACACCTTGTTTCTCTTCTCAGAAGCAAGAGTCTATTTCAAAAACCCTTGAAACTGATCAACTCCATTCTTTCTAGGTCAACTACCTGGGGAAAATTGAACATTTCTGGGAAACTTATCTGGATGTAGTGAAGATGAGCAGTAAGTACAAATCATAGCCAGGGAAAATGTCTGGTGGTATTCCAGGAGACCACTATTGGAGATGTTACTGGCCAACTGGAGTGGAATCTGTGCTTTGGTTCCATTGGCCAATCCATACCTGACCATTCTCAAACACCTTAAATTAAGTAAGAAGAGACTTCTTAGCTAGTGGGTCATTCAAACTTCATATTTGTAAATACAAACTACATATTTACAAATTTCATATTTACTTAGGAGCTTAAAGAGCTTCAAGCTAGAAACCAGAAACAGCAGCTTAAATTAGTTTTATTCTGTTGATCTCCACCATCTATGATCTCCATAATCGAATTATTCCAATAGGTGCTTTTATTTATCAGCTGGATTTGTTTACTGGAAATGCCACCATGTAAAAGTAACTAGGAGCCACTGGTAGGATTGAATGGGAAAAATTTGGTCTAAATATAGTACTTGAACAGATAAGATGGTGAAAAGTGAAATGAACCCCACCATAGGGGCACAAGTGTTTTTTGTCATTTCTTGTTATTGTTTCTAACATATTTATAATGTTCCATGTGATTTTTGTTTCTTTGTATGCTGTCCCCCCAAAAAAACAGCATAACCCCTGTTTCCAATGTTTTTGATGTTGGTGCCCTCCATCTTGTATATACACTTCTCTAGTTTGGGGAGGAAAGGGAAAAAACAGAATACTTAAATGGGAATACAGGTTGACCCATTGTAACAATGAGATGCACAAGACACTGTTGAAAAACAAACTTTACAATTTAGGCGGGGTTCGGGGGGAGTGTATAGGGTAGTTTTGAAGCTAAGAGGTTAGGGATGGTAGGGGACATATAAAGGAGGAGGTAACAATGCTTGATAGAAAATGTATGCTTTACTTTGCTCATGTAACTAACCCTCTGTACAGTATTTTTAAAATAAATATATAAAAATAAAAGAATAAATATACTTCAAAGGTAATCTGTGTGGTGGTTAGAGGCCAATGATACAGAAAAACTTACAAGGATTGAATACTGGAAACAAATTACCTAAAAACTGAAATGATCCTGAGTATAATCCTAAATGCTCAGTTGACTGAATTTTGTGTTTGAAGCCAACCCAGACAGGAAAGATGAGACTTTTATTTCCAATAAAGGTGCAAAAAAAGATACTACTGGAGTTGTGGCTAAAGTGGTAGCCTTGAGTAAAACTGCTCTGGGACAATGCCCACAGCATGAGATCAAACCCAAGACCAGCTCCCAGTCACTTATAAAAAAGGTTGTGTGTCTGTGTGTGGTGGCAGATTCTTTTACAAGTTTGATGATAGAACAAGCATTTCAACAATGAGTCATGGTGTCAATATTTACCTCTTTAGTAATTGTTTTCATAGTAATGTGTGCTTTATCTCTTCTATAACAGGTTTTTTTTCTGTGACTGACTGTAAAACTGCCTTAATCAAACCCTTTTTTAAATCAAAATATCTTATTGGATACTGCTGAATAGGAAAGTCAATGATTATTGTTTGGAAGAAAAGAAACAAAATCAGATGAGAGAATTGTAGAAGTTAAATCTTGAAGTGCTTGACTGATATAAGCATTGCCCTTGTAAAGGTAGTCAAAACCTTACCAATGCTATTTTAGAGAAGTGCTAGGGGCTAGAGGCATGGCAATAGTAGTAGAACAACAACTGGGTAAAAGTTGTTTATTTTTCATATGGCCAGGTGTTCAGATTTGGTTGATTATTAAAGCTTTTGACTAGTTTGAAAGGAGTCAAAAGTTTGAGCCATCATAAAAGATGATACCAAAGCTCAAATTCATGGGAACCAGTGGTGGGCTGCCTATCCAGTGTGCTTATTCAACTTCGACATGCAGCAGCATGCCTTCTGCAGGAGTAAACTTTGCCTTGCTGAGATGGTGTTTGTAGAATACCTTTATTGCCCCCGGTTTTTCCAACACAGATCTTCTGTGCCATTCATGAGGGATCTTAGGAACCCCTCATAGGACACACATCCAGCTGCCCTGTTGAGCCAACCTCCTGGATGGCCTAAACATGCCATCCTTGGTAGCTGATAATGGAACTAGGTATAAAGTTAATCTGCAACATAAGTAAGAGCCACAAACAGGCACCCTCAGAAGCAAGCAACCTCATGCATTGGCCTTGGTAGAAAAAAATGAAACTATGTATCCTGTTTTGGTACTTGTGTCTTTGTAGGGATGGTGTATGAGAGAAGTGTCTTAGATTCAGGCTCTTAAATTCTTTCTGTCTAAGAGTCTTGATTTGCAAATTCATTTGTCCAGCTAGGAAGAGTGAAAAGTTGGAGATGGAGTCATCTCTGAGAAAAATCTCTAATAATGGAGTTGAGAAAAGGGAGGAACAAGAAACACAGACTGAAGGGCAAAGTGTACCAAAAAATCTTACTCCCATTACAGCATGTCTCTGTGATTTAAGAATTGTAAACCTAGGAATCCCAAGAAAATTGGAGCTAAAATGCCTCCCTCATACATTGTAGGGAAAGATATGAAAATATGTGTTAAGGCTGATTTTTATTTTTGAGCACTAATTTTAATGTTCATTTGGTAAACTAAATCCTCTGTATTCCTGTCTCTGTGTAAATACCCATCAACATGAAATATAAAGTGATTTTGTTTAAAAAAATGACTCAGAAGAAATTATAAATGCAAAAACAATCTTCACAGAAGCAAACTCTCAGAGATATTTCATGACTTTGACAAGGATAAAGTGGTGAAATTAGTATAAATTTAGAAGTATGACAATGCACAAAAACATAAAAAAGATACTCATATATTTCATTATATAACCCAAAGCAGAAAGCAAATGTTGTTTAGATGATTTTATAAAACCCAGTCTCTCAGGTACTGGGAAGTGGCTCAATGGTAGAGTGCCTGCCTTGCATGCATGAGGCCTTGGGTTTGATTTCTCAGCATCACATAAGCAGAAAAAGATGGAAGTGGTGCTGTGGCTCAAGTGGTATCACTAACCTTGAGCTGAGGGACAGCACCAGACCCCAGAGTTCAAACCCCATGACCAACAAAATAAAAATAAAAAACAAAACAAAACACAGTCTCTCACTTTTGTGCCCTCAACTCTGTAATAACTCTCCTTGAGCCTAGGGCTAATATTTTAGGTGAGGACATACATTAACACTCTTGAATCAGACTCCACTTGATCATTTTTTAAATACATATTTTGTTCTAAGTTTCCTCTTTATAAATTCACATACACCTATAAAAAATGGTGTGGCCATCCCAGTAACCTTCTCAAAGTACTTCCTAATGACAACTTACAAAAAGTTGTATTATATTACAACAAGGAAAACAATGCTAAAAATAAAGAAAACCAATTATGAAATATTAATGAATAATAAAATAAAAAACAAAACAATTACCAGTGTTTTCAGTATTTGAAGTGTACTACAAATTAGATTTTATTATTGTCATATTTCTTTACATTTAACACTGGCTAAGATTATGATGTTCCACAAGAATTTTATAGGCTATGAGTAGTGTTTAAAGACACCCACTAAGATAACTATTTATAGTTCATCTCATAATTTGTATATGGCTTATATCATCATTTGTTCCTCATTAACATATGAAGTAAGGAAGGCCTACAGTTTTAACAGAAACTGTGTAGTTAACATAGTCAACTCTTTATTCTGCTCCTTTACACAAAGACTTTGCAACTTCTCATTACTAAACTTTCTATAAAATCTGAAATGTACATACTTAGTAGTACTTATCTGCTACCATAAATCTTAAATACTTTATAGAAAAGTATTACGACCTGCCAAACAGTCCCAGTTTTTGGCATATATAAGCAAATTCCCAAAATTAAATATATTGAAAACATTAAAACTTTTAACAAACCTTAACACTTGCTGTAGTGTTCATTATGGCAGGTCCCTTGTATAGAATAATTGAATTCCTCCTCCTACACATCTCTTGAACAACAAATATCTGGAATTATTTTGTTTTTGACATGTCAATCTTGACTTTATTCTTAAATGTGTACTTATGTAAGAAGTACATGGTTCTAAAATTTCACGAAAATTCTTTCAAACTTACTTTTTGTTGAATTGTCTAGTTAAAGAAAATCAATTACAATTTATATATAAAAATGTTCTGTGCACAATTCTGCATCACATACACTAACATTGGAATGATACAGAGAAGATTAGCATGGCCACTGGGCAAGGATGACAGGCAAATTCCTGAAGCATTCCATCGCCCAATTTTTTAGGAAATGGAAAGACTTGGAAAAAAAATTATTAATTGAAGTAAGCCAAGTCCAAAGAAACTTAGGTCCCATGGTTTCTCTAATTTTCAATAACTAATGTATGTCTAGGATAAGCAGAAAAGGCCAAAAGTTATATGTATATGACCAGATAAGATTATGTTAAGGGAAATGAAACCCATGTTAGGGACACAAGTGGTTTTTTTTTTCTTGCTATTGTTTCTCATGTACTTGTAACGTGCAGTGTGTTTTTTTTTTGTTTCTTTGTATGCTCGTCCCCCATGCTATAACACCTGTTTTCACTGTATTTGAAGTTGGTGCGACTACATCTTGTATATACTCTCCTCTAATTTGGTGAGGGGAAGGAAAAAAAAAAACAAAATGATTAAATAGGGATACAGGTATACCCATTGTAACAATAAGATGCACAAGACACTATGTTGTAAAGTGAACTTTACAATTGAGGTGGGGAAAGGGAGGAGGTTAATGGACTTGTGGAGGTGGGAGGGAAGGGATGTAGGGGAACAATAAAGGAGGAGGTAACAATGCTTGTTAGGGAATGTACTCATTACCTTGCTCATGTAACTGTTACCCCTATGTACAGTATTTTTACAATAAGAACGTATAAAAATGTTCTGAGATGGAAGAGTTTATTTCCTTTATTTTACTCATATAATATCGTTAGCAAAGGAATTCATGCAAAACTCCGATATGAAGGCATTTTGAATACAAATGTGGGTGAATGCACGCATGTGCTCAAGTACTTGAATGTGTGTTGACATGCTCAGTGTTTGAAATCAGGGCTTCAAGGTCTTGCTGGGCCTTTTTTCTCTAGATTGATGAGCTACTAAATGAGCTACATCTCCATTCTTGGCCCTATGCTAGTTCATTAAAATTTTTGAAAAATAATCTCCTGAATTTATTTTGCCCTGATTGGCTCCCAACTGCTATCCACAGATCTCAGGCTCCTGAGTAGATATCCAGAGTAGTTAGGATTACAGGTGTGACAAACTAGCAAAAGCTTTCAGAATAACGTTAAAAGTAGAAGAAAATTTACTTCAGAGGGCATGTTTTAGCATCTCCAATTTTAAAGCATTTTGGAGTGATTATTTATGATTTTTTTTTCTTTTTGGATACTTATAAGACAGTAGGTGATGATATTTAAAAGTTTTAGTACTTTTTAAAGAGGATACTGGAATTGTGGGACAGAAGAAATTTGCCTCTTTTTGGACCTCAATGTATAAGCTCAGTTCTGTGCATGATAACCCAGTGTCACCAACACAATCTGTATTGAAGACAAATGTGATAGAAAACAATCACCATGGGCAATATTTACTATGCTATTATTTCTTGGACAATATGAATATTGAATTGAGAGTGTAATAGAATGGAGAGATTTTATCTACCTTTTGTGTATTGCTGAAAGACTTTCAGAAACTTTGACTCATTTCTTTCCCCACTGTGTGTGTCTTTAGGCCGTGCACTTACTGCATTTAATTACAATTTTTCCCAACACTAAAATGGTAATAACATTAACATTATAGCAAATGTTATCTTAACAATTAAGGGAATAAAACTTGTGAAATACTTAAAATAAACTTCTAGGAATGAGCTTTGAGTTTAGCCAGCAATCTTTTATAAATACTAAATAGAACGTCATAAGTAGTACAGAAACCATTACATGTAGTGAGTAACTAGAAGTAATATCTATTGATCATGCTCTGCTTCCAAGGAAGCCAGGTGGATAACTTCTCATGCTGTAAATCAAACTGGTTATGTTATGTCTTGATAGTGTAAAAATATCAGGGACAGAATGATGAAGGAATATTGTAGACTGAGGTGAAATCCATATGAAAATGTGCAAAACTGATAAAACATAAAAGTATCTGAGCAGTATTTTGTGTTTTACAACATTTAAGTTACATCGCAAAAATAAAGAAGTCATAGAAGAATAAATTCTTTTTTGTTGTCCTATCATAGCTCCTTAAAAGGATGAACTCTTTCCTCATTCTTATACAGGCATCATCGGATGAGAGGAACTGTAGTTTTTTTTTGTTGTTGTTTGCTTCCTTCCATTTGTTCTTCAGTTTGAAATCTGAGCTACTTGAGACTGAAAGAAACCAAGGGAAATTAGACAAACAGGCTTTGGAAAGAACAATCAATGTAAAATAAATAAACTACAGCCCTGTAACAGGTCTAACTAAATTGAGTTATATAGTGTCAATTTTTAACAGAAAATGATGTAAGCAATACCATGTTATTGAAAACTGAAAAATGTTAAGAGTTGCTTCATTTTTTTTATTTTCTACTACCTTGAATTTATTATTGATCTGATTTAGCGAGATTAAAGATGAGATTAACCAGAACCTCGATTAAAAATGGACAAAAGTTCTGAATAGACATGTTCTCCATAAGCCCTGAAAATTGCCTGTGGGTTTACAAAGTTGTGTTTAATACAACTTCTATGCTGCCTTAATGCTTTTTGAGCAGAAGTCATTAGAGAAATATAATTCAAAATTACTATGAAACAACTTTATAACTATTATAACTCATCAAAAAATCAATGGATCCAGTTATGGTGGTAAAGGCTTGTAATTCCAAGCATTTAAGAGGTTGGATTTAATTCTAAGGCCAGTCTAGGGTACTGCAGATAGTAAAAACCTGCCCTTTATTACCTTTGAATAAACGGTAATAATGTTGGTGAGAGTGTGGAGAAAAGGAAATTTTCTACACTATTGGTCAAAAAACAGTTTAGTATTCTCGTTGTAGAAAGTAGTATGCAAGTTTCTAAAAAAATCCAAAGTTGAGATATCATCTGATCCACCAATCATGTGATTATTTCTCTCTGCATACCTCATAAATATATCTGTAGTTCATTGTTATTCACATTATTCACAAGAGCAGCCAAGATATAAGTCAATGTTTAGTGTTCAACTACAGACTAATAAAGCAACTGTGGTACATGCACAAATATCTTTTTCTGTTTCATCTTTAAAATAACAAGAGACTGCTCCCATTAGCCACAACTTACAATGACCTGAAAGATGTATTCGAAATGAATAAAAATGTTGTGTTCTGATCTTTGTAAACACACACACACACACACACACACACACACACACACACACACACACACACAAAAACTCAAATATTAAGACAGATTTTTTTTAAAGTAAAGCAAAGTGGAAATTCTGGGGCATTTAGTTCACAATGTAGAAGATACTAGATATACAGTATGAGGTATAGAGTTGAAATGTACAACATGAAGATACAGGGGACAACAGTGGCCTTACATACGAATGAAGCTAAGTAAGTAGGAGTTGTTCTTCCTAGTAGGGGTTGCTCTTTTAGTTGTTCTTCTTTTAGTAATTGAAAAGATGAATGTAATTCTTTCAATATACCTGTCTGTTTGCAGAAATGATAACAAACAATATTGTAACAATGTTGCATACTCAACATAGAACAAACTGTCAAATTAAAATACATGAGATTATCCTTGATGTAAACTAATTATTACAAATAAGGGAAACCATGGGAACTATGTTTCTTTAAGTCTGGTTTACTTCACTTAATATGATTTTTTCCAAGACCTTCCATTTCCTTACAAATGAGGTGGTATCTTTCTTTCTGATGGAAGCATGATACGTGTGTCTATGTGTGTATGTAAGTGTGTGTGTCTCATTTTCTTGATCCATTCATCTACTGAGGGGCTTCAGAGTTGATTCCACATCTTAGCTATGGTAAATATTACTGTGATAAACATAATTGCACTGGTAGCTTTAGTGTGGCCTTGTTTGTGATCATCTGGTTAAATGCCCAGAAGTGGGATTACTGGGGCATAGGAGCGTTATTTTGTACATCAAGGATAATCTTAGTAGATGAGTAGAATAATTCAATAGCTATGTACATATGACCATATAGGGTGATTCTAAGTGAAATGAACTCCAAGACATGTTCTTTGTTGTTGTTGTTCTTAATGTACTACATGATTTATTTTTATCCTTTTGTGTTTTCCCCACCTATGGTTTATCCAATGTAGTCACTGTATTTGATTTTGATTCCCTGGGTATTGTAAATATGTTGATCTGAACTGGGGAAGGGGAAGGAAAAAAAACAAAATAGTGAGACAAAGGACAAAGGGGGAACCTATGCAACAGTGATACTCACAAAACAATAGGTTGGAAACGGATCTTGGGAGGTGCATTGGGAGGGAAGAGGGAGAAAAATGGGTAAAGGGGTAACAAGTTAGAAAAGAAATTAATTCCTTACCTTAATTATGTAACTCTAACCCCTCTGTACATTACCTTGACAATAAAATTTAAATAAAAAATAAAATAAAATATATGAGAGCAGCAATACAGTCAGTGGGACTAGGGGAAATTCTGTACTATACAAAGAAAAGTAGAACAGCTATGGAGAGCAACAATTTGACTTTAACGTAAGAAGTAATAAACTAGCATACAGATTTTCAGCCTCATGTCAGTCACTAAAAAGGGAAAACAAAATGCATAATTAGCAAACCAATAGAGATAAAATAGAAAACTAAGCAATTGAGGTGAAGGGGTGACTTGGATCAAGTATAACAAATGACACAATTAGAAAACAATAACAAGGTGGTAAGTTTAAAAAACATAGGGCTGGGAAGGTGGCTCAGTGGTAGAGTGCTTGCGTTGCATGCATGAGGCCCTGGGTTCAATTCCTCAGCACCACATAAGCAAAAAGAAAAAAGCCGGAAGTGGCGCTGTGGCTCAAGTGGTTGAACGCTAGCCTTGAGCTGAAGAGCTGAGGGACAGCGCCCAGGCCCAGAGTTCAGGCCCCACAACCGGACCCCCCCAAAAAAAAATAAATAAAAAATAAAAAACATTACCCATAATTCTATTAAATGTTGTTTACATCACAATTTGTTAGAACTATAATTCAAATCACAGTTTAATAGTATGTCATTTTAATAATAGTTTACTTATTATTGATTACTTCATATTCAATGTTTAATATATAATTTTATTTTCTGCAGATATAGAAAAGAAAAAGTGAAGCTAATATTAATAAATTAATGTAATAATTCAAAATGTATCCTACACTTAGCACTCTTCTTAACATGAAAAAATAAATTATTGCACATGACTCCTGGTATTAGGTGGAAGGGTTCAGCACTGTAGTAAAATTCACACCACACAATACAGGAGGGTATTACTCCTCTAATCTAGCTTAAATTGTGGAAATTTGAATTTTAAATGCATTTTTAATTCCTGTCTAAGTGACATCTAAAACATATACAATCATATACACGAGGAGTATTTCAGATAATACTTAAAAGTCACATTCATTAATTAAATTTTTATTATTTTGTACCAAATAAATATTTAAAGAGAGACTGGATTTCTGAGTAGATGATGGTGTATATGTGCCAGATTATTCATATTGAGGCTTATTTTATATTTCTGACATTGTTTCTACAGTCAGATTTAATTTTCCATAAAGGGTTAAGTGCATTATATAGGATATATGAAAGTAAACTGAATGTTTATTCCAGTAATCCTTTGCCACTTGTCTAATCCCAATATAATTCATCCATGTGTTTAAAGTAATGAAAATAACAACAGATAAAAGAAAGATAAATCAGTCTGTAGTAGACAAGTATTTTCACCTTTATTTTCACAGTTGGTCCTCTTTTACACTACAGAATATTCTTGGGAAAATGTGCTCCAGGCTGGCCACAACTGCAGAATATTATGGTTTGATGTATCATAAGAGAAGGAAGGAAGGGGACCTTCCTTCCAAAAGTCTGCTCCATGGGATGTGATCTGCTTCATGGTGCTGAATTGGAAATGAACATTTTTCACGCTCAACCTTGAAAAGCCATCTTGATAGACCATTTCTATAAGTGGTTACAGAGGATTATTGATGGCTTTGCAAGGATGCCACATTGCCTCATTTTGAGACAATTAACAGGAATTTAGTCAGCTGTTTCTTTGTATCTTTAGGAGAAAAACCTATTGACTCTAGGTCAGGGGATCACTGGGACCCAGAGAAGCTACTATCTTGAATAGTAATCCTAGACCTCTAAAACCAAAAAAAAAAACCACACAAAACAAACAAACAAACAAAAAATCCAGTAAGCACAGCCAGTCATGTCTGCTATCACAGCCTACATGAAGTCAGGCAAGAAACAGAAGCTGAAAGTCATTTAGCTGATAAATAATATATTTTTTATGAGGCAGACTGAAATGAGACTCCAGAGAGAGGGTCAGAAAGACTGAACAGAGACACTAAAGTTGATCACACAAAGATTAGAAAGTAGAGTTCCTTGTAGAACAAATAAATCATAGATTAGAAAGTAGAATTCCTTGTAGAACAAATAAATCATAGAAAGCCTATGCATGTAAGAACAAGACAGATCTTAGTCAGATTTAGTAAGGGTCTGTCAAGTCTGTTAATTTATTTAAAAAACCAGCTGATTTGCTGATTCATTCTATGTTTTATTTTGTTTTTATTTAGTTATTTCTGATTTAATTTTTTTATTTGTTTCTGTCTATTGTTTTGGGTTTGGGCTTCTTCCTGTTTTCAAGGAGCTTGAGCTACATAAGTAAAATATTCATTTGAGATTTCCCCAATTACTTGATGTAGGCACACAGAGCTATAAATTTTCGTGTAAGTACTACAAATATCAGAGTAGCTGGTATTTTGTGTGTTCATTTTTGTTAAATTGTAGAAACTTTCAGATTTCCATTATAATCCCTTCAGTGTTGCACTGGTCATTCAGCAACTTTTTGTTCAGTCTTCATTGGTTTGACAATTTTTTTGCTTTAGCTGTTTAATACTAAGTTTATTCTGTTATGGTCGGACAAGAAATTGGAATTCAATTAATTTTTCTTTCAATTTGAACAGAATTTCTATGTGACATAGGATATGTTCTATTTTGAAGAATCTTCCATGAGCTGCTGCGAAGAATGTATAGTCTGACATTGAATGTATATCCTGTAGATGTCTGTAAGGGATAGGTGGTCAATGTAGTGATTTAGGTCTGCAGTTTCTTGGTTGATTTTTTTCCTGCATAACCAATCCATGGAAGGGAATGAGGTGTTGAGATGTCTTTTTAGGTTAAGTAGTATTTGGTTGATGAAGTGGGATGCTGCACTATTCAGGGCATTGATATTTAGACTTGTTATATCCTGCTAATGGAGAGTTGCTTTTATCAATATATAATGTCTCTTCCCACTAATTTTCATTTGAGTTCTATTTTACCTTATGTTAGTAATTCTGCTGTGGACTGTTTATGGTCTCCATTTGCTAGAAAATTTTCCTTTCATCCTTTTAGTTTGAGTATGTGTTTGTTTTTGTCAATAAAATGTGTCTCTTTTAGATACTATTTGGATGCGTCTTGTTTTTTGATACTAATCTCTAATCTATGTCTTCTATTTGGAAATTTAAGTCCATTGATATTGAGAGTTAAGACTGAGAAATATCTGATAAATCCTGCTATGTTATACACCTGCTGTTAGGAGCTGTGCCTCATCTACTCTTAATATAGTTACCTTGTTCTGTAGTAGGGAGCATTTTATATAACCAGTTCCTCTTCCTCTTCTTCTTGATCTTCTCTATGTAGGATATATTTGATTAACTTCAATCCTGCTGATTTGGTGGAAAAACATTGTTTCAAATTTTCTTTGTCATGAAATGTGTTTATATATCCTTTAAATGTAAAGGAGAGTTTGGCTTGGGACCATATTCACGGTTGGTAGTTGTTTACCTTTAATGTTTGTCATATATAATGCCAGGCTCTCCTTTTTACCATATCAGCTAAGAAATCTGTATTTATTCTGACTGTATATCCTTTATAAATAATTAAACTTTTCTCTATGGCAGCTTTAAGAATCCTTCCCTTGATCGTTAATGATCCTCTAATTGATTATGATCTGGTGGTGGATTGTTCAGTTCTAGAATTCTGTTTGGTTTCTAAATACTTCTCTTCTCTGCATGAGCCTATCTCGTTGAATGTTTGGCATGTTCTCTGCTAGAATTCTGTAATATGCTTCCCATTCATTTATTTTCTTGCTCTTCTCCTTCTTGACACCTATTTCCCTGAAATTTGATCTTCTAACTGAGTCTTGAAGTTCTGGCAAGATCATTTCTTATTTCTTGGAGTTTTTCTAAATGACTATCTCCTCTTTCCTATTAGGCCTATTCTGTCTTTGACCTTGAGATTATCTTCTATGTCATCTTTTTACTGTAGAGACATCCTACTTTGTTTTTGATTTCTCTGTCTTCTAATTGGTCATTTTTAGGGGTTCTATCCCTTTATTAATGCTTTGTTTTAGGTCTTGTATGTACTTTCTGTACATTTTTTCTTTGGTTGGGGGAGTTGCAAGGGCTGTTTTCTTAGCTGTGTCTTCTCTTATATCTTTTAACTAGGCATCCATTTTATTCCTGGACTCCTTTGTATTCTCAGAATTTATTTATCTTCCTGTTTGTAGTCTCCGTGAATTATTTTTCTAATGATTGGTTGGTCTCATCTTGTTCACAAATTTTCTTGTAGAGGTTTTCTATCTTTCCATTAATCACATTTTTCAGTCGTATATGTAATGTATTTTGGTAACTATCTTCTAGATCCTTGATTGTCTGTTCTAATGCCTAGTTATTTACTGTGTGAATTATACTACCTTGACATCACTTTTCTTGTATTTTTCCGATTTGTTCTGTCCATTTGGAGGTTTTCTTTTTGGGGGATCTATGATCTTAATAGGTGAATCTCTATGTTCTTGGTTGATTTGAGGTGTTGGTTTGGTCTTCTGTTGTGATTTGCTTTTCTGGAATTAAGTTTTTGTTTCGACAATTAAGTGTAGGAGTAGAGACCAGTGTGGTGAGATGTTGTGATTTTCATACTTGTGGTTCCAGTGACAGTTCGGACTGTCCAGTGGTATGGTGAATTGTCTCTCTGTATGGATGTGGCTTTCTTTAATGTACATTTCTGTTCTTGCTTTTTTCCATGTTACCCTTTTATTTTCACACTGCAAATGTACTTTTGAATATGTTGGCCAACACAGTCACAGGAGTCACCTGCCTGGCTGGGCACCTTTTCATAGATTTCTGTTTTCTTGTGAAGACAGTATAAAATCTTCTTTTGAATTTTATATTATAGCTGACTTGGTGTGACCCTCTAGAAGAGGAGTCCTTGCTAGGACTCTAAATATCTATTTTATCTCTATTTTATCTTCCACAGATTTATTTTTTATATTGTGGACTTTTTCACATAATTTAGGATTTCTGATTGTTGTATCAGGTTATTTTTGTTTTTCTGTTTGTGTTACTTTGAAGTAGTGATTTCAGGCATGTATTAAGAGACAGTAAAGTATGGAATGTGTGTTAATTGAGGGAAAGAGAGCAAATATTTTAACTTATTTACTACACATGTAAATTAATATTAACCAAAGTTAATTAATTACTGATTTACATTTCTGAGGATGAGTATAGTACTCTTCGATATATTGGAGGAAAAGACTTTAGACTCATGACAACTGAAGATTTAGATTGAAATTACTGGCTAAACTTTCTTTTTCAGGAAAGCAAAAGCTCCATTTCTTTCATATTTGCATTATAAAATCATAATAGCTGCATGTTGAATTGTTTTCCTCTGCTATTTTCTATTCCATTCTTTATCCATTAAATATCTAGGGCTTTCAATGACCAACTCCTTAAATACCTATATTGCTTATATTGTGATATAAATCTCAGTAATATAAATATGAATTTATCTTTGAGTCTCATCTTGAGCTACATTCATATGTAATTTATGCAGTCTAAAGCAAGAAACCTTTTTTTACTCTTTTCTATGTTTTAATCAATAAATCCATTCCCCTTAGAAATAAGCTCTCATCTTTTATATTGCTCCAGTAAACATCATGTTTTTGTAGTACTTTTACTGAAGTACACATAAAGATTGGAATAGGAAGACACTTTCCCGATTATCACTTTAAACAAAATTCTTGGGGACTATTTTATATGTAAAAATTTAAAAGTGCAATGCACATGTTCATAAATGAATAAGATCATGTTTAACTGAATCAGGCACAAGAACCACCACATCAAGAATCAATTTACTTAAAGGCACCAAAATATTGTGTTCATGAATATCACTCATTTTTAGAATATGATTAGTCAATACAAAGTTTATATTATATTTGATATATACATTGCCCCATTTGTTAGGAAATGGAAAGGCTTGGAAAAAATTATATTAATTGAAGTAAGCCAAGCCCAAAGAAACATAGGTCCCATTGTTCCCCTTATTTGCAATATCTAGTATATGTATGAGTCAAACAGAAAAGGTCAGATAATGTGATGTTAGGAAAATGAACCCTTAGTATGTATTTAAATTTTTTTCTTTCATGCATTTGTTTCTAACTCATTTATAAGATTATTTCTTTGTAGCTTTTGATGTCCATTCCCCACAGTATAACCCCTGCTTTCACTATATTTGAAGTCGGTATAATTTGTGGAGGAGATGGGGGAAAATAAGTCGTTTAAGGATACAGGTGGACCCGTTGCAACAATGAGAAGTACAAGTTGTCATGTCAAAAATGAACTTTACAACTTTGGTGCCGGGGGTGGGGGGGAGGGTTGGGGGAGGCAGGGAGGAGGCTGGGAAGGGATGTGAAGGGTTAACAAAGGAGGAGGCTACAATGCTTGATAAGAAATGTGCTTATTATCTTGCCCATGTAATTGTAACCCCTCTGTACAGTATGTTCACAAAAAATAAAAAAATAAAAATAAATAAAACAGTTTATATTATATTTGAAATTTACAAAATAAAAATTACACTCAAATTTGCTCTGAATATCCTGTTTCCAGGAATATATTTATTCAGCAAACAGAGAAACAAAACATAAGGGTTCGTCACATAGAATGAAAGATGTAGTAGCAGACTGTCTCAAGATTTAAGTACATGCAAATCGTGTGAATTATTCAAAGATAGTATAAACATTCACAAAAGGATTTGTGATCAGAAGTGATAGGTAAGCAAAGTAACTGGAAAACTGTATATATAAATTGACCTCTCAATAAAGGATGAGAAGTATTCAATAAATGGGCCTATAGAAGATGATTCTGTATCTCTAACATACATACAGTATTCTACATTTTCCCACATACTCAGATTCTCTTACCTCAGTTCCTGATCAATATTCTTCTGCTTCCATGATGTCAATTCCTACTAAAATAACAAGGTGTATTTTTTTTGGTTTCTAGAACCAATACATTTTAGTATTTTGGAACAGTAGTATGAATTCATGGAGTTTGACTTGAATGTAAAGTTTGAGGATATTGTATTCAGACTACTGTTAATCGGCCTGAAGCATACAAAGAAACACAGGATACTAAGAACAAGGGACTTGATCTCAGGGAAACATACAGGTCCAGTCAATCAACTATAATTACAAAGGAATGGAATTGATCTCTGATGTGTCTGGGTGGCAGCTCTGTGTGTGTGTGTGTGTGTGTGTGTGTGTGTGTGTGTGTGAGAGAGAGAGAGAGAGAGAGAGAGAGAGAGAGAGAGAGAGGCAGAGAGAGAGAGAGAGAGAGAGAGTGGCTTCCATATTTACATTCCATAGAGCATTACTTCTTAGGGAGCAGGTACTCATATCAGAGCTCTGATACAACTGTCATCACTTTTTACTGTGAAAAACACTTGCTTAATCTCTATTTAAAAAGGGAAAAATGAACTAACATCTTACATGATTGTTTTGACAATTAATTCATATATTGAAGGCCAAAGGGAGGAATTGGAGATCAGTATAATTTTTTCCTCTCTTCTGAATATTACACAGGAATAGCTGTGATTTTCAGGAGTCTCCTGCCATCTACTGACAGCTGAATTACTAATATGCTTAATAATATGAAACATATGAGAGAGAAAGATATCAGCCCACAAGCACAAAAAACTAGTGATAAGATTGAACTTTAGAGCTGGGTTGCCACATGTTTTAGGAATGTAATTCCTTCATATGAACTTCAAATGTTGTGGCATTCCTTGTCTGATTAAATGGTAAGAATGTACTGTAGAAACAAGAATTCCTGTTCAGCCAAGTAGAAAGTGCTCATGATCCCATCCTCACGTTGCAAAATTCCATTCCATATACTTCAGCCCCAAATCCTTCCGTGTGCGAGACAGGAAAAAAATAATTTTGATTGAATATTAAATTACGCAAATTAGTGTGTACAGGCATGATTTGTATAATTACAGAAGTTTGTAATAAATGTAAGTAGGGATCATGTCACAAATAAAAAATATAATTAAAATCAAATAACAAGACTAGAAGTCACAGCATTTTGTGCAGGAAAACATACATTAGATTAGTTGCAGAATTTCTATTTTGAGATATACTTTATATTAAACTATAATGCACTTTACTTAAGGATTGAGACATTTTATTGAAAAATATATTTCTTAGAGATATTTTTGCTGCATAATGGACCCATTGCAACAATGAGATGTACAAGACGTTATATCAAAAAATGAACTTTTCAACTTTGGCTGGGGAGCGGGTGGAGATGGGAAGGGATGGGAAGGGGAAACAAAGGAGGAGGCAAAAATGCTTGATAAGAAATGAACTCATTAAATTGCCCATGTAATTGTAACCTCTCTGTACGGTATTTTCACAATTAAAATAATAATGATAAAAATATTTAGGTTCAAAATGCAAGTAAAATTTAGACCTTCATGCTGAGCAAGAGATAGGATAAATGTGAAATAGAGGCTTGCTATTAACATTATAATCCAGTCATATGTAGGTATAGGATTAGGAAAGGTGTTGCAATTAGAGTTGGGCTTAGGATGAGAAAAAGATGTAAGATATTGTGTAAAACTGCAACATATTTTAAGAAGAATGAATGACATCAAAGTAAGAATGAATGAAAACCAGTGTCGGTGTTACTTTAAAAATTCAGATATAATTTGGTTTAAAATGTGAGTTACTGTTTTAGTTCTTGTCAGGATTAAAGACAGATAAGCTTTAGGGTAAAATTTAGTTTTCCACTAAGAAGTAGAAGCAAAAAAAATGTGTGATTGAATAAAATAGAGACAATTTTCCTTACATTAACCACTTGGTGTTAATTCAGATTGTGATTAAGATTAGGTTTCATGTTAAATGGGGTTGAGGATAGAGTAAATAAATAGATTAAACTGGTGCCTCACACCTATTATCCTAGCTACGCAGGAAGCTGATTTCTGAGGATGCAATTCAAAGCCAGCCTGGGCAGGAAAGTCTGTGCGAATTCTATCTCCAATTATTCACCAGAAAACCAGAAAGTGGTTATGTGGCTCAAGTAGTTAAGTGCACACCTTGAGCTAAAGAACTCAGGGATCATGCCCATGCCTAGAATTCAGGGATTATGTCTAGGCCCAGAGATCAAGCCCCACGACCAACAAAAAGAAAAAAAAAGGAATGGGATAAATGTTAAGTAAATATGAACTTATTTTAGGTTCTAGGACTTCAGGAAATGCTGGGATAATGGAAGTACAATGTATTTCATTAGATCAGGATTTGAGTCAATGGGTATGATGATTCCTCTTATGGAACAAGATAGATTCAGGATTAAGAGTGAGAAAATCTATAGGGTTTTGGAAAACCTGCAATTTATTTCAAGAATTCCAAGTGGAATTTCAGTTAGAATAACAGAAAATGAGCATTTTTCATAAAATTTAGAATTGGGATAGCATTAGTGTCAAGGTTGTGGTTAGGATTCCAGCCATGGTTAGGGTTAGAGTGAAAGATTAAAAAAAATAAAGCTCAAATTGAAGATAAATTTTAGAATAAACCTTGTAAGAATTAGAATGAATGTTAACTAGAGTATTGCTATTAATATTAGAATCACCTTGCAATTAGGCTTATGTTTATTCTCAATGTTCCAGTTAAGATTAAGTTTAGGGTTAGAAAATGGCTAAGATTTTGGAAAAAAATTGAAATCTATGTTTGGAAGGCTTATTTGAATCAAGTTAGGATGAGTGAAAACTAGTGTACTTGTGTGAATGTTAGTATTTATATATAATTTGGATTAAGATCAGGGTCAGTATTTTGTTCTAATTATAATTAGTGTTATAAATACGAAAGTTTTTTGTATAAAATTAAGATTTCACTAACAAATAGAAGCAAAAATGTCAGATGGAATAGTAACTATAGCATTATCATTATATTTATTTCTCAGTGATCATTCTTGTAATGATTAATGAGAGTTTTCCAGCCAGGTTTAGGTTGAGAGTTAGCTTTAAGTAATGGACTAGATGGTAGGTAATCTGAAACTGTTTTAGGATACAGTGATTTAGGAAACGGTAGGATCAATGGAAACCACAGTGTTTTTCCTGATAAGAGAATTAGAGGACAATTAATATAATGGTTCATATTAGGGAACAAGATCACTTCAGAGGTAGAGTCAGGAAATTTGTTGGAATTAGCGCAAATTGAACCCCATTTCCAGAGCGCAAATTGGAGTATTCATTAGAATAATTAAAAATTAGAGTATTTTTTAACATTAATTTTGGACTCTCATTAGGTGGAAAGTTAGGTTTCAGTTCCAGCTGGGCTTAGTTTTAGCATCAGGCAAATGGAAAATTTAGGGTGAAACTGGAAGTAAATCTTCGAATAACAAGTCGTTAGAATTAGGATGGCTATGAAAGAGGAAACTGCTAATAATATTAAGATTAGGGTATGATTAGTGTGAGGGTTAATCTAAAAGTTCCAGTTAGGGTTCAGGTTATGGCCCTATATGGAGTAAAATGGCACGAACTATTTTAAGAAAGATGAGTTAAAACAAAGGATGAATAAAATCTAATGTATTTGTGTGGCTTTTTGAATCCAAATGCAATTGGTTCTAGGGTTAGGGTTACTTTTCTAATTTATGAACTAATGAATTAAAGGCACAATTATCTCATTCTTACAAACCAAAACAGGATTTTAGGAACAAACAGTTTTCTACATGAAAATGTGTCTTGCAACCAGTATTAAATAATAATAAATAGGGTGTCATTTATTAAAATTAGGTAAGTTGAACAAATCAAAGAAAGGTTGGACAAATGGGATTGTATAAGGTTGCAGAGCTTCTGCAGGGCAAATGACATAGCTAGCAAGATCAATAGAAAGCCCACGGACTGGGAGAAGATCTTTACTAGCCATACAACAGACAAGGGTCTCATATCTAAAATATACTTGGAACTCAAAAAATTAAACCACCCAACAACAAATCCTCAAAGAAACAACTGCCCAATAAGTAAGTGGGCGAAAGACTTAAAGAGAAGCTTCTCTGAAGAAGAAAGAAGGATGGCCAATAGACACATGAAGAAATGTTCAACATCCCTAGCCATAAAAGAAATGCAAATCAAAACAACATTGAGATATCACCTCACTCTAGTTAGAACAGCAAAAATCAAGAACTCTAACAACAACAGATGCTGGAGGGGATGTGGACAGAAAGGAACCTTACTTCATTGTTGGTGGGAATGTAAACTTGTTCAACCACTTTGGAAAGCAGTATGGAGGTTCCTCAAAAGACTCCACATAGAGCTCCCCTATGACCCAGCAATCCCACTTTTGGGCATTTACCCTAATGTTTACAAAAAAGACCACACTAAAGCTACCAGCACAACTATGTTTATAGCAGCATTATTTACCATAGCTAAGATATGGAACCAACCCAGATGCCCCTCAATAGATGAATGGATCAAGAAAATGTGGTATATATACACAATGGAATTCTATGCCTCCATCAGAAAGAATGACATTGCCCCATTTGTTAGGAAATGGAAAGGCTTGGAAAAAATTATATTAAGTGAAGTAAGCCAGGCTCAAAGAAACATAGGTCCCATGGTTTCCCTTATTTGCAATATCTAGTATAGGTATGAGTCAAGCGGAAAAAGTCAGAGAAGGTGATGTTAGGAAAACGAACCCTCAAATATGTATTTTAATGTTTTTGTTTCTTTCATGCATGTGTTTCTAACGCATTTATAAGATTATTTCTTGGTTGCTTTGTATGTCCCTCCCCCACAGTGTAACCCCTGCTTTCACTATATTTGATGTCAGTATAACATGTGGAGGAGATGGGGACAAACAAGTCGTTTAAGGATTCAGGTGGACCTGTTGCAACAATGAGAAGTACAAAATGTCATGTCAAAACCAGCTTTACAATGTCGGAGGGGGGGGAGGGGGGGTATGATTGGGTGGGGGGGAGGCGGGAGGCTGGGAAGGGAGGTGAAGGGTAAACAAAGGAGGAGGCTGCAATGCTTGGTAAGAAATGTATGCATTATCCTGACCATGTAATTGTAACCCCTCTGTACAGTATGTTCTCAAATAAAATAAAATAAAATTTAAAAAAAAAAAAATTAGGTAAGTTGATGCTACAGCTTTCAAAAATATCCAAACATATAGGATAGTTACTCAGATTTGTTACTGGGAATACAGATATTCTACTTGCTCTAACTAGGAAATGTGTGTGTGTGTGTGTGTGTGTGTGTGTGTGTGTGTGTGTGTGAACTAACCACAGGTCTTCAACTCAGGCCTGGGTTCTGCTGTCAGCTTATTCTGTGCAAGGATGACACTAAACCACCTAGCCATAGGTTTTCATCTGTCTTTTTAGTAGTTAATTTGAGATACAGAACTCATGGATTTTCCTTTCTGGACTTAATCTTCTGATCCCCAGCAATCCTTGGATTAGTGTTACTGTGGCTGCTACCGAAAGCATAATCAAAACCTACTAGCTACAATGTAGGAAGTAGCACATATTTATTTGTATAGCTATATTTATTTGTATTACTGTGCATGAAGAAATTCTGGAGATTTCTGGTTAATTCATAGGGCCCTATGCAAAAATATAGGACAAGAGGAAAGTAACTCTTTTTAAATTATAATAGGTTATCATTGATGAAAAGTTTTAGTGGATGTCTTTCCTTTTTATTTCTTTTTTGCCAATTATTCAGTGCTGCAGCAAGCCTGTGCCCTGGAGCAATTTTCGAATCACAACATGAACCTCCATTTCTGTAGTCCCTGTGGGTATGGGTGCCTCCTTAAGTCACCGGTTGAGAAGTGGGGCCCCTTCCCTTGGTGGATGTGCAGTGAGGATGTGTTGCATGCTCTCCAGCACTGCTGGATGAGCCCCGCCCACCCTGCCCACCTAACTTCCTGGTCTCTGTTGCTCAATTTCACCCAGGAGCTGGCAGGCATAGGGTTGGAGTTGAGACCACTGCTGCCCCATCCTCCTCCAGCTGTGCTGGTACTATTCTGCGGTGGTCCTGAGTATGTGGGCCATCCCAGGAAAACTCTGTTCTGGAGTCACTGCCTTCCCCCATGAGTGTGGGGTGGGGGGACACCATGTTTGTGCACTGCACAATCCATGGGAGAAGTAAGGCTGGGCGTGCACTCTGCCCACTTGGGGCCAGGCAGCCCAGCCTTGGTTCACCTCATCAGTCTGTAAGGCGGTCTGGGAACTGGAGCCATGTGCTGGCGCTCTGCCCGCCGGCTTGAGACAGCTGCAGCAGCTCAGCAACCTGGAGCCCCTTCAGCATCTCTGCAGACCTCCATTTTATGGTCCCTGTGGACCCTGTGGACTCAGGGTATAAGGCCATCGCTATACCCTCAGTGCCAGAGGAGCCTGTACTTGCAGTGCACCAGCTGCAGGACTTGGGGCCCGAAGCCCCTTTGGCTTTGCTGTGTAGCCTCCTCCATTGTCCTTCTGGTCCACATGGGCCCAGCTCTCAGTGCCATTCTGGGGATGATCCTTTTGGATGTAATGAGCTCATCCCCTAACCTCATTGGGCTCCAAAGCAGGGCAATGGGTCTGGCCTTGTCTTTTTTTTTTTTTTTTTTTTTTGCTTATGTGGTGCTGAGGAATCGAACCCAGGGCCTCAAGCATGCAAGGCAAGCACTCTACCACTGAGCCATCTTCCCAGCCCCTGGCCTTGTCACTGTAGGCTGCACAGATGGAAGGCAGGAGTTAGGGTCAGCCTTGCCTTCCCTCTTGGCTTTGGCACCTGAAGCTGGGTTGCTTGGTTTGGTCACTCATGGAACCTTGTTGGCTATAGCCCACCGCAACAAGTGCTGCACACGCGCAGCAGAAAGGCGGTGTCCTGAATCCCCTCAAAGTCACCACACAGACCTCTCATGGGTCTACATGGGCTGGTGTGGTTTTCATCCCAGGACTCCCAATAGGAAGTGCCATTCCTCTGCGTGGTACTTCAAGAAAGAGGTGCCACATATAATTTCTACTTTCTAACATTTTCCTTCACTGAGATAAAAAGAAGTGGGAGATATAAATAAGTTTTAAAAGCATAGAACCCATGGTTTCCCTTGTTTGCAAGGACTAGCACATATCTAGGATAAGCAGAGAAGACCAAAGGCTGTTGTAACATGACCATATAAGATGATATTAAGCGAAATGTACCCCAAGTCAGAGACAAAAGTTTTTTCTTTCTTTCTTTCTTTCTTGTTTTTGTTTTTAATATACTTATAATGCACTATGTGATTTTTTGTAGGTTTATCCCCCCATGGTATAATCCCTGTTTTCACTGTATTTGATTCCAGTGTTCTGCACCTTATATACATATTTTGTAATTTGGGGAGTGGAAGGGATATAGCAGAATGGTTAAATGGGGATGCAGGTTGACTCATTATGATGATGAGATGTACAAGACACTGAGTCGAAAATGAATTTAATGTCGGGCAGGGGTCAAGGAGGGAGGAGTTGGAAAGTTGGGGAGGGAAAGGGTAGTAGGGGAAAAACAAAGGATGAGGTAACAATGCTCGATAGGAAATGTACTCATTACTCTACTCATGTAACTGTAAAAGCTTTGTATAGTATTTTACAATACAAAATATTTTTAAAAATCTCTGCCTGGTGTAGATTTCCAGTGTTGCCCTCGGCATTGCATTTTTGGCCCTTTCTGGCTGTGATTAGTTCCACCTGCCCTTGGATCATTAGTCTTCAAGGCATCTTGGTCCTGAAGTGGGACATGGATTATCCAATGGTGGTTGGAACCAGGCCAAGGACAGGACAAAACCACTTCCAGGCCATGGCTTCCTCATTCCCCATGCAACTAGGATTGCAAGCAGAATTTCTCTGAATTTGACTCCAGAAAATAACCACTGAACCAAAAGGCAAGTTCACCAAACACCTCACTCCTCCCCCCCATTCCCTCCTTTCTTCCTCCTTGGGAAACCTCCTTGCAGGTTTTGGCGAACACACAAATTGCCCACCACCTCCCCTGTAAACTAGGTTTAAAGTCACTAAGTCATGTAAATGGATAATGCCACACTCATTATTCTAGACAACATCTTCAGGTTGTTTGATGCTTTAATTTGTTGTTGGTGGTGGTGGTGGTTGGAGGGCCTGAACTCTGGGTCTGGGCACTGTCCCTTATGAGCTCTTCAGCTCAAGGCTAGTGCTCTACCACTTGAGCCACAGAACCATTTCCAATTTTTTTCTACTTCTGTGGTACTGAGGAATTGCACCCAGGACCTCATGCATTCAAGAGAAGCACTCTACTACTGAATCTCCTTCCCAGGCCTAATGCTTTAATTCTTTAAATTTTATTTTCTTTTTGTCAGTAATGAGGTTTAATCTCAGGACCTGGGTTTAAACATATTTCTGAGTTCTTCAGCTCAAGAGGAGCCCCCTACGAGTTGAGCCACAGTGTTCCTTCCTGTTTCCAGATAAGTGTCTTTCAGACTCTCCTGTTAGGGTTTGCCTTGAACCGTGAATTTTTAAATTATATTTCTTTAACGTGTTTATTGGAATATTAAAATTTATCTGAAATTTAAAATTTTCTGTAAACCTTTGTCTTCAAGTAATCCAATAGCATTAAATATTACATTTAGAATCTATTCTGTAGCAATCCATTTATTTATTTTATTGTGAAAATACCATTCAGAGAGGTAACAATTACATGGGCAAGATAATGAGTACATTTCTCATCAAGCATTGGTGCATCATCCTTTTTTTCCCCTTCCCATCCATTCTCCTTCCTCCCTCCCCTGGCTCTCCAGACACCCCCCTGCCCACCTCCCACTCTCACTGGCCAAAGTTGAAAGTTCCTTTTCTACATAATGACTTGTATATCTCATCGCTGCAATGTGTCCACCAGTATCCCTATTTAAACGATTTGTTTTTTTTTCCAATTCCCACCAAAAATTATACCAACATCAAATACAGTGAAAGCAGGGGTTATACCGTGGGGGAGGGATATTCAAAGCAACAAGGAAATCATCTTATAAATATGTTAGGAACAATCGCAATAAAGAAAAAAAATCATTTGAATTCTTATCTTGGGGTTAATTTCGCCTAACATCAACTTGTCTGATCTTTTCTGCTTGTCTCAGACACACAGTGGTTATTGCAAATAAAGGAAACCATGGGACCTATGTTTCTTTGGGATTGGCTTACTTCACTTAATATAATATTTTTCCAGGTCTTTCCATTTCCTAACAAATGGGGCAATGTCATTTTTTTCTGATGGAGGCATAGAATTCTATTGTGTATATACACCACATTTACTTGATCTATTCAACTACTGAGGGGCATCTGGGTTGGTTCGATATCTTAGCTATGGTAAATAATGCTGCAATAAACAGAGTTGTGCTGGTAGCTTTACTATGATCTTGTTTGTGACCATTTGGATAAATGCCCAAAAGTGGGAATGCTGGGTTATAGGGGAGTTCTATGTGGAGTCTTCTGAGGAACCTCCATACTACTTTCCAAAGTGGTTGAACAACTTTACATGCCCACCAACAATGCAGTAAAGTTCCCTTCTGCCAACATCTCCTCCATCATCTGCTGTTATCAGAGTTCTTGATTATAGCCATTGTAACTGGGATGAGGTGGTATCTCAATGTTGGTATGCTTTGCACTACTTTTATGGCTAGAGAGGTTGAAGATTTCTTCATGTGTCTATTGGCCATCCTTCTTTCCTCTTCAGAGAAGTTTCTCTTTAAGTTTTTAGCTCACTTATTTTCAGGTCAGTTGTTTCTTTGAGGATTTGTTGTTGTGGGATTTAATTTTTGAGTTCCAGTTATATTTTAGATATGAGACCTTTGTTTGTTGTATGGCTAGTGAAGATCTTCTCCCAATCTGTGGGCTTTCAATTGATCTTGCTAGCTATGTCCTTTGCCATGCAGAAGCTCTGCAATTTCATGCAATCCTATTTGTCCAACATTTCTTTGTTGTGTTTCTGGGTCTCTATTAAGAGAATTTTGGCCTGTGCCAAGGAGTCCTAGGGATTCTCCTGTTCCATCCTGTAATGTTTTCAGGGTGTCTGTTTGACTCTGAGGTCTTTGATCCATTTGGAGTTTTTTCTGGTGCATGGTGATACAAAAGGATCTAGCTTAATTTTCTGCAAGTAGTTGACCAATTTTGACAGCACCATTTACTGAAGAGGCTGTCTTTCTTCCATTCTACTTTTTTAGCTCCCTTATCAAAAATTAGATGGCTATATGTCTGTAGGATCATTTCTGGGTTTTCAATTCTATTCCATTGGTCCTGAGGTCTGTTTTTTTGTCAGTACCAATCTGTTTTGATTACTATGGCTTTGTAGTAGAGTTTGAAATCTGTTATTGATATTCCTCCAGCACTGTTCTTTCTGTTGAGGATCGTTTGAACTATTCGGGGTCTTTTATTGTTCCATATGAATTTTTGGATTGCCTTTTCTATTTCCTTGAAGAATGAGGATGGAATATTGAAAGGTATTGCATTGAATTTGTAGATAGCCTTGGGAAGTATTGCCATTTTCAGGATTTTGATCTTTCAAATCCAGGTGTATGGGAGTTTTTGCCACTTTCTAAGTCCTGTTTTGATTTCCTTTTTCAGGTTTTTAAAATTTCATCATCGAGATCCTTCACTACTTTGGTTAAGTTAATTCCTAGGTATTTTATTTTTTGTGGGCCTATTATGAATGTTGTTGCTTTCCTGATTTCAGCCACGCCTTTCTCATTGGTGGCACACAGAAAAGCCATTGATTTTTGAGGGTTAATTTTATACCCTGCTACTTTGCCAAAGATTTGAATCAGCTTGACTAATTTGGGATTAGAGTCTGTGGGGTTCTTTAATTATAAGATCATGTCACCTGCAAAGAGGGAGAGTTTTACTTCTTCTTTCCGTATTTGGATCCCTTTTATATTTGCATCTTATCTTATTGCTGTAGCTAGGTATTCTAATACTTGATTCGGTGCTGTCCTTCAGCTCTTCAGCTCAAGGCTAGCTCTCTACAACTTGAGCCACAGCGCCACTTCTGGCTTTTTCTTTTTGCTTATGTGCTGCTGAGGAATCAATCCCAGGGCCTCATGCATGCAAGGTAAGCCCTCTACCACTGAGCCACCTTTCCATCACCTCTCTTCTCTTTCTAACAGGATTTGCTAAAGATCTGTCAATTTGTTAATTTTTGAAGAACCACTCCTGTTTTGTTGATATTTTCTATGTTTATATAGATTCTAATTCATTTAATTTTGATTTAATTTTAATTATTTCTTCCCATCTGCTGGATTGGGGTTTATCCTGCTGCTCTTTTTCAAGGAGGCTCAGATGTCTCATTAAATTGTTGGTTTCAGATCTCTCCAATTTGTTGATGTATGTATTCAGAGCTATAAACTTACCTCTGAGTACTGCCTTTCCTGTGTCCCAGAGGAGCTGGTAATTTGTGTGTTAATTTTTGTTGAATATTATGAACATTTGAATTTTGTTTCTGATCTCTTCCATGACCCACTGGTGATTCAACGGTGTGTTCTTCAGCCTCCATGTGTTACAGGACTTTCTTTGGTGGTTTTGGTGTTGAGTTCTAATTTTATTCCCTTGTCGTCTGGAAGAATGCAAGATATAACTTCAATGTTTTTGAATTTGGACAAGTGTGCTTTTTGACCTAAAAATGTGGTCTATTTTGGAAAAAGTTCCATATGCTGCTGAGAAAAACGTGTACTCTGATACTGCTGGGTGAAATATTAAATCTAGGTGATCTGTGCAGTTGTTTATATCTGCGGTTTTTCTGTTGAGTTTTTGCTGAGTTGATCTATCTAGTGGGGGGGAGTGGTGTGTTAACGTCCCCAACAATTAATATATTGGGATCTAGGTGAGATTTGAGAGATAGTAGTGTTTCTTGAATAAATTTGGGTGCTCCATTGTTTGGTGAATAGAGATTTAGAATTTTAATATCCTCCTGAAGGAAAAATCCCTTAATTAGTATGTTGCAACTTTCTTTATCTCTTCTCACTAATTTTAATTTGAAATCTATTTTATCTGATAGGAAGATTGCAACTCCTGCCTCTTTTGGGGGGCCGTTTGCTTGGTAGAATTGTTCCAGCCTTTCACTTTCAAAATGTGTTTGTTTTTATGGGCAAGGTGTGAGTCCTGAAGGGAGCAGATGGAAGGATCTTTCTTTTTAATCCAACTAGACAGTCTATGTTGCTTTATTGGAGAGTTAAATCTGTTAATGTTGGGAGATTGGACTGAGAGGTATTTGGGAGATCCTGCCATTTAATTCACCTTCTTGAGGGCTGCGCCAAATGGGTTTTTCTTATGGTTCATAGACTCTCAATTTGGGTGTGGTTTCTTGGCCTTTATTGTGGTCCTGTTGGTTTTCTTTGTGTGGGACATCTTTAAGTATCTTTGTAAGGCTGGTTTGGTAGAGATATATTGTTTCAGTTTTTCTTTTGTATGGAAGGTATTTTATTTGACCTTCAGTTATGAAGGAGAGTATAGCTGGTACAGTATGCTTGGTTGATAGTTTTTTGTCTTTAGGGCATGGCCTACATCAATCCACTCTCTTCTTGCTTTAATTGTCTCTGCTGAGAAATCTGAGGTGATTCTAATTGGTTTCCCTTATAGGTGATTGATCTTTTCTCCTTGACAACTTTGAAGATCTTTTCCTTGGTCTGAACTGATCCTGTGGGGATTATAAGGTGGTGATACGACGTCCTGTTCTGGTCTGGTCTATTTGGGGTTCTAAAAGCTTCTTGTATTTGAATAGACCTATCATTTTGAATGTTTGAGAAGTTTTCTTCTAGGATCCTGTAAACAAATTTCCTAGACCATTAACTTCTGTTTCTAGGTGCTCCTCTATACCTGTTATCTTCAGATTAGGCCTCCTGATGGTGTCTTCCAAATGTTTAATAGATCTATCATATTTCTTGGACTTGTCTTGGATAGTTGAATGTTCTTTCTCTGTAATATCTAAGCTGTTTCCAATCCCCAAGTTTCGATCTTCTGCATGGTCTAACCTATTGTCAAGAATTTCTTTTTTGTTTTTTTAGTTCTTTTGCTTCTAATTGCTTGGCTTTGATAGCTTCAAATTCTTTGTTGGAGCTTTTAGTTCTTGTATGAATTTCTTATTTCCTTAATTTGGTGTTCAGTGTTTATTCTCAAATCACTTAGTTGACTGGTTATGGTTTCCTTAGACTTCCATTCCTTCTTTTGGCTCCATTCAACATTGCCTTTCTGGTCTCCCTGACTTCCTTCAGCTGTCTTTTAATGGATTCCATGAATGCCTCTATTTATTATGAAAGTAATACCAGCTTTCTGCTAGAACACTATTTTAAGGCAAGCATCAACCAAAGCCTGTAGTTGTACAGTCAAAAGTCTGCAGATACAATCTTGTTCAACAGATACAATCTATTGAATGTCAAACAACTATGTATTAATGGGTTAAGAACAGCAAGGTAGAATTTGGCAAACCAGAAATTACTAGGTTTAGGGAGAAATGTGGGGAAAAATAGGATTAGAGAGATGTGGAAAGGTAAAAAGAGAGTAAAATTAACTGAGTCCTAATCTTAAATAGGGAAATGTATTGGACAGAGTGATAGGAGAAAGAGAAGAGTAAAAAAGAGAAGAAAAAAATGGAAAAACAAAAATTTAAATTAAAAAGTGAAGCACAAAAATTATGCAAGTTTAATGAAGTAATATTGAGAGAAAAACGCAGATAGGATGAGAGGAGGGGAGGAGTACAAAGGAGATATGAAAAACTAAAAAATAAAAATACTTAAAATATTATATAATAAAGAGATAATACAGTAATTAAGGAATTTAAGCCTAAATGGTTTTGAATTAAGTAATGAATTTCTGGTTTATATGTGTACACAAAGAGGGATAAGGTCTAATAATCGATGACAGGTATATCTGAAGATGAGCAGAACAGCAATTAAGTCACCCAAAAAAAGAATGAAAGAGAATCAAAAATGAAAAGAATGAGAAAGAAAGAAAAAGGACCAAAAGTTCAGTAGAAATAAAATAAAAATAAAAAAGAACATACACATGCATATTCACCTAAAATAAAAATTATAAGAGGAAAAAAACATTAATAGAATACAATTTTTTTAAAAAATTAATAATTAAAAATAGGTATAAAAATAGGGTTCTTTGATATTTTTTTGGAGGGGGGAGTGAACGGGAAGATCCTGTACGTCCCTTTTGTCCTTAACCAGTCCCTTAGTGGAATCTCTGGTCTGCTTGTGGTGTTTGGTTTTCCTGTGGTTTGATTGGTTTCTTAAATCAGTTTGTTTGGACAGGCAGAAAAATGCTCTGCTTTACCCAGAATTTTGTGATCCTCTTCCCAGGCTAGTTCAGTGGGAGGAGATCTGTTTTGAGTTTCACAAAAGAGGAAGATGGCTGTTTCCTCTAGTTTGGAGATGCTGTAATGAGGCTAGGTTCTCCGTAGAGTTGAGGCTTTTCAGCAAACAGTAGCTTTTCCCTGAGGGGCTAGCTTCTCAGACATTCACAGTGCCCAGCCTGGAGCAATTCTCAAGGTTTATGTTTACTGAATTTCAATAGATTATCTATGCTGCTATAGGAAGGGGCAGCCTCTGGCTCTGTTTACCCAGTGAAGAAAGACACTCTTTTAGGGGCAGAATTTTCATTGCCTGGGCTGAGTGACTTTCTCCTCCGTGGAACAGAGTCTTGGTTCCTTTGTAGTCTCTGGTCTGCAATCTGAAGGATGAAGATATCTGCTCCTTGTCAGTTCTTGCTGGTGTTGAGTAGAATCTGCTAGCTTACTGTGTCTGGCACCTTTGTCCAGGATTCTCTGTTTTGTAGGTATGGAGGGGGCTGCCACCACCACAGACATGGCTACCTGCAAGTGCTCAGATCTGTCTCCTTGCCTGGATTTTCCCTCTCTGGCCAAACTCTCTGTACTGTGATTGCACACTTGTTGTAATTCTCCAGCCTAGGACTATTCACTGGAATACTAAAACTGCTTTCTATGCGAGAGCTTATTTAGCCTCCAGCTTTTCTCCGACATTTTCCCAGAAGTACTCCTTTTTTTTTTCTCTCCTGTATATTTTGTGTTTTGGAACAAGTGTCATGGACTGTCCAATCATGCAAAAGGACGCTTATTCCATTAATTTAATAGAAGGAATACAGCCTTCCTGCATCTCAAGGCAACTTTGAATATAATGTTAATATGATAATTCACATCATTGAATTTTCAAAGTCATTTTGATAATTTTTTGTTAAAACATTCATTAAAGAGGTTCCAAATAGAAAAAAAAAAAAAATCAATGTTTTTCTTTCTAAGAATGTTTTAAAAGCTAGTAATTCAAGAAAACACCTTCTATTTTTCCAAGATTTCATGGTGAATAATTTCTCTTTTATCATAGCCCTTACCACTGACCCCCTCACTTCAAACTTGTAGCTTTATTCAGTTTTATGGTTCAACCTTTCATTTTGGTACTAGCATCTGTAATCTCCTTGTAGTATTTGACAATGAAATTCCATTTTTGTCAGAGAGCTCAATTCATATTGCCAAAGGCAGACTCATGAGCATATCATAGAGCATAAAATATTGAATATAATTAACGTGATACTATGCAACTATTCCATCAATTAATATAATACTGCATAAATGTGTGTCTTCATATAATTTTTAAATGCAAAGTAATTACATAATTCAGACCACTAGAAGAAGAGACTAAGCTCAACTTTTGCATCATCCCCAATATTTCTTCTAAAATTTTCTTTCTCATTAACTTTCACTGCAAGGCCTTCTTTTTCTAGCAATGTTATAAGTCATGTCCTTGGATTTTAGTCACCTTTGAGTAGGCTGTTTTCTTTCCACCACGTTAGTGCCTCGTGTTAAATACCTGAGTAATAAGTTGTCCCAATGTGCCTGCAAAAGAGGTATCCAACTCGACTATCTGTGCCCACTATTTCCTTGCTTTGTTTGGGAATGGGGTATCAGAGAAAGGGGTGTCAGGTTTCAGATGGCTTGAACCATAGTGTTATGAATTATGGGTAGCAGAAAAGAGTAGTAGAGACTAGGATACCAGGTAAAGGGTAACTGTGACTATAATTGCTGAGTTACAGAGTCAGGAAATTGGTTATAAGCAACAGTTTTGCACGGATTGGGGTAGCTAATACAGGCATCCAGAACTGTTTAGCAGGGAAAAGGAAACATAGACAAAGTGAAAGAGTAAAAGTTGTGAGGGATTGTGGGGCACAATCAGGGTAACAAGATCATGGGTGTGCAAACTAGGTAGCCAATACTAAGGTAGAAACAATTGGCATGGTGTCCTGATGTGATGCAGAGCTCTGGGTTTGCCTGTCCAGTTTTGGCTGTTAGATCTTTAGGGAAACTACATCTAGCAGCTCATTATCAGCTTGTTGTGTTCAGGCACGTGCCATCTATAAATGTCTACTCCAAGTAGATTGCATTCTTTGACACAAGCTGTAGGATCTTTTCCCTAAGCATCCTGAGAGACCACACTCCACAATTCTGCAGAACAACCTCCACATAGTGAGTTGCAATCACTTCATACAACTCTTGCTGCTCCTCTCCCATGTCAATTATCATGGTAGCAAGGGATCTGAGATGTGCTCAACAGCAGTGCTCTGGGAAGCTCCCCTGTCATTCTGGGAGCTCCCTAGAAATGGTCAAGAGCACTTGCTGATGTACTTCCAGCTTCTCTCTGTGGCTCTGCACAACCAGACTGTTGTACCTCAGATGGGTTACCTTGATGTCCAGGTGGCTTCAAACGTGCTCTATCTTCTCTCTCTAGTTGCTCTTCTTCTTCAGCTGCCTCTCCTTTTCCTTCCACATAGCTCGCTTCATCTCCACATCCTTTGAATTCTGCTTCATATCAACCTGTGGCTTTCACACCAACCCCTTCCAATTTCTCATCTACCTCTCTAGCTGTGAATCTGGCACAATTAGTTACATGTATGTTCTATATCTGTTTATCAAGATTTGAGCTGGAATCTAGGTGGTACTAGCTAACTGAGAACATGGGGAGCTTCTGAAATACTCCCCTGCCACTCACTGCTCATTGAGAAAAATGCAAATGTGTTGTGGTCAGTCTCTCCTTCTCCATTTCTGGTGAATAAAGTGAATTCACAATGGAGCTACCAGACAGCTGCTATGTCAGCAAGTGACCAAACCAAAGATAATATAGTGAGGGAATACTTATCAAGTATAGTAGGATAAATGCACATATATGTGGATATTACTAAGGGCTCTCATCAACTAGGTATTTTATGTCCAAAATGGCAGGCCAATGTTAGCCCCGAGATCTTCCTGTTCTGCAAGTCCTGAGGACACCTGCATACAACTCAGACCTAATGATATGGGTGAATAAAAAAGTAGGTGAGTATGGATTAGTATTCTGATAGTGTGCTAAGGTTTTGTCTTGTCATGACTATGATGAAATCAATGTCCTTTCTCTGACCTTCACCATATCTCTTTATTTGGCAAAATTGGCAGATTTCCTATTGTGTCATTTTCTCCTGTTAGTTCAGTGCACAAGTTAAAACATTAACCATGCCAAACCATGGGTTTCATTGTCCTAGTAGATGCTTTGCCTCGTAGGATCTTCCTTCCAGGTAACTCTCTGTTTATCATATTGCACAATGTCCCAATCAATGAAATAATTTTGAGCCTAGGAGAAAATCTCCATTTATAAAGCAGTACATATAAGAAGCAGAAGATGCCCTACACTCAAACGCTCCTGGAGAACAGAGTGTAAGGGTGTCTACACAGTTAGGAAATAGGATTCTGAGGGGTGGGAAGGGATGAGTTTAGATAGCAAACTTAGAAGTAATTATAAGTTTCTGAATTCCTAACCTTAATTCCTTCTGCCCCTCAGATCCAATTCAGGAAATGGTGGAATGTTTATGATCACAAAAAGGAGTTTTTAATCCCAGGCCCAAACTCTAGGTGTTCCTGTTACAGCTTCCCACCTGTCCCTGTTGTAAATGGTCAGAGGAAGGGAGCCCCATGCTCAGGAATATAAATGGAGCTTACATGTAACTTCAGTCTCCGACTTTCTATTTTGAAGGTAAGATAAAATGCAGTTTGGGTTTCTACGAAATCAGTTTCTAGGCTCGATGGTTCCTTCAGAACTTTTTTCCCTCCTTCTATGTTTTGACAGCAACAGTTAGTACAGTGCTTCTGTCTTTTAGGGGCAATCTTTCTCTTCACACATGCTTAAAGTACACAATAGGTGGAAGCTGCCATTAAATTAAAAAGTATGAAATAGTACACAGTGAGTGCTTTTCCTGAATTCCTGGACCTAACAACTTCACAGTTCTGAAGAGAACGTGATTATGGGTGAGTACTAACAACATCCACTGAATGGTGAGCTTGGAACACTTTTCCCAAGGCAAGTTCTGTCTAGGTTATTAGGATGGCTGAGATCTACTGGATCAATGAACTTACAGACAATGCAAGACAGAAAAGTCTAAGAGATTAAGTCCCAAAAGAAGAAACTAGACCAAGAAGAGAAAAGTTATCATTGCTGGAAAAAGAGGAAGACTTAACTAGGAGAATGTTTTTCTTAATACCGACAGGGGTATAATTATAACAAAGTTCTAAGTTGTGGCTCATCAGTAGAAACTATCAAGTCAAACCTCACTAAAGCTAAAAAATAAAACTTATAAAATTAAAAAAAAAACTATTTGGATTTCAGTACTAACATCTATTTTAAGATGTGTGTGTGTGGGTGGGTGTTGTCTGAGATTATGTATGAGACAAAATTGGTTCTTAAAAATCATAATATTGATGCTGTCCTTTAGGTTTCCAATTCAAGTCTGGTGATGTTCTAACTCTACGAGTTGTAACACACAATTCTCAATTTCTTCTGATTAACTGGAGGTAAACATGTAATGGATATGTCAACCTGGGTTGGTTTCAGAATATGATCTTCAGATCTTACTCTCTGGAGTAGGTAAGGTATAAGAGTGAGCCACTATGCTCAGCCCTGTATTTCCAGTAATTTACTTAATCTTTCTGAATTTCAGCTTCTTCCTGTGTGGAAAGTGAAAAGAATTACTGTGTGGACCTTAGAAGTGGGTGGGAATTATGACTGGGTGCAGGAAGTATACGTGTTTGGGATGTGTGTACAGAGCCTGACACTCTCACAAAACTACTGATGTTTATATTGAAATGTATTCCAGGAATTGGAAACAAGAGGGATTTTTCTGTTCTTGTTTATCAATTTATGGGCATTGAGGGAGTCAGAGATATTCAAGGAGAACAGGGAAACAAAGGCAGCAATTTTACTCTGTAGATACTGTATTCACAATGAGCTATATCACTGTGGACAGGGAAACGAGGGATGGGATTGTCAAACAAGAAATGAACTCATTACCTGACTTACAATATGTTTATCTGTATGTACACTCCCTTAACAATAACAATTTTAAAAATACAGGTTGATGATTTTCTCCTCCAGTTTTTGTAGGTTCCCTTAAGACTCAGGCCCACCAATGGAGTTTTGGAAGGTCAATTTATTTGATAATTAACATAAAGCCATAATCTCTTAAGAAATGTTATAAAAAGTATTTCATTCTTAGTACCGGTTTCTCTTTGAGTGGCAATTCTACATGTTGTTGGCAGAGCTAATGTTTTACTTTTCGTTTTCAGTATTTGTCAGGTGCTGTATCTTGGCAACCTGCCCCTACCTAAAATTGTAATCAACCATTGAAATTAATGTACTTGAACATGAGTTTCATTTATTTATTTAATTTGTTGTTGGTGGTGAACTCTGGGCCTGGTCACTGTCCTTCAGCATTTCAGCTGTAGACTAGTGCTCTACCACTTGAGCCACAGTACCACATCTAGCTTTTTCTGCTTAGGTGGTGCTGTGGAATCAATACTAGGGTCTGGTGCATTCAAGATAAGCTGTCTACCACTGATCCACCGTGTCCTCAGCCCCTAGGACTGGTATTTTTGTGCATGGGTCTATCAAGCAAACTTATTGCGCAAATGCATTCATTTGAAACTAGACATATTCAAAATTATTAATTATCAGATATTTTAACGAATAAAACAGTTATCATTGTTACTAGGAATTGTTTGTCTCCCCACACTATAAACAGGGAGGAGATATTTTAAAATAAAACTACAAAATAAATTTTAAGATCTTGGTGCAAACATATCTGTCCAGGTGTTATTACATTAAACAGAGAATTCAAAATTATTTTTTTCATGAATACAGATATCAAAGGTCTTATAATAGATATTTCAAATTGCAAATTAAAGGAAAAATCAGTCAGGAGGTAAAATTTATATTGAATGTTAATTTTTGAAGAGGAAAAAAAGATCCTAGATGGCAGACTAAAGACAAAGGAATAGCAGAGCCCTATATGCTCAATAATAAATAATAAGAAGTTTTAATTAAAAAATTGAGCTGGAATGTGCACATCAGGCAAAGGCAAGCAATCAGATCATACAAACAACCAAAAACACCAAAATTATATCTCATAAAAAGGAGACAAGTTCAGACCAGGGTTCAACATCCTTATCTTTGATTTCAATGATACACATACACATACACCCCTCTACACACACACACACACACACACACACACACACACACACACACACACACACACCAACACACAAACACACAAGTATGTATGCAGCAGCTCAACCTACTCACATCCATTCAACATGAATCAAAGATCTTCCTGTAATATTTGAAACATTAAAACTTTCAAGTCTTGAAAATAATTGATAACAGATGCATAAGCAATTATTTTCTGAATAGACTCTGCTATGGAATTGAGAGTTCATGATGGTTATAACTATTTAAACATCTCTGAATCTTGAAAGAATTAAACAAGAGACAATTCAAATTTTGGGACTATATTTCTACCAGCTATTCTTCAAAGGCTTAATTAGAAGTTACAAAAACCAAAATTAAATATCAAATGAATACAACTAATACTTGTGTAAGTGAAGTGAAAGACACTGAGCAGAGACCTATGCTGCCTCCATTTCTAAGCCGGCTGCATGTTGTGGAACCTTTGATTCTGTTGGGCCAGGCTCACAGTTGTCTTCTCCAGAGTAGTGGCACTGCTGGGGTTGGGCTGTGTGGAGAGGAGGGGAGGCCTTGGGGGAGGCCGAGCTGGGGTTGGGGATGGGGTAGTAGGGAGATTACGGGAGGCACTGGCAGAGGCTGGTGAAGGGAAGAAGGAGGCAGTAGGCCAATGGCTAAAGAAGCAGCAGCCCCAAAGGCAGCTGGGTTCTGGGAGTGTCTCTGAGGTTCAGAGTTTGGCCCCTGGGGCCCTGTGGCTGGGTGAAGAGAGGAAGGAGTCTCAAATCCCACCCAAATAGGCAATGAGAAATGAGACAACCAGTGGCTGAAGAATTTCAAGAAAAAAGATAGGGACTTGCAAGGGGGGTGGTCAGTGGCTATAGGTATGTCCACAAACTAAGGCATAAATCTAGCTTGTGGTTACAATTATTAACATGAGGTATTGTTTGTATACATAGTGATAATTGAATGCCTTATTGTTAGGGAGCAAAAGGGAGCAATAGTGATTACATCCATAACACAGACATCCATCTTGTCTCCAAATCTTAATCTTTTAATGTCCAACAGCTCAAACTTAAATACTCTTGAGATAATAACTCATACCCCTGTCTTCCCTTAACTGTTTGACCTTTCCAGAGCACAGCTCTCAGCCTTTTGATTATTGTTTGCGATGGCTTCCCAATCTATCCTTTTCCAAGTCTAACAGCTTGACTTCAGAATCCCTCACAAGTGCTGTGACAGATGTATTATTCTGAAAACTATATTTTTTTCTAGGATAGGTTCAATTTTTAAATTTTATTTTATTTCAAAAATACTGTACAGAGTGGTTACAGTTACATGAGTAAGATACATTCCTTATTGAATATGGATACCCACTCCATTTTTCTTCTCCTCTCCCTTCCCATCCCCCACACCTCCCCCACCACCCCAAAGTTGTAAAGTTCACTTCCGATATAGTGCCTTTTGAATATCATTGGTGCAATGGGTCACTCTTTGTACTTGTTTCATCACTATAATTTTTCCCTTTCTTTCTCCAAATCAGATAAATGTATATACAAAATTGAAGGTACCAGAATCAAGACAGAGATTGCCAGGGATAAACCAATGGCAAAAGACAAATTAAATAAAATAAGATCTAGATGCTCTACTTTATGGACATCAAGGTTGACCTCTGAAAAATAAAAGACTTTTTTCCATGTCTTGGAGTTCATTTCAATTAGCATCATTTTGTAAGGTCAAATGTACATAGTTCTGGAACCAGCAATCCCACTCCTGGGCATTTGTTGAAATGATCTCAAGCTAAAATACACTAAATCTACAATTACGTTTCTGGCAGCACTTTTAGAACCAATCAAAATGCCCCTCCATAGATGAATAGATCAAGTAAATGTGGTGTATATACACATGGAATTTTATGCTTCTATCAGAAAGAATGGCAAAGCCCCTTTCATAAAAAAATGGAAAGATTTGGAAAACAATCATATTATGTGAAGGAAGCCAGACTCCAAGAAACATAGGTTCCATGATTTCCCTCATTTTATTAATTAATATTGCTTAGGATAGTCCTTAAACTCTTAATATTCCTTTTTTCCTCTCTCCGTCTTCCTCTCTCATTCCATTTGTGTGTGTGTGCGTGTGTGCATGTGTGAGCGTGCATGCACGCACACACAGTAATTAAAGTTGACTCAGAGCCTTAAACTCTTGCTTGGTTTATTCACTCATGACTGACTGAGTATGTTCTATTTGAACCAAGGTTTCACTCTGCTTTGATTGAATAATTGAACATAAATGTCTCATGGATTGGTACTCCAGCCATCTGTGAACCATTATCTTCCAATCTCAGGCTCATGACTATCTAGGAATAGGGATGAGGCACTGGTATACTCAATTGTCTTTTGCTTTGTTTTGTTTTTGTTTTTGGTTGATTTGTACATCCAATATCTGTAAGGAAAACGAATCATTTATAATCAGGACTATTCCCATAAAATATGTGTTGTTTAAAGATTACCTTAATAATGTTATTCTTTTGCATCCACATTATGTGATTTGATTTTTTTAACTCTATTGTTGCAAACAGTCAAGTCACTTATATACAATTTGAATCTTCTTGTCTTGGTATTAAAGTTTGTTAAGTGTTTCAAAACAGAATTTATCAAGGTTTAACTCTACACTACTGAATCAAGACCTTTATGATTATTCAATTTCTTGTAAATCATAAGTTATTCACTTCTTGTGGCACCATATGAGTACAGGTAGTTTCCTATAATACCTCCACATAGTTTAGACCTCAATGCCATGCAGTCTTCTGCCAAATATGCAAGGGCATCCTTTGTAATTCTCCTTGCATTTTCACTGTTCTTGTCTCTACTCTCCCATGCTTAGTCCTGTGATGATCTTGTTGATTTTCTCCTCTGTTTGCATCTTGGGAACTACTGTTATACACTACTGTATTTCTGTCCATTCTCCTTGTGCTTCATCTTGTACCCTTCTCACAGCAGAGGTCCAGAGATTGGGGATATTTTTTTCACTCTTTTGCTCAGACATCTATCTTTACTTTCTAGCAATACATTCACTGAATTCTTTCTGTAAAGTCTAATGTCTTGAAAATGATTACTGCATTTTCATGACTTTGTTATTTGGCATTAGAGAAGAACATAGGTCAGTAACTAACTTAGGTAAAAGAAGGTTGCAATCAAGCTTCAATAGATGTTGTTCATTGGATAATATTTACTTCATGGTCTGCCTTCCTGCTTCCATTTCACTGTTTATTTTTCAATGTAGCCTTTTTCTTCTGGAATGTATTTATAGGACTACCTAGTGAAGAGAAATTCCTACTGTAGTTAGTCATTAATTTTATTCCAACATTATTTCATATATCCTTCTGAGTTTTTTCAGGGTCTGTATAATTGTGTTTCACATTCTTAGATATGTTTTAACATCGATGCATCCAGTGATAAAGACACATTGTTAAGTCACCATTTTGATGACAGAAACGAAAACATGCTGCAAACACACTACATGACAATTTTCTGGTTTTAAATTCTTTTAGATTAGAATTGATACTGGAGGACGAACATTCTGTGTACAATTTTATATTTTCCTAATTATTTTAGTATACTTTCCAATATTGTACAAAGCTAAAACATTACTATTTACTTAGTTTTAGGATTTCTAAAGTTGTCAAAGTAAAAGTTCTATTCATTCACAATTTTAAGACAATATTGTCAATTATGAACAAGTGAGACATTTTAAACTTTTATTTGTGGTCCTTAATGTTGGTCCTTGGGAATCAATTCTAGTCCTTCATTTGTCTTAGTCTACTGTGTGCCTCTGAGCTTGATTTGACCTGTGGTTTTATTTTCACTCAACTGGAATAAAGAAAAATTTCACTAGGAAGGACTTATTACTAGGTTATTTTCTCCAGTATCTCTCGCATACATAAAAGCTATATAAGTCTACACTGACAGAAAATGGTGTTCTTATATGGTATTTATTAGTGGTAACTGTTTATTTTGAAAGCCCCACTCTTCACTAAGTATTGACCATTTCCTTTTCTCCCTTCCCATAAAACTTGACTGGATCCACTGGAAACCCACTTCCAGGGAGCTTCCTCCTTAAAAAGTCTAACCTTAAGTAACATACCCCCTGGTAGACCTGCTATAAACTTTCAAAGTCCTGACTGCAACCAGACTCCTTCCTGAAAGCCCTCCTCTGCTATAGGGAAATCCCTCTTCCACTCCACCCTTTCCTGGAATCCCTGCTCTGAACCACCAAAAACAAGGCCACATCCATATCTCCTTCCACGTCCCGCCTTACTGCACCAAGAACCCAGCCTACATCAGGGTCCTCCCCCCAAACCCCACCTCATCCACCAGATACCCTGCCCCTAACTATTCTAGTCCCTCATAGTCCCATTGCTCCCATATTCTAGTACTTCCAAGCTCCTCCCATCCCTTTCATACCCCAACTCCAACCAGCCTTCTCCCTCAAGCCCCTCCTGGTTTCATCAGAAACTTCGCCCATAACTAGCCTGCTTCTAAGTGGCCTAACCTTTCAAACACAGCCCTGAACCTACCTCTTCCCACAAAGCCTATCCTGCTATACCAAAAACCCTTCACCTCCCTATAACTGCCCTTGAAGCCCTGCCTTACTTGGCCAGAACCTTCTTGCACAGACCATCTCCTGCCTGGAAAGCCAACCTGCTCCAACACAAGCCTCTCTACCTCCCACATCTTCTCTCTCAATGCCATGCCTTGCTCCACAGATAAACCCACCCCTTATTGGCTCCTCCCTCAGATCCACACCCTACTACACCAAATACCCTTCCCATAATTATCCTACACCATTGCAGCCTTTCCACTCATTCTCAAAGCCCCTCCTCCAACTAACCCAATGGCTCCAAACCCTGCCCTGTTCCTGCAAAACCCCACTAGAAAAACCCCAGCACACTATGCCATTTCTGGACACCCACATTGCTCCACTGGAAACCACTGCTCCAGGTGGCCTCCTTCTAGAAGCCTAGAAAACCCCCACCACATTGTCCCATCTCTCGACACCCACATTGCTCCACTGGAAACCACTGCACCAGTTAGCCACCTTCTGGGAGCCTCACCAGGCACAACTGTAAATCCCTGTCCCTCCATAGTCGCTTTCGGAAGATTGCTTTGGCATACCTGAAACCCTGTCCAAAGTCCATGTCCTGTCTTGCAAGACTAAAATACCAACCCAACCTTACTCTTCTTTTCGAAGTGGTGACTGACTACACCAGGAACCGCATCCTAACTAGTCTAGTGCACTGGATCCTATCACTGCTCTCACAAAGCCATGGTTCTGAAAAACACCTCCATACATTGTGACTACATTTTGCTCTACCAGAAACCCCACCTCCACCCTAATACATTTCCCAAAGGCCTGCCATTCTCCACCAGAAACCCCAACCCTTACTATCCCATGTCTTCCTAGTATTACCCTGCCCTCTCAAAGCCACACCCTGAAAAGCCTCACCCTCATATCTCCGCATTCCTGCACCAGAATCCCTACCTTCTCTCAGCCTCTTGCCTCCATTTCCTGCCCTGCCTTATGGGAAACCTCACCCTACATATCCCACAAGGGCTCACAGTGCTCTAACTGCACCCCTCCTCTAACTAACTTCCTCCTTTGTAGCCTTGTTCTTTCTTCTCAAAACTCTGCCCCAGCCTCCTCCCCAGTGACCAGTCCTTCCTCCACTGAAAACCCGTCCACCTGCCAGGACTCCACCAGAAACCCAATACCACCTTCATCCATGAAGGTCCCATCTAGTAACTTTTTTACAAATGTGATTTTATACTGGCCATAGAATTCATACTAATCAATATGATAAGAAAGCAGTATTGCAAAAAGGCAACAACAATTAGATAGTTCTTAGATGCCTTAGTCTAGTTTGGGGTTCTGTTACACGGCAGATACATATTGTGTGAACATGTGTGAAGGTGATTCCTCTTATTGGAAAGCATTCTTTGAAGTACCAGTAAGGTTTCATAAGTGATCATTTTATTTCTAGAAAATTCGTGCACATTTGTGCCCATTAACTTCAAAAAATACTTATTTTAAATCCTCTGGTTTCGTTGAGGAAAGAGTATTAGTGTGTAAAAAGATGAGTTACAACTCATCTCTAATGAATAATTTTGGAGTTGCTTACTTTACTCTGTACCAGAGATTTTAGTAACAGAAATTTTCTACCAGAATCCACTTTGAATTTCCTCCTTCCACTAAAGTGCCCTTTGGAAAAGTTTGAAGTGAGATTATACAGGTGACCTGTCAGAAATAAAAACGTATTTGAGATCATAACAATATTATGATGAAGACCCCACCCAATATGCTTTTTATTTTCTAACAAAAGGAACGTAAGCCTATTTAACTGCAGACTTTCTGAAGACTAGAACACAAAAATATAAGAAATGGCCTGTTATACCATGGTTCTGAAAACAAAACCAAAACAAAGAAAGATAACATAATGAGACAGAAGGAAATGAGGAACTTGTACATGTAATATATAGTGTAAAAAATACACTGATTCAAGAAAAAAATAATTTGGTTGCGTTGTCTTGTTCAATATATTTCATTGTAAATATTGCTCTTTGTTTAGCTGTGACTTAATATAGGTCTCAGCAGGTATCTGCCCAGGTAATTCTGTAGTTAGTCTATTTCATCATTTCAAGATCATCAGGATGAAAAACTCCACACACCTTAAGACACACCTGCAACAGCACTAGACATACCTTCCTATTGGTCCAACAGTGTAAACCAGACCTGTGTTTTACCAAGCTTTGTATGTGGTATGATATGGTTTATTCAGGCTGAAGAGCTAAAGTAACTCCAATTCGAGATTAACCCCACTATCTTTTGCTAGGCTGCCCTCAGAGTAACCCCAAGAGAGAAAAAAAAACACAGGCTCCCACTAGCCCTGCCCACCATTAAGAAAGCAGAGCAATTGCCCAAGTGTTCGAGGAACAGAACATACTAATAGTTCAGAAAAAGGGCAGAGCGGTTATTGTGGATTCAAAATAATCATGTAACTTGTTGTGTGGAAATTCCTTAAACTTATTTGTTTAATTCTATAAAAGTTGTGCTGATTTTGTGCTCGGAGACTCAGAATCACCAGTTACCCGGTGTGCGGGGGACCAAGCTTAAGCTTGCAAATAAACAACTGTTTTGCTGTTCGAATTGGTCATGGTCTCCAGTGATCTTTGGGGGTCCGAAGTCCATACAACATTTCTGGGGGCTCATCTGGAACCTCCCTCATAAGATCCTCTAGACGCCCCACCACAGAATCCCAAAAAACCCAGCTCTTAAGTCAAGGCAATGCCGTTCTGTATATTTGCTTGCCAGCAGTTTCTGTATCTGTAATTCTGGTTTCCCGAGGGGTCTACACTCTGGTTGGCAAGTTGTGTTAGTAGACATGCTATAAGACTGCCAATGGAGTCTGTGAGTAGACGTCCCCAGACCTCTCAGGGTAGATTGCTGTTTAGGACGGACATTTTTTGGGAAACTCTAAGTCTGTAGACTGGCACTTTTTGGATGGCAATTTACAAAGCTGCAGTGGGCCTTTGTAAGTTGTGTCTTTGTGTTGAGTGTTCTGTTTGTCATTTGGGGTTTATCTTAGCCTTAGGCCTTGGCTCAGGGAGATCGGGGTATGGGGTAGAATCTGCCAGTCTGAGGGGATGGCCTCGAGGGACTGATTTTCCTAGCCCCAAAATGACTTGAACTTCTCTTCCCCCTTGGAAGGCCCCTGTGTCAACAAATGTTGATGAGATGTCACCTCATTCACTGAGACCTGATTGTTCTCTGTTGTATGTTTCTGGAGATAGGGAAGTTCTGGGTGGGAGTGGTAGGCTCACTCAGCAGACTATGGATTCAGCTTGCTGAGTGAGAACGGCACAGAGTTCTGGTAGGTATAAACTCAACCTTTGGTTATTGTCTTCTCTAGTTCTGTTTTAGAATTTGTACTACTTTTAAATGTGGGTTTTTGGCTTCAGTGTTTTTGTTATTTATTTGAAAATCTCTGGGGAAATAAAAGTTCCAGTCTCCAGCTGAGCTCAGTCACATGGAAGGATGTGTGCCTGTTTTGACTTATCAGCGAGTCCCGACAATGGAAAGTGCTCTTGTCTAAAATTGGATGAAAGTGGATGAACAAGGTTACATATCCACCAACAATGCAGTAAGGTTCCCTTCTGTCCACATCCCCTCCAGCAACTGTTGTTATTAGAGTTCTTGATTACAGCCATTCTTACTGGGGTGAGGCAATATCTCAATGTTGTTTTGATTTGCATATCTTTTATGGCTAGGGAGGTTGAGCAATTCTTCCTGTGTCTTTTGGCCATCCTTCTTTCCTCTTCAGAGAAGTTTCTCTTTAAGCCTTTAGCACAATTATTTATTGGGAAGTTGTTTCTTTGAAGATTTGTTGTTGGGGAATTTGATTTTTTGAGTTCCAGGTATATTTTAGATATGAAACCCTTGTCCATTGTAATGGCTAGTGAAGATCCTCTCCCAATCAATGGGCTTTCTATTGATCTTGCTAGCTATGTCCTTTGCCATACAGAAGCTCTGCAATTTCATGCAATCCCATGTGTCCAACCTTTCTTTGATTTGTTATGTTCTATGTCTCTATTAAGAAAATTTCAGCCTGTGCCAAGGAGACCTAGGGTTTCTCCTACTCAATCCTGTAATGATTTAAGAGTGTCTGCTTTGACTCTGAGGTCTTTGATCCATTTGGATTTGATTCTGGTGCAGGGTGATATATAAAGATCTAAGTTTAGTTTTCTACAAGTAGTTAACCAATTTTGGCAGCACCATTTACTGAAAAGCCTGTCTATTTTTTTAGCTGCCTTATCGAAGATTACATGGCCATAGGTCTGTGGGTTCATTTCTGGGTTTTGGTTCAATTCCATTGGTCCTGAGGTCTGTTCTTGTGACAATACCAAGCTGTTTTAATTACTGTGGCTTTGTAGTAGAGTTTGGAAGTTGATATTCCTCCAGCACTGTTCTTTCTGTTGAGAATTGTTTTAGCTATTCGGAGTCTTTTATTGTTCCATATGAAGTTTTTTGATTGCTTCTTCTATTTCCTTGAAGAATAAGGTTGGAATTTTGATAGATATAGCATTGAATTTGTAGATAGCCTTGGGAAGTATTGCCATTTTCAGGATGTTGATCTGTCCAATCCAGGAACATGGCAATTTTTCCACTTTCTTAGTTCTGTTTTGAATTCCTTTTTCAGGTTTTTAAAGTTTTCATCATAGAGGTCTTTCACTTCCTTGGTTTAGTTAATTCCGAGGTATTTTATTTTTTTGTGGAGCTATTCCGAATGGAGTTGCTTTCCTAATTTCAGCCACACTTTTCTTATTATTGGAATACAGAAAAGCCATTGAGTTTTGAGGGGTAATTTTATACCCTGCTACTTTGCCAAAGTTTTGAATCAGCTTGAGCTCCCCTATGACCCAGCAATCCCACTTTTGGGCATTTACCCAAATGTTCACAAACAAGACCATACTAAAGCTACCAGCATAACTACGTTTAATGTAGCATTATTTACCATTATTAAGATATGGAACCACCCCAGATGCCCCTCAGTAGATGAATGGATCAAGAAAATGTGGTATATACACACAATGGAATTCTAAGCCTCCATTAGAAAGAATGACATTACCCCATTTGTTAGGAAAATGAAAGACTTGGAAAAAAATTTTGTTAAGTGAAGTAAGCCAGGCCCAAAAGAATATAGGTCCCATGGTTTCCTTATTTGCACTAACTAGTATATGTCTGTGTCAAGCAGAAAAATTCAGATAATTTGAATACAGATTCAAATGTATTTTTCTTTCATGTGATTGTTTCTAATACATTTATATGATTATTTCTTTGGTGCTTTGTATGTCCCTCCCCCACGGTATAACCCCTGCTTTCACTGTATTTGATGTCGGTATAATTTGTGGAGGGGAAGGGAATAAACAAATCGTTTAAATAGGGATAAAGGTGGACCTATTTCAACAACTAGATATACAAGTCATTATGTCAAAAACGAACTTTACAACTTTGGTGGTAAGGGGGGGAGGGGGAGGAGGATTGGGTTGGAGGGCCGGGATAGGATGGTAAGGGGAATCAAAGGAGGAGGCTACAATGCTTTATAAGAAATGTACTCATTGTTTTGCCCATGTAATTTTAACCCCTCTGTACAGTACTGTTACAATTAAAAACACATTAAAAAGAAAAAATAAATAAAAATAAAATTGGATAAAAATCAGGACAGTTTAGTTTCAGGTGACCCCCCACCCCCGAGCCTTCCTCCAACAGAAGTGAGTCAAAAGATCAATTGGTGAAATGACTTGCTAAAGCCCTGAGAAAATGAAGCTCTACAATATTGCTTAGTTTCAAAGAAATATTGTCCTAAATTTTTGTTTGAAAACTTTAGAAAATGTATGTACAACTGATTTTGATTTTTGGTTGCTTAAAGATCTGATTGTGTTTTGTATGTGTTTGTGAACATATTCATGATAGAAATTGTCAGCATGATGTAACAAGTGGATGAGATTAAGTTTAAAATTCAAAAGGTTATGAGGTTTGGACATTACCAAAACATTTTTAAAGAATTTTCACATGGTTTTAAATAGCTTTTTAAGGATACTTTAACTTGAAAAATAGAAAATCTGGTATTTTAGAATGCATAAGGCTGTTTATACTGTACTCAAGATATCTGAATTAACAAAAAGGAGAAACTTAGAAGCTAACAAAAAAAAACCTCTCTTTAGGAGTGAACAGTGAACAGGCAGAAGTGCAGTTCAGCTGGTCATGCATGGTGGAACAGGCCATAGGAGAAGTCCACCCATGGTGAAAGAGGGCAAACTGGCTCAATAGCAGTTCATCTAACCCTAAAGAGTCAAATTGTGTGTGTGCCCATTCCACAGGAAGGGCCAAGTGGCCCATCTTTATTCTGTCCCTTTTCCCTTCACATAGACACTGGAAACATGATGGTAAAAACGAGTGATGTAAAGATCTTATTAGCATTGCTAAAACTGCCCCTTGGATGTGTTAAAATTAAAATTAAGAAGGCCTTAAAAAGAGGTTTAAAATTTTATTTGTATAATGTGATTTGCTCTCAATGATATTCTGCCATTGTGTATGTGTTTTTTAAGGCATAAAGGTGTTAAGTGTAGCTTCTTGATACAGTGATGGTGATTGTAATTTTTGCATTAAGAAAAAATGTTATTTGAGTTTAAAAGTTTTTATGTGTATCTTTTTCAAAACAAGCAGCCAAGAGGATATTAGTGACACACTTAGTCTTGAAAGTTCAAGGGATTTTTTCAAAATGCAACTAAAAACTAATGTATAGAATATTAAAACAGACATTAATAGGAGGCTTATAAATTAGGAATGGGCTTCTGTATATAAAGTTTAAAAGTATAATTGTTCTAAACATTTGCCTCAAAGTGCAAAAAGGAAAAATTAGGATTACCAAAATAATTGCTTAATTCCTATTTCAGTTTGCTCTCATGGTTTTTTTGTAACAGTTCTCATCAGGCCCACAAAAAGGAGTGAGGATTCTTGTCAGTTTGTCAAATGTAACTTTGGCTCTTAATATGTTTCAGGTAAGAATATGCTTAAAACTACTTCTATGTTGACCACCTTGTTGCTTTTAATTGGAGTAAAGTGTCCTTTTATGAGACTCATTGATCTGTAACTGGTTTGAATCTAGCCTGGGCAGAAAAAGGACCGTGTGAGACTGTCACCTCTACTCAGCCACCAGAAGGCTGAAAGAGCAAGCAGACCTGCTTTAGGATTCAATGTGGCAGAGTGCTAGCCTTGAGCTGTAGAGCTGAGGGACAGCACTCAGGCCCCGCGTTCAAGTCCAGCAAACAACTAAGGGAAATGGCAATGAGGCATTTTTCCCAGTGTGGAGAAGACACTCTTGGATGAAAGCAATGGAGGAGCATCCAGAGACCTTGAGCCAATGCTTGGATGGCAGAAATAATGTCAGATCCTAGCTAGAGTCATTTGTGTGTGGCCTTTCAAAAATTGGTCAAAGCCAGGAGGTCATAGAAAGATAGTTTGTAAGCATGCCTAATGTCTATCACTATCTACCTTGTAAGGGACAGGAACTTGTCAGTCATCTGTGATAGTACTAAAAGGCTAAGGTTGTAAAATGTGGAGGATAGTTTAGATCCCAACCCCTGTATGTGCCAAAAGCTCTAATTGGCAGTAACTTTTGAGCTGACACCAGCTACATAAATTTTATTTGCTCAGGAAAAGTTTGTATACCTGAGAGTTTTTTTTTTCTATTGCTATCTGTCTGAAGGCCTGCATAGGTAACTCAGACATTGTTAAGATTACAAGAGATCACATTCCTAAGGATCCTGAAAGATCCTTTTGCAAAGCAGAAGGGTAAATAAGCAGCACTGCTGTAGCCAGAATAATGGTCTGTGCGTTTGTCAAAAGTTAAAAGCTAATCAAAGAGTAATACAGGAATTGAGAGACCAGGTAGAGAACACACAAAGATCACTAAAGGCATTCATGGAATCCATTAACAAAGAGCTGAAGGAAGTCAGGGAGACCACAAAGGGAATGCTGAATGGAACCCAACAGAAGGAATGGGAGCCCAAAGAAACCATAACCAATCAACTAAGTGATTTGAGGACAAACACTGAACACCAAATTAAGGAAGTAAAGAAATTCATACAAGACCTAAAACAGAGCTTCAACAAAGAACTTGAAGCCATCAAAGCTGACCAACTAGAAGGAAAAGAGATAAAAAACAAAGTAGAGAGTCTTGACAGCAGGTTAGACCATGCAGAAGATCGAATCTCAGGGATTGAAGACAGCCTAGATATTATAGAGAAAGAACATACAACCATCCAAGACAAGTCCAAGAAATATGATAGATCTATCCAACACCTGGAAGACACCATCAGAAGGCCTAATCTAAGGATAATGGGTGTAGAGGAGCACCTAGAAACAGAAGTTAATGGTCTAGGAAATCTGTTTAACAGGATCCTAGCAGAGAACTTCCCAAACATGCAAAAAGATAGGCCTGTCCAGATACAAGAAGCCTTTAGAACCCCAAATAGACCAGACCAGAATAGGACATCCCACCGTCACATTATAATCCACACAGGATCAACTCAGAACAAGGAAAAGATCCTTAAAGCTGTCAGAGAGAAAAGGGTAATCACTTATAAAGGGAAACCAATTAGAATCACCTCAGATTTCTCAGCAGAGACAATCAAAGCAAGAAGAGCCTGGAATGATGTATGCCATGCCCTAAAAACAAACAACTATCAACCAAGAATACTGTACCCAGCTAAACTCTCCTTCATAACTGAAGGCCAAATAAAAACCTTCCATAGCAAAGAAAAATTGAAACTATACATCTCCACCAAACCAGCCCTACAAAAGATCCTTAAAGATGTCCTACACATAGAAAACCAACAAGACCACAATAAAGGCCAAGAAACTGCACCCAAACTGAGAATCCAAGAACCATAGGAAGAACCCAGTTTTCGCAGCCCCCAAGAAGGTAGATAACATGGCAGGAACTCCCAAATACCTCTCAGTCCTATCTCTTAACGTTAACGGACTGAACTCTCCAATTAAGCGACATAGACTGTCTAGTTGGATTAAAAAACAAGACCCTTCTATCTGCTGCCTACAGGAGTCACATCTTGCCCGTAAAAACAAACACATTTTCAATGTTAAAGGCTGGAACAAAATCTACCAAGCAAACGGACCGCATAAACAGGCGGGAGTTGCAATCCTAATATCAGATAAAATAGACTTCAAATTAAAATTCGTGAGAAGAGATAAAGAAGGTCGCTACATACTAATTAAAGGATCTCTCCTTCAGGAGGATATTACAATTCTAAATATCTATTCGCCAAACAATGGAGCACCCAAATTTATCAAAGAAACACTACTTTCCCTCAAATCCCATATAGATCCAAAGACATTAATTGTTGGGGATTTTAACACACCACTCTCCCCACTAGATAGATCAACTCGGCAAAAACTCAACAGAGAAACCGCAGATCTAAACAGCTGCATAGATCAACTAGACTTAACAGACATTTACCGAACATTTCACCCAGCAGCATCAGAATACACGTTTTACTCAGCAGCACATGGAACGTTTTCTAAAATAGACCACATTTTAGGCCACAAAGCAAACTTGTCTAAATTCAGAAACATTGAAGTTATACCTTGCATTCTCTCTGACCACAAGGGAATAAAGTTAGAACTCAACACCAAAAGCCACCAAAGAAAGTCCAGTATCACATGGAGGCTGAACAACACACTGCTGAATCATGAGTGGGTCATCGAAGAGATTAGAAAGGAAATTCAAATGTTCATGCTATTCAACAAAAATGAACACACAAAATACCAGCTCCTCTGGGACACAGCAAAGGCAGTACTCAGAGGGAAGTTTATAGCTCTGAGCTCCTACATCAACAAATTGGAGAGATCTGAAACTAACAATTTAATGACACATCTAAACCTCCTTGAAAAAGAGCAGCAAGATAAACCCCAATCCAGTAGACGGAAAGAAATAATCAAAATTAAATCAGAATTAAATGAATTAGAATCCAAAAAAACTATAGAAAGAATCAACAAAACAAAGAGTTGGTTCTTCGAAAAACTTAACAAAATTGACAGACCGTTAGCAAATCTTATCAGAAAAAGAAGAGAACACACCCAAATTAATAAACTCAGAGATGAGAATGGAAACATCACCACGGAAACAAGCAAGATTCAGAACATTATAAGGGAATACTTCTCAAAACTTTATGCTAATAAGTTTGAGAACTTGACAGAAATGGACCTCTTCCTAGCAAATATTGACATGCCAAAACTAAACCAAGATGAGGCAAACTATCTTAACAGGCCCATATCAAGCATTGAAATAGAAACAGCAATAAGAGACCTCCCAGCTAAGAAAAGTCCAGGACCAGATGGTTTCACAGCGGAATTTTACAAGGCCTTCAAAGCAGAGCTCACACCAATACTCCTCCAACTCTTCAATGAAATTGAAAGAGAAAGCTCACTACCAAACACATTCTATGAAGCCATCATAACCCTCATCCCAAAACCAGGCAGGGACTCATCAAAGAAAGAGAACTATAGACCCATTTCTTTGATGAACATTGATGCAAAACTTCTCAACAAAATTTTGGCCAACCGACTTCAACAATTCATCCAAAAAATCATACACCACGATCAAACAGGATTCATTTCAGGGATGCAAAGCTGGTTCAATATACGCAAATCAATTAATATTATTCATCACATCAACAGGAGCAAGAATAAGAACCACATGGTTATCTCAATAGACGCAGAAAAAGCATTCGACAAGATCCAACACCCCTTTATGATGAAGGTTTTGGAAAAATTAGGAATCCATGGAACATTCCTCAATACAATAAAGGCTGTATATGACAAACCTATAGCCAGCATTATACTCAATGGTGAAAAACTAAAGCCATTTCCTCTTAACTCAGGGACAAGACAAGGATGCCCACTCTCTCCACTTCTCTTCAATCTAGTATTAGAATGCCTAGCTACAGCAATAAGACAAGATGCAGACATAAAGGGGATCCAAATAGGGAAAGAAGAAATAAAACTCTCCCTCTTTGCAGATGACATGATCTTGTATTTAAAGAATCCCATAGACTCCACTCCCAAATTACTCAAGCTGATTCAAAACTTTGGCAAAGTAGCAGGTTATAAAATTAACCCCCAAAAATCAATGGCTTTTCTGTATGCCAACAATGAGAAAAGTGTGGCTGAAATTAGGAAAGCAACTCCATTTGTAATAGCCCCACAAAAAATAAAATACCTAGGAATTAACTTAACTAAAGAAGTGAAGGACCTCTATGATGAAAATTTGAAAATCTTGAAAAAGGAAATCAACACAGAACTTAAAAAATGGCAAAACCTCCCATGCTCCTGGATTGGAAAGATTAACATCGTGAAAATGGCAATACTTCCCAAGGCTATCTACAAATTCAATGCAATACCTATCAAAATTCCACCCTCATTCTTCAAGGAAATAGAAGAGGCAATCCAAAAATTCATATGGAACAATAAAAGACCCCGAATAGCAAAAACGCTCCTCAACGGAAAGAACACTGCTGGAGGAATATCAATACCAAATTTCAAACTCTACTATAAAGCCATAGTAATCAAAACAGCTTGGTATTGGCATAAGAACAGACCTCAGGACCAATGGAATAGAATTGAAAACCCAGAAATGAACCTACAGACCTATAGCCATCTAATCTTCGATAAGGGAGCTAAAACAATAGAATGGAAGACAGACAGCCTCTTCAGTAAATGGTGCTGGCAAAACTGGTTAACTACATGTAGAAAACTAAAGCTAGATCCTTATATATCACCCTGCACCAGAATCAACTCCAAATGGATCAAAGACCTTGAACTCAAAGCAGACACTCTGAAAACATTACAGGATGGAATAGGAGAAACCCTGGGTCTCCTTGGCTCAGGCCGAAATTTTCTGAATAGAGACCCGGAAACACAACAAATCAAAGAAAGGCTGGACAAATGGGATTGTATAAGGTTGCAGAGCTTCTGCAGGGCAAATGACATAGCTAGCAAGATCAATAGAAAGCCCACGGACTGGGAGAAGATCTTTACTAGCCATACAACGGACAAGGGTCTCATATCTAAAATATACTTGGAACTCAAAAAATTAAACCACCCAACAACAAATCCTCAAAGAAACAACTGCCCAATAAGTAAGTGGGCGAAAGACTTAAAGAGAAGCTTCTCTGAAGAAGAAAGAAGGATGGCCAATAGACACATGAAGAAATGTTCAACATCCCTAGCCATAAAAGAAATGCAAATCAAAACAACATTGAGATATCACCTCACTCCAGTTACAACAGCAAAAATCAAGAACTCTAACAACAACAGATGCTGGAGGGGATGTGGACAGAAAGGAACCTTACTTCATTGTTGGTGGGAATGTAAACTTGTTCAACCACTTTGGAAAGCAGTATGGAGGTTCCTCAAAAGACTCCACATATAGCTCCCCAATGACCCAGCAATCCCACTTTTGGGCATTTACCCAAATGATCACAAACAAGGCCACACTAAAGCTACCAGCACAACTATGTTTATTGCAGCATTATTTACCATAGCTAAGACATGGAACCAACCCAGATGCCCCTCAGTAGATGAATGGATCAAGAAGATGTGGTATATATACACAATGGAATTCTATGCTTCCATCAGAAAGAATGACATTTCCCCATTTGTTAGGAAATGGAAAGGCTTGGAAAAAATTATATTAAGTGAAGTAAGCCAGGCCCAAAGAAACACAGGTCCCATGGTTTCCCTTATTTGCAATATCTAGTATAGGTATGAGTCAAGCGGAAAAAGTCAGATAATGTGATGTTAGGAAAACGAAACCTCAAATATGTATTTTAATGTTTTTGTTTCTTTCATGCATGTATTTCTAACGCATTTATAAGATTATTTCTTTGTTGCTTTGTATGTCCCTCCCCCACAGTGTAATCCCCGCTTTCACTATATTTGATGTCAGTATAACATGTGGAGGAGATGGGGACAAACAAGTCGTTTAAGGATTCAGGTGGACCTGTTGCAACAATGAGAAGTACAAAATGTCATGTCAAAACCAGCTTTACAATGTCGGTGGGGGGGGGGGGGTGGGGGGGTATGATTGGGTGGGAGGGAGGGGGGAGGCTGGGAAGGGAGGTGAAGGGTAAACAAAGGAGGAGGCTGCAATGCTTGGTAAGAAATGTATGCATTATCCTGCCCATGTAATTGTAACCCCTCTGTACAGTATGTTCTCAAATAAAATAAAATAAAATTAAAAAACAAAAAAAAAAAAAGTTAAAATGTTGTTCTTAATGACATCTAACCCTGGTAACCTCTTTGTAAAATAGGCTAAGATTATAGTTTCCTGGTTAGGTAGGATCAACACACCTGAGTCAGCTTGAAGAAGTGACAAAAGATGAATCTTCGTCCATCAACCCCATTTAAGAACAAGGGACCAGAGTATCTTTTTTTTTTTAATGTGACAAAATAGACAGAATAGATAGAAGGAAAAGGCATGGGAAATAATAGTACAGGCCTGAACCCTCTATATCTGCCTAGAAAATCCTAATCTTATTAAAAATACGATCTAGTTTAAAAAATTGTCATCTTGGTTAATTGTCCTGGGCTACTCTGTAAATTGTCTTAAAAAACTAGTTGGGTCATAGCTTGCCAAGCCTATGCAATGAATCCTTAACCAGTCTTTGTAGGAATTTGTAGCCCAGAACGAGGTGTGACAGTCCCTTGAAGCCACAGAGAGTCCCTGCTGGTGCTGGTGCTGCACACATTAATGAGTAAAGTTCAACGACAGCTTGACAGTCACCTGGAGGAAATCTACATCTTCACCCTATATCATCACCCAGACTATCTCCACCCTGGTAAAAGTAGACTGAACTCCTGCCTGATTCCATCACCTGAGAATGCTTCCTGGTTGAAAGTAAGATCTTGTGGGACATTCTTTTGGTGATATCCAGTAACCTCTCTACTCCCACAGTGGATATTTGGGCCAAGGAAATCACTGCCTTGCGTTAGGTACTTCAGGGTAACAGCCTAGTTTGGCTCTGGTATGGTAATTATCTTTTTCCCCCTGGGTGTGTTTTAAAGATAAAGGAGAGAATTTTTTTAAATCAATGGAGGTAAGAGAAGGAATGAGACCCAGCCCTAATCTTAGCCTTAAAATCTCACAAGCTTTTCATCCCACTGGTGCCGTGAGGCTTTCTGAGATAACTTGGTTCCACAAATCAAAGGAAAAATGTGTAGTTTTAAACTCTAGCCACAAAGGAGCTCAAGGAATTGTAAAGAATAGGAGTGTAGAAAAGAAAGCCTTAGGAAGAAATTGGGGAAAATTGGTATCCTCTAGATAAGAAAGGATTAAAAATGTAAGGATTGTCTTAAAAAGTTTGTAAAGAAGACAAACCTCAGAAAGTTTAAGTATGTAGCAAATGGTGTAAGTATGTCTTAAAATTGGAGCTTACGAGTACAACTGGTATAAAGGTAAGTTAGCTGTGGTATAGGGAGTCAGGATTGCTGGAAGAAAATGTATGACCTTTGGTACTGTTAATTTTTGTTACTCACAATTAGACCTTGTAGACCTTGTAGATCAGCACGGTCCATCTATTAGTTCTGAGATCCCAATATCAAAAAAATATAGAAGACTGTGCCAATTAGGGGACCATGATTGGTCCCTGATGCTCTAGAAGAGGAGAGAATGAAGAGCCACAGTAACTCCAATTTGAGATTACCCCCAACCATCTTGTGCTAGACTGCCCTCAGAGTAACCCCAAGAGAGAAAAAAAAACACAGGTTGCCACCAAGCTTGCCCAACCTTAAGAAAGCAGAACAGTTGCCCAAGTGTTCCAGGAAAAGAACATACCAATAGTTCAGAAAAAGGGCAATGTGGTTAGGGTGGACTCAAACCAATCATGTAACTGCTTGTGTGGAAGTTCCCTAAACTTGTTTGTTCAATACTATAAAAGCTGTGCTGATTTTGTGCTCGGGGACTCTTAGCGTCACCGGTTACCGGATGTGCAAAGGACCAAGCTTGAGCTTGCAAATATACGACTCTTTTGCTGTTTGCATCGGTCATGGTCTCTGGTGGCCTTTCGGGGATTCCAAGTACAAACAATAGGGCTTGATATAAAATGTCTCTTCCCAGGGAATTAAATGATGGCATTTATAGCTAAAATGATTTAGGGTCATTATTAACATCTAACACATGCTAAGGTTTTTATTTATACCTCCCTTTCTCCCTTCCATTCGTTCTTCCACCCTTCTTTCCTTCTTTCATTCCTACCTACCTTGCTTGCTTGCTTCCTTCCTTCCCTTCTCTCCTCCTCCTTCTCTACTCTCTTCTTTCTCTTTCTTTCTTCCCTTTTTTCCTCTTTTAGGAAGTGAGTATGAATTTAGATATTTTGTTGGCTGAACAAGTATTCTACCATTAGAACAATCTTTTTTCAATTTAGTTATTTGCTCATAGGTTATCAATTTTGCTGAGGGCTGAACAGAGGCTAAGTTCCTCACCACTGTCTGCCAAGTAACTTGATCACAAATGCATTGCAGCATGCCAGGCTTAGGATGATATTAGAATGTTATCACGTTCCTTGCACACTGGTTCTGAACTGTCATCTTCTCAAATTCGAGTTAGTGATGTGAGCTCCAATATCTTGCCCTTAGTATAGATTGTCTAAATGATTGATTGAAGGCAATTTAATTTTAATCTTTTTTTGCCAGTCCAGGTGCTGTTATAATTTTATTTCTAGACAATTTTTGTGTACATTAGCTTTAAAATATTTCATTACTGCCTTTTTTTCCCTTTATACTTTTCTTGGTAATGCGGCTTGAACTCCAGAGTCCTTACATTTTCCAACTTACCTTACAAATAAAGAAAGAGTCAAATTCAGTTTGTTGGTATAAAGTCACAAATTGTTTCCTGCAGAAATAAAAATAAATTTCACCTCCTGACTCTAAGGTCTATGTCTTTTTAAGGTAACTACAGATATGTAAGTGGTATTATGTAAATTGTGTCATGTGTTTACAGCTGTATTGAAGAACATACTCTTAATATATCATTGGAAAACAGGGTGATTGTATAGTATCTATATGAGAATGTTCTTTGAACTAATCACGCTAAGTTGAAAACTACATCTTAGTGCAACAAAATGTGGAAATTAATGATTTTATTTATAGGAAAATAATACCACCAAGAAAAGCGAGTATACATTAGAGAGACTGCAGGAATAACATTAGGGTTTTTATTGTCTCTACCTGTTTAATGTGGTTCTATTTCTTGATATAGGAACTCTCTTCTTGTTATTCTTACTGTATGTAATCCAACGCTGTTTATTACCATGTATTCAATGTGGGAAATCTAGCTTCAAAAATGTGTAAAGTTTTTTCCTTTTCAATCACAACATTGTAATTATCAGGGTACACTGTGGTCATCATCATCTTCACCAAAATTATTAATAACATCGTAAGTGCTAACTATTGAAAGTCTGATATGTATCTATGATTTTGCAATTATTTGTCTGTTGATTAATGATTTTAATGTTACCACTGTTCATGCATCCATATTAAAATTTAGAACAAATAAAGAAATAAAAACACTAAACCATAACAGGTAGCTTGACTATATGCTTATAAAAAATTGTAGAATAGATTTTTGAAGTATTGCAAATTCCTAACCAGTATGAATTAATTTCCTCTCTCCTCATCACTACACACAAATATTTAAGAGTTTGACCAGAATTATTTCTATTAATATACTGTAAATGCTACTACAATATCATGGGTATATCGAAAATTCCCTTGAAAACAATAAACTTTATATTCTATTTAAATATTAGTTATTTTATTCTAGGAAACTTTAGGAAAATTGACGGCATATCTTTGAAATTAAAAAAGGTCAAAAATGGTAGCATAAAGTTGTATAGGGAATCTGTCTTCAGAAATATATATTATATATATACATAATGTGTAGAAAGACATACATTTTTGGAGATTGTCATCAGAAATATGTACATATATCTAAATTTTTGTGTAGAACGATGTACATTATAGTGAAACAAAAATCTTAAGACATAATTAAAATTAAATAAATACATCAAACCAAGTGCCAGTGAATCAAGCTTATAATTCGAGCTATTCTTTGTAATTAGATCTTAGAATTGTGTTCGAAACTAGCCCCGACAGAAAAGTGCTTGTTACATTCCTATCTCCAATTAACCACTAAAAACATGAATTAGCTCTGTGCCTCAAGTTGTATAGTGCTGGCTTTGAGCATAAAAAGGCTTAGAGACAATGCTCAGACCTTGCAAACAACAACAAAATATATCACATTAATTTCACAAAAGCATCTTTTAACTGCTGTGAACATTTCTTAGAAACATGAATACATGCCCCTGAAAAATGTTAAGTAAAAATTATAGAATATTTACGTCTATGTTAAAGACATGACTATTTAGATTGAGATTTCTAGGTAATGAATAGAAATTAAGAATAATGATAATATATTTGGACTGGTCTTTTATTCTACTTTATGGTAGTAATAAAATGATATTTGTAACGATTATATAAAATTACTCTTATTTGGTATTTGAATTATAATAAATGATAAACATTTTTAAATGATTTCCATAGGAAAGGATCATTTCCTCAATGGTATCAATTCTTTTGTAATTTCAAAACAATTAAGAAAATTATTCCAAGGCTGGTTTGCTCTAAGACTATATTTGTTTTTGTGTTCTAGTTTTCATATGTTCGTAGAAATTAAAACTCCAAAAAAATCAATGGATGTTGGCATTCAGGAACATCTTCATAGATACTAATATTGGAGTTGCTTAAGTGGAATTGTTTTATTTCATTTGTTATTTTCACAAATAAATCAACATGATTGTGTATTTTGTTTCTTTTCACTGCTGTTCGCTCTTATCTTGAGAATACTTTTTTCCAAGCAAAGTAGAGAAAAGCATTTGGATTGAGCAAGTAGCATATAGGTTTCATAAAATACAGATGCATAGATTTGGGTCTTTTGTCATTTGCTATAAGTTTCTTCCAGAAAAGGTTATCAATTACTTATAAGTGATGCACAATTCCTAGATATTCCAATTATCACATACACTTTTTGATTGAGTTATCTCTGCATAAACTCAAAAAAGGACCAAAAAAACTCAAAATAAACAAAAATCACATCTTCATTTTAAAAGCTGTAGTTCACAAAGAATTTTTAGCCAACACCGAAAACATCTTTTCAGGTATTCTGCAATTTGTGTGAAGTATTTTTAACAATTTTTTTGCCGACATGAAATTCACATGCAATATATTATCTCCTTTTATTGTATACATTTAAGTGCTTTGGAAGTGAATTGTACAATCATAGGTTTTCCAAGCCTAAGTTTCACAAACTTACATTTTTTCAAATAGAAATGCTGTAAATTTTAGAACAGACATTAAAATAGATATAAAATTCAGTTACAGGAATTTGTCCAGCATATATCCTCTATAGTGTGTCTTTTCAAATTTGTTTTGGGGAATTATTTCCAGGGTCTCACACATATTATTCCAGTGCACTGTCAATGGACTACATTCCCTGTCCAATTTTTTTTTACTTCTCTTTAATACATACATAGAAGTGTAATGGCTGAATAACATACAATTCTCTTTAACCTTATCAAGACTTGAAAACTTGCTTGCTAAAATGATTGCAGTATTATACAAATCATTGTGCTATGTGGAGTATATCAATTTCTCCACAAATACATTAGTATATTTTATGTCATCTTTTTAATTATGGTCATACTAGTGAGTTTTCTTTTTCTTTTTTCTTAGATACTAAAGAGGAGCTTATTTCATATGCTCCTCCTATTAACTACTAATTTACATATGTTCTTTAAGAAATATCCTGTTCGGGAAAAATTTTATATAGAATTAGAAGATTTGAATGTACTTAAGACTCAGGATTGTTGTAGCATTAACATTGTAGCATTAACAAATATGTGTCCTCTGTCTGTTGTATATGTTTTCATTACTTTCATAAAATTATGAAAGGTTATCAGTTGATATTAACCAGTTAATTCTTGATTATCTTTAACCTCTAATGCTTTACATGTCAAATTTTTAGAAAACTTTACTGATCCAATGTGATGAATTTGTACATTTATGTTTATAGGTTTTTACATCTCACATTTAGTTTGATAATCATTTTTTATTTTAAATTTTTGTATAAGGTTTGAGGTAGTAGTCTAAGATCAATTTAAATCTAGAGAGGCAATAGTGCCAATACACCCAATTAAGATTCTATTTTTATTTCAAAACGTCGTGGCATCCTCTTCAAAATCTATTGACCATAAAACTAAGAAATTTACATGTAGTTAACCAGCTTTGCCAGCACCATTTACTGAAGAGGCTGTCTGTCTTCCATTCTATTGTTTTAGCTCCCTTATCGAAGATTAGATGGCTATAGGTCTGTGGGTTCATTTCTGGGTTTTCAATTCTATTCCATTGGTCCTGAGGTCTGTTCTTATGCCAATACCAAGCTGTTTTGATTACTATGGCTTTATAGTAGAGTTTGAAATTTGGTATTGATATTCCTCCAGCAGTGTTCTTTCCGTTGAGGAGCGTTTTTGCTATTCGGGGTCTTTTATTGTTCCATATGAATTTTTGGATTGCCTCTTCTATTTCCTTGAAGAATGAGGGTGGAATTTTGATAGGTATTGCATTGAATTTGTAGATAGCCTTGGGAAGTATTGCCATTTTCACGATGTTAATCTTTCCAATCCAGGAGCATGGGAGGTTTTGCCATTTTTTAAGTTCTGTGTTGATTTCCTTTTTCAAGATTTTACATGTAGAAAACTAAAGCTAGATCCTTATATATCACCCTGCACCAGAATCAACTCCAAATGGATCAAAGACCTTGAACTCAAAGTAGACACTCTGAAAACATTACAGGATGGAATAGGAGAAGCCCTGGGTCTCCTTGGCTCAGGCCGAAATTTTCTGAATAGAGACCCGGAAACACAACAAATCAAAGAAAGGTTGGACAAATGGGATTGCATAAAGTTGCAGAGCTTCTGCAGGGCAAATGACATAGCTAGCAAGATCAATAGAAAGCCCACGGATTGGGAGAAGATCTTTACTAGCCATACAACGGACAAGGGTCTCATATCTAAAATATACTTGGAACTCAAAAAATTAAACCACCCAACAACAAATCCTCAAAGAAACAACTGCCCATTAAGTAAGTGGGCAAAAGACTTAAAGAGAAGCTTCTCTGAAGAAGAAAGAAGGATGGCCAATAGACACATGAAGAAATGTTCAACATCCCTAGACATAAAAGAAATGCAAATCAAAACAACATTGAGATATCACCTCACTCCAGTTAGAATAGCAAAAATCAAGAACTCTAACAACAACAGATGCTGGAGAGGATGTGGACAGAAAGGAACCTTACTTCATTGTTGGTGGGAATGTAAACTTGTTCAACCACTTTGGAAAGCAGTATGGAGGTTCCTCAAAAGACTTTACATAGAACTCCCCTATGACCCAGCAATCCCACTTTTGGGCATTTACCCTAATGTTTACAAAAAAGACCACACTAAAGCTACCAGCACAACTATGTTTATTGCAGCATTATTTACCATCGCTAAGATATGGAACCAACCCAGATGCCCCTCAGTAGATGAATGGATCAAGAAAATGTGGTACATATACACAATGGAATTCTATGCCTCCATCAGAAAGAATGACATTTCCCCATTTGCTAGGAAATGGAAAGGCTTGGAAAAAATTATATTAAGTGAAGTAAGCCAGGCCCAAAGAAACGTAGGTCCCATGGTTTCCCTTATTTGCAATATCTAGTACAGGTATGAGTCAAGCGGAAAAAGTCAGAGAATGTGATGTTAGGAAAACGTACCCTCAAATATGTATTTTAATGTTTTTGTTTCTTTCATGCATGTGTTTCTAACGCATTTATAAGATTATTTCTTTGTTGCTTTATATGTCCCTCCCCCACAGTGTAACCCCCGCTTTCACTATATTTGATGTCAGTATAACATGTGGAGGAGATGGGGACAAACAAGTCGTTTAAGGATTCAGGTGGACCTGTTGCAACAATGAGAAGTACAAAATGTCATGTCAAAACCAGCTTTACAATGTCGGTGTGGGGGGGGGTATGATTGGGTGCAGAGGAGGGGGGAGGATGGGAAGGGAGGTGAAGGGTAAACAAAGGAGGAGGCTGCAATGCTTGGTAAGAAATGTATGCATTATCCTGCATATGTAATTGTAACCCCTCTGTACAGTATGTTCTCAAATAAAATAAAATTAAATAAAAAAAAAACTAAGAATTTATTTTTGATAAATCTGTTACGTTCTTCTATGTGTCTGTTCTTTCACTACTAAACATGGTAATAAGGTTCAAATCTAGTATGATAGCTCAAGCTACACCATTTTACACAATTGTTCTGACTGACCTGTATTCCTTGAATTTACAGACGAGTTTATTGAACAGGTGGACCAATATTCTACAGAGATATCTAGATGTTTGATAGTCACTCATATTTTGCACCTTGTGAAAACACAAGACCCCAGATATTATATATAGAAAAATGTCCTTAGAAAATGGTTTAAGCATTTAAATTAATTTAGGAATGAGTTAAGATTTAGTTAACACTATAGCATAATAAATTTGAATGATAACGACTTGAGCTGTACTACAGAGGAAAGCGAGAGGGGATAGAATAGAATGATGGACCACATAGGAGATATATGTAATTGCTATTGTGTTTCAAAGAACAGAAAGACTTCAGAAAAGAGAAGGAGGAAAATAATCAAAGTATTCTGAATCAAGTTTCTTTTTATTCCACCTAATAGTGTGGACTAAGAGTCAGAGAAGATGGAAAAAATAAAATAGAAAATAGAGCTTTGTATAGACCTGTTACAATGTAAAGAAATTGTAATAGGAATATGATCACTAATTTCCAAAGAAATAAAAGAAAGAATAGATAAACCCTAAAGGCAAAAAGAATGAAGAGAGAAAAGAAGCAAAGTAAAACCTTTATCAATAACAAACACAAGAGTTTGGAAGTAGACAAGCAGTGGAAATATTCTAAAAAACAATAAAATAACAATAAAAATTGCTATCGTGGATAAAATATGGATCACATTTCATCATATATAATTTTGAAAAAACATACTAGGAATAAAAATTTTAAAGTCATAATTTAAAACAATATTTACATTATAACTAGACAGTATAGTTCAGTGGTAAAAACTTGGCTCAGCATATGTGAAACAGTAGAGTGATCACCCAAGCATTACAAAGTACACACAAAGCACACACATACACACACAAACCACATAAACACACACACACACACACACAATACACACATTTGGAAAATTATTATCATATTAACAGAGTAAATTATTACAAATAGTAAAAGTAGGCTAATATATTGAATCATAATATTGCATAATATTTAAAATTTAGTAGAAATAAAATAGTCACGATATACTTGGATTCTTATAGATTAAGCAAATTGAAAGTTAAGAAATAGAAGACAGGAGAACCTTCGAAAAGAGTTTTAAACAATAAACATTTTGAAACATGTATCCTTTTAGTTTTACAAAATATTGATGTTATTGGAGTTTTAACTCAAGATTTAGAATATGATAACCAGGTGCTCTATATTGCGCTAGGGATGGCTATATCTCTATTCATTTCACTCTGGATATTTTTGGGGGGTCTTGTCGTGGGGCCTGAACTCAGGGCCTTTGCACTGTCCCTCAGCTCTTCAGCTCAAGGCTAGTGTTCTACCACTTGAGCCACAGCGCCACTTCCAGCTTCTTTCTTTTTGCTTATGTGGTGCTGAGGAATCGATCCCAAGGCTTCATGCATGCAAGGCAAGCACTCTACCACTGAGCCACCTTCCCAGCCCCACTCTGGATATTTTTGTACTAAGATCTCATAGTTTCTCAGGCTTTCCCTATTTACAAACCCTCCTTAAAGTTCCTACTATAGCTTGAAAATCGAAGACACAAATCACCATGCCCAGATTTAACTTTTTTTTTTTTAATTCAAGTACAAATATTTACAAAAAAAGTGACCAGGTAATGAAACTTTTCTTAATAAAGTTTGTGCTTCTTGAAAATACAGTAAATATTTGATAACTGGAAAAATATGTTTAGAACCTTAAAAAAATAAATTTATTTAAATTCACCAACCAAAAAAAATTAAGAAAATAATCTTAGAAATTCACATGTTAACTATTTTTAAAGCAAAATGTATGTATCTGAATAATTTACATGTGTAAAAATCATGCAAAATTAAATTAACTAATCCTACAACTCTGAAAAAAGAATTACCCCAAAAAACAAAAGAAAATAATTAAGTTCAAAAATTGAAATTTAGAAAATAAAATGAAGTGTACCCTCTGGTTGACTTAAGTAACTGTAAACCCACTGTATATCAATTTTATAATAACAAAATGTATGAACAAAGACAGCAAAAGTACCCATTGATCAATAGCAACAGCAAAAGCCTCAGTAGTTGTTTGAGTGTACAAAAAAAATCGATGGAGTGGATAACAATGCTCTTTCCATTAAAAATATACTCATTACCTTACTTATGTAACTGTAACCCCTCTGTACATTACCTTTACAATGTAATTAAATTGAAATTAAAAATAAACCAAATAATATACCAATTAAGAATTCTTAGAAGTCATCGGTTAAAAACCTTGTAAAAAACTGCTCCAAGTACCCAAGGAATATAATTTGATGATTCTATTTGAATACTTAAACTTCAGCAGAAAAGCCAAAAGCTTAAAAACTGTTACAAAGTAAAGTAATAAATCAGAATATATTACTATAATAATTAGATGCATTTTTAGTGGTAGTCAAATATGTAAGGAATGAGGCAATTTGCCATTTGTTTTCACTTAATACGTGAGAAAGAATTTTCTAGGTCTTTTAAAATATATCATAAGTTAATGAAGAAACTATTTTTTCACATCATATGATAATCAGATAAAGATTATATTAGAGCAAAGAACAGATTGTGATACGTTTTTGGATGTTAATGTATATACCTAGTTTGGTTGTGGGCAATTATGGGGATTTCAATTGGAGTATTGTTCTTGCTAGGCTGGCATCATATCAGTGGTTAATTTTAGGATCGGGGTTCCCTTTCCACAAGAACATGCACCTGTTCTGTCCTTTTAGCCTTCCCATCATCAATGGCATCAGAGTTGCACACCAACTTTCTAGCTTCCTACCTTGGCCGGCCTTGATCCTGCAGTTCTTCCAATCTTAGTCTCTAGATAGTGCAGGATGGTGGAAATGATCCAATGCACCCAGCTATAGATTGAGAAGGAAGTCCGCTAAAATTTGGCCTAGTTTCTGTTCTCAAGCCTCCTAAGTAGTTAAGAGTACAGATTGGAGCCTCTGCTGCCAAGCAGTAATCGTATTTGTAAAGCAATTAGACATATTGTGACTTAGGCTTGTGATTACCTCAGGAAAGAATGAAAGAGCAATGAACCATAGAGGACAAGAAGAATTTAACTAGCTACTCAGAGGCTGAATCACCTTAGCAAGCTACTCAGGAGGCTGAGATCTGACGACCACTGTTCAAAGTGGTAGACCACTATCCTTGGGCAGGGAAGCTTAGGGATAGTGCCCAGGCACTATTAAGCCTCAGGAATGATGAATGCATGCATGAGCACATGCACATGCACGTGTGTGTACAGGCACATGTACACACAGTCTCACACACACACACACACACACACACAAATGAGTATTTTAATGCAGAGTTCTTTATACTTTTACCTTGCTGTACTTTCCCTGTATTAGTTCACCAATTGACCAAATCAGCTAAGCACCTATTTATATGCAACTCATCATGTTTCTCTAAAGTCTACTCTCTTTTTGGAAACCTGATTTTATTTGACCCAAAAGTAAATTATGCAGGAGGTCAGTTCATCTCTCTCAACTCTGTAGTGTTAGGAGATTGTTTAGGATCTTCCTAGCAATATGATTTTTTGAAATCCTGCATCAAGTAACATATTTCTTTCACAAGAAGGGAAGCCTCTATCAAACAATTAGTAATAGGATTTTCTCCTCCTGGCAAGCATCTGTAGTTTTATTATCTTCATATAATCCATGATCTGTCTGTGTATGCCAAAGGCGACTGTGAAAATAAAAAGACCCTCCTCAGCGCTTAGCTTTCGTATCTCATTCATAGATATGAAGGTGTTTAAATATCACTTAAATTGCTTTGGACTAATAATGTTCACCTTGACTATCTTGAGAAAGAAGAATTAATTTCTCAGCATTTTAGGTAAGAACATGAGTGAAGGAAAAGGAAAAGTGAGGAATAAGTCAACACATACATTCAAATGAAACAAAACAACCCAAGAAAACATAAATTAATTCAGTATTCAAGAACCAGCAGGAAATGCAACGATTTTTTAAAAATCAGGTATGATAAGCTTATGAAAATCCTGACGATATGGGAGTCTACTGTTGTGAGGCTAGTGGATAAAGCCGAGACTGGACAGAAAGAACTATACACTATGCCTGGCACCTGTTATTCTAATTTCCAGGAAGAATAACATCAAATGGACATCGCCCATGATCATACAGAAGTAGGAAGCCAGATTCTATCTGAAAATTAATCAGGATATTTTAGGGCTGGAGGCATGTGGCACTGTGGCTCAAGTGGTAGATCGTTAGCCTTGAGCTAAAGAGCTGAGGGACAGCGCCCAGGCCCAGAGTTAAAGCCCCACGACCGGACCACCCCCCCCAAAAAAGGTGATGGCTTTTCAAGTACTTATATATCAACTGAATTACCTTTGTGGAGCTAATGGATTCAATATAAGCTTCGCTTAAGAGCTATTTCTAAATTTCTGAAGTTTAAAATTTCCCAAATGAGGTCTTACTGGCACAAATGTCTTCCTGACCCTTTACCTTTTTGCCATGTAGGAACAGACCAACCAGAATATCTTAACCTGACAGCATAAGTTGTCTTAATGGAACAAAACTTAAATGTTACAAGGCATCATAGAGAGATGAACAGTTCAGACAGAATTGTTCAGACTAGAAGGTATTTTATCAAAATGTAATTGTTTATTATACTTATCATTTCAAAAGTAGCTGACGTCAAGAAGATAAAAAAATTGTTCATATGCATGATTACCTAGTGTCTTCGCCTGTCTACGATCCAACCAACCAGGAACTCACACTACTGACTTTCTATCACCAAATATTTCCATAGCTCCAGGAGAAGTCCATGTTTCTCCTCCATATTAGGCCTTAAATTGGTAATGTTTAATCACAGTGTTTCCTCTTGCCTCTAGGCTGTACATCTACAAATGGTAAAGCATTAGGTCTAACTCTACCAAACACTGAGGTAGAGATAATGAAATAATACTTTAAAACAGAGTTGCTTTTGATACCCTATCCATAACAGAACAATGCAAAACAATTTTTTATATTATATATAGTTATATATTTTATATTTATACGTGCTGATTTTATATTTCACACAGTGAATCTTAGTAAAATTAATTGATAATTTGACAAATAAATGATAATTATGTCAATAAATAGATTGGAATATAAATAAATAGGTTTAGAATATATATTAGGATATAAAAAGTATCAATGCAATGTCTTCAGTATAAACTTGTGATACGTTCTAAGTGTTCTTGGTCTTTTGAATTCACATGGTAAAAAATTTTGTTGTTTTCCTCTAATCTATAAGGGATTTTACTCTGCTTTTACTCTGCTTCTCTGTTTAGTATTTTAACTCACCAGTTCCAAACTGTTTTTCTCCATATTTCTGAAGCATTCCTACTGATTATACCCAAATTTTGTTGATATGATATCTAAAAGGTATTATTCTTCTGCAGGACCCACAGGTCCTAGGATCTCAGGTCCCAGTTATCCGCATCATCAGATAACAAGGGCAAGACTTCTCACCTAAGCACATTCAGCATGCCAACAAAAAGAAATTGAAAACCCATCTCAATTTCTCATTTCCTATAATATTTCAGGGCCTCAATTCCTTAAGACACAGAAAGTAGCGGTAAGCAATTGTGAAGTACAAGGCAACTTAAAATGAAAGATGATATCACAAAATCTGAGAAAAAGTACAGTAATTCAAAATTTCAGTTTACAAATGACCAGCCCATATGAGTGAACAAGATCACCAATGTCACAAGATTATTTTTAATACCCCTCCTCTAATGATTACTGAAAAATTTCAGTCCAGAGAAAGTAATCCAAAAAATATTTCCTGGAATGATAGATCCATAATTGGTCTACCAAGGCTAGGTAAACGACTTAGAAGTCAAATATAATTCAGTAAAACATTGAGAAGATCATTAGTGCTTCAAAACATTGGTACTTCAGTAAAACTTGGTTCTGTAGTATAAAAATGTTGTCATTCTCAAACCAATGATAACCTACATTTACTCTCCTGAAAGTATATTACTTTTCAAATAAACTTTTTAAAATCATTCACCAAAATATTTGACAAGTAGATGATACTTAGTGACATTACAAGTTTTTCATGTGTAGGGAGCAAATTACAATAGAGTTGATTTATTTTCCCAGCACTAATGCCAAACAGGTTCAACCATTCATTAAAGTGTAGAAATAGTACCCCCCACCATTTGTGTTGTTCAGTAGGTGTCTTCGAAAATTTATTAAATAAATCAGCCTCCCATATTTCAAACCAAAACATTAGCCAATAAAGTAAATTTCATCACATAATAAGAACATTTTAAAAAGTCACGAATAGTTGCCTTAACATATGTTGTTTTATGTTTTTCCCTATGTGTCTAACATAGTAAGAAATATGATTTTAAGTCTTGAATATGGGTACACATCAGAGATGTGACGAACATAAAATCTGTCTTCTATTTCCATTATATTCCTCTATAGTAGTAAATTGCAGTTTTCTTCTTTTTGCAAAACTTGTAGGTAGTAGAAAATATTATCCCATGTAAAATAAAATAATTGGAAACCATTGTACAAAGCCATTTATAAAAACTGGTAGTTAGGAATACATTCTAAGTCACTTTTAAACTTTCTTGTTGACTACAGAGTAATCTTCCAAATAGATGAGAATAAAATCATGTCTAGGTGTTTCACGTCTCCAGTCTTGCAAATTGTTATTGCAGATGAATGAATTATGGAAATATAAGTTGACATCACTTCAAGTATATGCAGGATTGAAACTCCATGGAATATATATAAACCTTTCAAAGTATTAACAGACAGTTTAACAGAATGACTATCAGGAAGTTGAAACCAGAGAGGAATAATTGTAAAGATATAGAATGAATGAAAAATGGAACAAGAGGCAAGTCAAGCTAGAATACTCAATGTACACATGTGATAAAGGAAGTAGTAAATCTGAAATAAATCTTGGAGAAGGAGTTGGTTGAGAATGATAGAAGGAGTGACTCTGATCCAGGAGCGTTGGACAATTAGACATATTTAATTGTAACACCCTTGCACAAACTTCTGAAATTCAATTAAAAAACACAACAACAAACAAAAACACACAAAAATCGCAACCAAACAGCAATCTCTAGAGAGTATGATTATGACCTCACAAAATTTTAAATAGTTAATAAAGGGCAGTCTTCAGAAAAGCAAATAAAGCTGTTCAAAAGGGCAGTTTGGGGTAGGGGAGAATTTTGACAGGATTCAAATAGATTGTCTAAGGTTATAAATCACCTATATCTGCTGCAAATATTTTCTTCTGTGAGTTTTCTTTGCCTGAACTGGATACTCCAGTGCTGAGACACACTTGATAGCTTGTGAAGATAGAATGGAAGAAACAAGATCAAGAACCCATTACTCCACTGGAGACAAAACAGTCCTCTATGTTTTCTCTCATCTCTCTTCACTACTCTTTTTTCATACTTTTAAGTCAAGTGATTTTGAATTATATCTTTCCTTCTTTGTTCTGGCAAGTAATTGGTCAAATTAATTCACTAAATATTACTTGCCATTTTTTTTCTATCATGTTATTTACTTGTACAAACAAGTCCATTAAACTTCACCCTTGTATTTGGTAGCCACGAAAACCCAACATCTATGTTAATGAAGACAAACTTTAATGTAAAACTTTGTCTCCAAAAAACCAGTCCAAGAAGCTGTGATCACAAATATTTAGCTATTGGTTTTTCTTTTTTCTTTTACCTTTAAAGTCTTCCTGTGTCTAAAGTGCCCACAAAAATAAGTACTCCACAAATTTTTGGTTCAATCACTTCTAAACTCAAAGATATATTTTGCTAACAAGATGCTTAGAGGAAACCGAAGTATACTCCACTTTTATCTTCTCTCTTAATACTTTCCTTAGATACCATATCAGAAACAGTGAAGTTATTCTTTGTAAAATTATCTCAATAGATTCTTTTTCTCTTGGTCTTGCATTTGCTCAACAAGGTGCATGAAGATGACCAGACTTAAATCACCCATACCTTGTATGACAGTGTTTCTTACAACGGACAATACTTATTTGTCCTACTTCGACGTCCTCCTCTTAGCTCTTGCCTGATTTCCAATTAATTACAGCTTCTTGACTTCAAGTCTAGTCAAGCTGAAGAACTATAAGGCCTACCCCAATGCTACATTGTCATGGTTTCTCTTATTAAACTCTTTTATTTGGATGTGGAATTTATTTTCATGTCTTCATTCAGTCTGTTCTGAATTGTAGTGAGCCAAATAGGCTCTGTAAAGTCACTTTAGGTACCAAAAATATTAACACAATCTATATCAAAAAGTTTTGGCCTCCCTCCACTGCTGAAGCCAATATGCTTAGCTAGGGCTTCTAAGAATGCCTTTACTTACCTTTTCAATTTGCTCAATTCTTTTCTTTTTTGGGACGGGTTTCATCGAAGGGCCTGAACTCTGGGCCTGGGCACTGTCCCTCTGCTCTGCTCTTCAGCTCAAGGCTAGCATTCTAGCTACAACACCACTTCTGGCTTTTTTTTTCTTTTTGCTTATGTGGTGCTGAGGAATCGAACCCAGAGACTCATGCATGCAAGGCAAGCTCTCTACCACTGAGCCACCTTCCCAGCCCTGCTCAATTCTTTTTTGATCCCAAAACTTTTTGGCTTATGTAATAATGGAAGTCTTCACTATCTCATGTTAATAAGGATATTATATTTTGTGAACTACTTAGAAATGTGAAATAATTGGTTTGAAGAATCCAATCTGATGTTTTTCTGTGTTTCACTGCTTCACGTGCAAAGACATTGTGGAAAGTATTGCAAACAGAAAAATGTAACCCCAATACCTTCTTTCATTGTGGAGGGCACTTTCTCCCTAAATATTGTGACCCAAATTATCTTTTTCAGAGAATTACTGTTTGGTAATCAAAGGACAATTCACCAATTTTGCTGTCTTATTTTTTTTAAGAACTTTGAATTTAAATTCCACTAGAACCTTGTTTCACACAATAAGAGTATATTTCCTGGGTAAGGAGAAATCTCAAGGGAACCTACAGTATTTATAGCAAGGTTTATGAGGTTTGTTTGTTTAAAGTGAAAATGATCCGTCTTCACCCACATTGCACCCTCTCAGCTAAATCTCCATGAATTTCTTTGAATGAAAGCCTATTTTACCAGGCAATCTTAAATTTTCTTAATAGGCTACGTTATTAAAAAGTTTGAACAATTAAACTTTACCTGCCATAATTTTTTTTCTTTTGAAAATACTGTACAGAAGGGTTACAATTACATGGGCAAGATAATGAGTACATTTCTTATCAAGCATTGTAGCCTCCTCCTTTGTTTCCCCTTCCCATCCCTTCCCATCCTCCCCCTGCCCCCCCACCAAATCCTCCCGGCTCCCCCTCCCCCCCACATCAAAATTGTAAAGTTCGTTTTCGACATAACGACTTGTACATCACATTGTTGGAATGGGTCCACCTGTATCCCTATTTAAACAATTTGTTTTTCTCCTTCTCCTCCACAAATTATACCGACATCAAATACAGTGAAAGCAGGTGTTATACTGTGGGGGAGGGACATACAAAGCAATGAAGAAATAATCTTATAAATGTGTTAGAAACAATCGCATGAAAGAAAAAAATAACATTTGAATACATAGCTTAGGGTTCATTTCCCTAACATCACCTTATCTGACCTTTTCTGCTTGACTCAGACATATACTAGATATTGCAAATAAGGGAAACCCTGGGACCTATGTTTCTTTGGGCCTGGCTTACTTCACTTAATATAATTTTTTCCAACTCTTTCCATTTCCTAACAAATGGGGCAATGCCATTCTTTCTGATGGAGGCACAGAATTCCATTGTGCATATATACCACATTTTCTTGATCCATTCATCTACTGAGGGGCATCTGGGTTGGTTCCATATCTTAGCTATAGTAAATAGTGCTGCAATAAACATAGTCGTGTGTGTGTGTGTGTGTGTGTGTGTGTGGGTGTGTGTATGTGTGATTGTGTGTGTGTGTGTGTGTGTGTGTGTGTGTGTGAGAGAGAGAGAGAGAGAGAGAGAGAGAGTTTCGGAGATACCTACCCCCATCTCTGAAGTGCCTCATCCTCCCAGTGGTTAGTACATCCAGGATCCCCACCCCAAGGAAGGTGGGTAGGGGAGGGTACATAAGGTTACATTGAGTGGGATGATCTGAATTCTATCCTGAAACTGAAGCCTGGAGAGCTAATGGAGAGAAGGGGAGGTTTAGAGGAGCATCAAAGGAAGCCCCTTACTTTTGGCTACAAGTACCAGAGAGAAGACTGAATCCATTCCTTTTGGTAGTAAGATAATTCGTGCCCACTATTCATTTATTTTATTATTATTTTGTGAGTCCTAGGGCTGGGTTTCAGGGCCTCAGTGTCTTCCCTAAGCTTCTTTCATTCAAGGCTGAGGCACTACCCCTTGAGCCACAGAACTACATCTGGCTTTTTTCTGGTGCGGGGAGGTGGTTTTTGGGAGATAAGAATATTACAGACTCTCCTGCCTGCACTGGCCCTTAGTCATTGCCATCAGACCTCAGCCTCCTGAATAGCCAGGATGATAGTTGGGAGCCACCAGTACCTGAAGGCCACCATCCATTTATATTCCCCTAGGGCCAGTGCTGGCCACCTGCACTGCACCCTCCTTATTGTGAGTGGGAAGTAATCATGGGTGGGTTTGATACTTCAACAGCCTGCCTACTTACCTTTGAGCATTGTTCCTGATCAGTTTGATGGCAGCTACTTCCTTATCCACAGCAATGACTTAGCTTTGTCACAAGAACAAATGTACCCCAAGAGGTGTCATGTCTGGAGTCTTTCCTCTGCACACCGCCCCCCTCCCTGAAATAACACACCCCAGCAAAGAGAAGTAGACATAGAATGAATTCATTTTCTTATAATCGGGGTCTGGCCAGATAGATGGCGGTGAGGATCAGAGGCCCAGGATCATGCTGGGTGGTTGGACAACACAATGCCTCCTCATCCAATTTCCTTTAACTGTCTTAGCAGAGGGTAGTGGGGAAGTACTCAGAGGATGGATGGACGATGAATAACCGTAATGTTCTAGCCCTGGCACAGAGGGGCTTACCTCAGGGAGCTATTTCAAAAGGCTTAGCAAGACAGCTCCTGACCCACAGCCCACTCCAGAATGAGAGGGTCACGGTGGGTCCCAGCCACATGGAGACGCTGAGCCACCTCCTCCAGGATCCATTCAACCAGTTCCTGAAAGAGAGAGAGAGAGAGAGAGAGAGAGAGAGAGAGAGAGAGAGAGAGAGTGAGAGAGAGAAGAGAGGGAGAGAGAGGGAGAGAGAGAGAAAGAAAGAAAGGAAGAAAGAAAGAAAGAGAGAAAGAGAAAGAGAGAAAAAAAGTCAGAATTGGAATTATGCCTTATGCCAGTGGCACAGGCATAATGCTATACAGGAAAATGAGATATGAGGATCATGGTTTAGAGCCAGCACAGGCAGGAACGGCCTATGAGACTCTTATCTCCAAAGAAACACCAAAAATCCAGAAGTGGTGCTGAGGGCTCAAGTGGTAGAGCGCCTGCCTTGAACTGAGGAGCTAGGGGACAGCGCCCAGGACCAGAGTTCAAGCCCCAGGACTGACAAGAATTGGACTTTCCACCACAAAAAGTGGACTGAATAGCAGCCATTGTCATAGGGAGCATGGCAGAGAAGTCAGGCTGAGCTTCCTGTAAACTGGGGGTCATGAATAGGTCACCCAGCTTCTTCGTGCCTCATTTGCCCCAGCTGCAAAATTGAGCACACTGAAGGATCCCCTTCCTCATGGGGATAGGGTAAGGATGACAGAGAGCCATGTTTTGCTTCATAATCCCATACCTGTTGCACGATAAATAACAGGCCCCATCTGAGCCCTTGCAGGATATCTTCCTGACATATGCTCACAGAATTTCCAAGAACCATATCTTGCAAATGCTCCTTCTATGCCTGGCCCTGCCCCAGTGATCCCCCTATATTGATCCCTTGTTTCCTCACAACTGTCCCAGGAGTATACTGAGGTCCAATGGTCAAGGCCCAGAGCTTCACCTGTGGTCAAGAATCAGCTGCTGTGGGCTAAGAGTTTGGGACTATCTATCTAAACCGATGACTAAACGTGGTGCAACCTGTCTAGCATCCTGATGCAGAGAACCAGTCATGGTGGCCAACACCTGTCACAGGAGGATCGTGATCCAGCCCAGCCTGAGCATATATTGAGTCTCTATCTCGGAAATGCCCAAGACAGAAAGGCTTGGCTTTCATGGTAGAATACCTGACTGGCAAGCCTAAGGCCTTGAGTTAAAACTCTAATATACCAAAAAGAATCAGAGGCCCGGTGCCACAGACTCATGCCTATAATCCTAGCTACTCAGAAGGCTGAGATCTGAAGATCATAGGTCAAGATTTAAAATAGGGTTGGCCTCACCCATCAGACCTCATGATGAGAAGACCCAGAGTCTGACCCATCCAGTGCACTCCATAGTAACAGAACTGGCATACTTACTAAGTGCTGGCCATACTCTCTGTCCCCCTGTGGAGGCACCCCCTGTGGGCCCCGCCCCCAGGTCCTCCCAAGCTCCCTCTGCCACCAACCAGGGACAAGGGAGAAGACAGCTCCAGGGAACACAGACACCTTGGCCTTATAATTAAAGCGTTTCACCCTTCCAGGCCCCCAAGCCTAAGACAAAACATCAATGCACCCCCCAAAGATAGCAGTTAGAAGTTACGAAAGGGTCCAGCGCTCCTTGTTGGAACCCACTTCTACACACACACACACACACACACACACACACACACACACACACACACACAAACACACAAATCCGGCACAAGTAGTTCATGTCTGTCATCCTAGCTACACAGGAGGCTGTGGTCTGAGTATCACAGTTCAAAGCCAGCCTATGCAGGAAAGGCTCAGAGGCTCTTATCTACAGTGAACTACGAAATGGTTAGCGATTGACCTGTGGCTCAAGTGTCAAAACAGTAGCTGTGAGCTCAGAAGGTAAGGAACAACACCTATGCCCTGACTTCAAGGCCCAGTTCTTCTACTTACAAACACACACAGACACAGACACAGATACAACACACACACACACACACACACACACACACACACACACACACACACACACACACAGCCAAAGGCTTCAGCAGTCCCTGAGAACAGAACCATGAACTCATTCCATTAGGATCACATCCCACCCCCAAGAAGGTGTCACTACTGACCTCAGACCGACTGTAGACAAAACATTGAGCCTCTCATATATCTGGAATGTCTCATAGACCAGCATGGCATTTCATACCGTACATACTGCTATGCAGAAAACTTAGCCACCTCTTTTTTTGTTGTTGGTCATGGGGTTTGAACTCTGGGCCAGGTCACTGTCCCTCAACTTTTCAGCTGAGGTGAGCACTCTCCCACTTAAGCCACAGCACCACTTCCTGTTCTCTGGTGGTCCATTGGACATCAAGTCTCACTGACTTTTCTGCCCAAGCTGGCTCTGAACCATGGTCTTCACATGTCAGCTTTCTGAGTAGCTAGGATGACAGTTGTGAGCCACTGGAGAATTCCGGTTGCAGCCACCTTCACATACCCAGAGGAAAACCATCTCATAAGGCCACAAACTTCTTGCAACCCTTCACTTCAGACTTTGTCACCAAGCATACAAATCCATCCTTTATTGGAGAGAATACAGACACAGCAATCCCATCCCTACAGCCATTCACCCACTCCCTGCCTGCCACAAGCCACGTCCTCTTGAAGCTGTGACTTCAAGCTGGGGTAAACTTGGGGAGTTCTTAGAAATGACTGTACAGTGGGGCAAGCACCTGGTTTCCCAACCACAGCAACCTCATCTTCGTCCCTCCCACACCTGGACCATCCTTTGCAGGCAAATATGTTTTACTTACTTTCTTTTTTCAGTGGTGGGGCTTGAACCCTAGACCTGGGTGCTGTCCCTGAGCATTTCAGCTCAAGGCGAGCACGCTACAACTTAAGCTACAACACAACACCACTTCTGCTTCTCTCTCAGTTCGTTGGAGATAAGAGCTTCAAGGTTTTCCTGCCCAGGCTGGCTTTGACCCCTGATCCTCAGATGTCACCTCCTGAGCACCTAGGATGACAGTCAGAGCTAGTGCCACACGGCCAAAGATACTTTTGCGTGCCTGCCATCCTATCCCCTCAGGAGACTGAGATCTGAGGACTGCAGTTGGATGCCACCCTTGGCAACAAAGTCCATGAGAACTCTTTATCTCCAATTATAAACACCCAAACAAGTTGGAAGTGGAGCTGGGGCTCAAATGGTAGAGTGCTAGCTTTGAGTATAAATGACAAGGGATAGAACCCAGTCCCTAGTTTCTAGCAAAGACCCACCCAAGAAAGGGAAGCAGGTGGGCATACGCAAGCTGAAAGCTCACACATAATACTCAAGACTCCCGGAACAGACCCCATCCTGCTCTGATTCTCTAGATTCTATGTCCTACATCATGCTAATCATAGATGGAACTTACCATGCACCAAGTTAGGATGTTCAAGTACAATCGCATATTCAGGATCCCCTGACCTTATCAAAGACTCAAGATCTCTCACTGTGCTGCCTCTACACTGGGTAGGGAGGTGAGGTCTAGTTATCCAACCACAGGATGTGGGAATGAAAGGATTTCTCGGCCAAGGGACACAGACTCAAGGGCTCCAGGTCCCTCTCTCTCAGGAAGGAGAAAAGGGCTGATCTCTCCCAGGAATGTTCCTGGTTTGTGAGTATCCTCAAAGAAACAACCCTGCTCAGAGACCAGTGCCTCTGGTTTTCCCACCAGCCTCTATCCAAACCTGCCCCACCTTCTGTCTGCCCTCTCTAAATCCCAGATCTGCCATCTAGACTAAATGCTGACCCAGCAAAGAGACCTATGTCTTCCTCTGAGAATGGCAATCACGGGGTCCTAGCGCCCCCTAGAAGAGTCTGGGGCCTCAAGGGTCCTTACTCCCACCCTCATTCCCTGGCTGTCCTGTACTAGTGGCCAGCTTACTTCTGTCTCTGGTGGAGGAAAGAACAGGGGAGGGGGTTGTCAAATTCAGGTTGAGCCCTGGAAAGTCCCAGTCCCCAAGGATGTACTGCACAGTCATCCTGCAGTGAGCAATAACCAGGAGGTCAATGGTGAACCCAATGTTCCAGGACTCTTAATAGCAGTGTGGATGGGTCAAAGGCTCTATCAATTTTGGTCTAGGTTGTAAGGAGAAGTCATGGCTCCAATGTGCTGATACTCCTGACCTGTAATCGTTCTCCCTCTTAATCTTCCTGGTTATCCCTTGCCTCCCTCCCCTGACACTCCCTCACACCAATACCTCCCTAGGCCTTGGACAGCTTGTTCTTATCTGACTAGAAAATAAACTCATTGGCGCCAGGGATGACTGAAACCTGGTGACCTGCCCTGAGTCCTAGTGTCAACCCGAGGCTGCTTCCCTCTGCAGTCGGGTACCACACAGCTCCTGGATGTCAGAAATCCAAATCAAGGCTCACATCTTCTCCCTTCTTCCTTCCTTTCCTCTTTTTCTCCATCTGGCCTTCCCTCTTCTTTCTCTCTTTCGTTCCTTTCTCTCACTCCTGGGCCTTGAACTCGGAGCCTAGGTGCTGTCCCTGAGCATTTTTACTCAAGGCCAACAGACTATGGCTTGAGCCACATATCCACTTCTGGTGTTTTCTTTTTGGTAGTTAGTTGGAGATAAGAGTCTTACAGGCTTTCCTGCCTGGGCCTCAAGCATCGATCCTCCCATCACAGCCTCCTATGTAGCTAGGATGACAGGCATGAAGCACCAGCATCCAGCTGAAACCAATGTTTCTTCATGTGCTGTGGAACCAGCACTGGAAACTCTCATTGTCTATGACCCCTCCAGAGCCTGGCGCACACTGTACCTCTTTGTTGGATAATACTACAGAATAGTCCCATCCCATTCAGGTAAGTATCTTTGTCAGTGGGGCAAAGCCTGATGTAGCTCTCCCACAGTTCTCCCTCCTCCCTCTTCCCACCCTCCTGGTGTCACAGAACTTAACTCTTTTGGCTCTTAAGACATGATCCACTGTGTACTCGCTGGATTCCGGGGCCTCTGGGATACCTATATTCTCAAGATTCTCTAGTCAGCGGCTGACCAGCTCTGTGGCACTCCATTCCCCACTCAGGAGTGAATGAGGTTGCCATGAGCTGAAGGCCAGGCTCAAGGGACCTACTTTCCTACCCCTGGAGCCAGCCAGGATGGCCCACCACATCTGGCCTCCAAGTTTCATGTTGCAGAGAAAGGATCCTCGAGGCATCTTGGGTTTCTGAATCTCCCAGAGTCTAGTGCAGGTGCTGAGAATCCTCTCTACGCACAGCTGGCTGCCTAGGGATGGTGAGGTCACAATTTCTGCTCCCCATGACATCCTCAATGTTATGTCTAGGTCGCAGGACCCCCACTAAGGCGACCACCAAGAGTCAGACTCTACAGCTGTTTTATTTAAACGAGCTGCAGCTCGGGCCTTGTCCTACACTCTGATACAGCAGAGCCCAGGAAGAGAGCCCTGAGCTAAGGATTTACAGGTCTTATAAAGGCACACAACCAGGTGGTTTAGCACCACGTGTTGCTCTGCTCTGAAACAAGCAACAAATGGTGACTGTCTCAAGTACTTTAACCCTTCACTCAATAGTGGTGTTCACACTAGAGAGAGTCAGAGGAGAATCAACAACTGCCGCATAAAAGCAATCAAGGCACAACATTCATAGCAAGAAACCATCTGGCTTGGGAACTCTGCTTGTGATATATTGATTGTTGGCTGAAATGGTCCGTCTAATTTGACCCATAATCCCAGGCATTAGTGGAAATTGCCAGCTTCAAGAAAAAAACCTGGAAAAGCTGGCATTTCAGTTGTCCCAATCAAATTTAATGGTTTCCAAAGTTAGCGGTCCTCTTTTCTTTCCAGACAGCCCACAGCAGGTTACAGAAACGCATTCAGCAAGCCCTAGCTAACTGCCACGGCCTGACACCGAGCAGGCTCCAGCAGGGGGAATGCACTTGCCTACCACTGCCCAGCTGGAAACAGCACAGGCAGGACACAGATTAGAGTCTGCAGGACCCCAGGGAGGACTTCCCTCCAGTGCACTCCCCCGGGAGGGAATCCACACCGCCAGTGGGGTCCCAGAGCTCCCTTCCCAGATGCCCCTGGACACCGTCAATGCCATGGGTAACGTTGCCCTCTCATCCTCGGTAGTAGTGAACCATCTGCAATGTCACACCCTTCACCACTTCCCAGACCCTCCCAGCTTCACAGCCCCTGCCTTACTAACCCCCCAATCTGGTTCCCTAATTACATTTGGCAGACACATTCCCAAACCTTGTATTAGCTCCAACTATACAAACGATAGCAGACTGTCTGGCTGGAAGAGTACGGCCCACAAGCCTTCAGGCTTAAGACAGAAGGTGTACTCTTTGAACTGTGGTTCACACAGGCCTCCTAGGGGAGATCCACGCAAGCCCAGCAGCTACTGTGGGCTATAGGAAAGGGGGAAGAGAGAGGTGGAAAGGAATGTCTACTGAAATCTTCCCCAAAGGAGCCATGAAACAGTGAAGGTGAAAACAAAAATTATGGCTGGTCTCATACTTGGCATTGATGAAAAAAGTACAACAAACACACACACACACACACACACACATCCAGAACAGTGACTGTAGACTCATCCATGCAGCACCTGCAATTTGCCAACTGATCACTCACCTGAGCACAGTCAGGTTCTCTCTCTCTCTTTCTCTCTCTCTTTCCCTCTCTCTCTCTCTCTCTCTCTCTCTCTCTCTCTCTCTCTCTCTCTCATGCCCACACACACACACACACACACACACACACACACATAGACTCAGAGTAGTGCCCCTCCTGAGTTTGTTGGTTCCTCATCTGGGGCAATGTACAAGCTGGAGCACAGGAGTTCCCTTGTCCGAACCAGGGGCTTGACCCAAGGAAGCACCGCTCTAATAATGCTGAATCACCCTGCCTCACCCTTTCTACAGGGCCAGATATTTTTCCTTGGGAATAACCAGCCTTGACTCCCCATTCACCAAAACCCTAGGCCAGGACTCTGGGTGAAGGAGTCCTGAGACAGGTGGCTCTTCAAAGCCTGGACTGAAAACAAGCAGGAGGTCATGGTGCCCCCATAGCAGTGTCTGACTTGGGGTAGGGGCAGTGTTGGTAAAACGGATGGGGTCCAGAAGGCTACATACATGGATGAACTTCATATTCCAGCCTAGATGCTTCTGGGTGACTTGGTGGATTCTTGGGGAGGATCAGGAAACCAGATGGACCTGGAGCACCAGCAGATGCTGGCAGAGCTCGGAAATGTGATCACCCTGAGAATGCTGTTGACAGCTGGAGTGGGGGGGACAGGCAGGGTGTACATGTGTTGGAGGGGCGTGTTCTTCCCAGACATTCACCTTCTATCTGACCCCTAGTGCCCTCACCTCCCTAGTGGGCTCTTCTGGGGCCCTCCTCAGGGGAAAGGGTGACTGAGCACAAAAGACAAGGGCTCACACAGAATCGGGGTGGACTATCTTCTGCATCCAACACCCTCCCACCCCCAGAAAAAAGGAAAAATCGCAAGAAGGCAAGTGTGGAGGTGCTGTTCCCCACCTCTGACTAAAGCCACCAGGTCCCCCCAGGAAGAGGAAGGGTGCAGATGCATGGCTCTGTGGCTCCCACTGCTTTAGGTCAGGAGCTCAGTGGAGCCCCCTCTTCATCCATCCCTGCATCTGCCCTTTTCCTGGGACACTGGCCACTACGGATGGGGGTGGGATCCCCGGATCAACATCAAACCCTCCACCCCCCACTCCTGGGGTGCATTTGTGGCAGAGTCAGGGCTGGCCTGCCTGGTGCTGGGGAGGCGCATTTGGGACACAAGAGGGGAGGCAGGAGTCACAGGTCTGGGTCCGTGGGGGGTGTGGTGTAGGGGGAGGTCGTGAGGTGCAGACCCGTGTGGCTTCCACTGGGGACCGCGACTGGGTCAAGGCTACAAAGAAGCCAGGGGTGCAGCATCAATGGGTGACTCCAAGAGGCACCACAGGTCCAAGCTGGCAGCAACCTGTTTCAAACGAGGTGCCACAGGTAGGACAGGAGAAGGGGCCGGGGCAGGGGTGGGCAAGTGGCAGGGCTGAGCTCGCCCCCTTCACAGCTGAGCTCCTGGTGCAGGGGCCTTGGACTCAGGGCCTACCTTGCCTCTGAGTCTCCCTAGGGCTGTGAGAGGGATGTGCCTGCTGTGCGGGCTTTGTGTCCTCTGTGCTCCTGGCCCAGACCTGTGCTCCTACAGCAGCGGAGGCCAGTCATGGATGCTGCCACCCCTGGTGTATGTGCCTGACTTCTCTACTCTCTCTGCACCCACTTCTCACCCAGGATGCCCAGCCCCTGCTGTGCAAGTATGCCAGCTCCCATGTACCCCTGGCTACAGCAACTATGTGCCCCTTCGGCCACGCCTTGTTCTCCCCTCAGTCACACCCCCTCCCCACCTCGACCATGCCCCCATCCCTGATTTTGTGCTTCCCTGACTCTGCCCTAAGGCTACCAGGCCATGGCATTAGCAGTCTCACCTCAGCACAGGGCTTCCCCCCAATCCCAGCAGCTGCCTGCCCAACCACTGGGGGAGACTCTTCTCCATCCACCCCACACATCAAGCAGGTGCAAGGTACCACTCTGTTATTATGTGTGTGTGTGTGTGTGTGTGTGTGTGTGTGTGTGTGTGTGTGTGTGATTGTCCTCTCAACGACTCAGAACACTGAATCTTTAGGGATGACAACACACAGCACACTTTAAAATAAAAGCACAAAGAACCCTGTGTAATGGATTCAGCACAATGTGACTTTTGAAGGACTCAGTACATAGCAACTTTTGGAATCCTCATAGTAATTTAATTACCAATAAGATTACACATGCCATTTTGACATCACTAAAATATCAAAACATTATGACATTAATGTCATAGTGACATTAGAGACATATTGTGAATTCCATTTCTGTGATTTCATTCTATTACAAGCTAGCAATATTGGTGGATATCAGAAATCCATTGGGACCTCAAAGCCATTGTGACATGAAAATCCCTTTGTGACATCACAGTGGCATTGTGATATCATTAACCTGATCTGACATCACAAACCTGTCATGTGCATTGTGACCTCATCACCAATGTGACATCACAAAGCCATTGTGATATCACATTGCTATTGTGACATTACAATCACCTTGATACCTCCCAAAACCATTATGACATCTTTAGCACGTTTGAAAAAACACATGGCCTTTGTGACATCACATTTCCTTTGTGTATCCATATCCTCGTTGTGAAATATCAATTGAGATCAAATATGCCATTGTAATATCACAAAGCATTTACAATATAATCATTGGTGTGACAAAATATTGTCATTATGACAACAGGTCATTGTGACATCACAAATCTGTAATGACATCATACCACTATGACACCACATTGTCATTGTGACAACATATATACATTATGAAGGCCTATTATGTGATTTCGTTGTATTTCAAAACACATTTTGACTTCATAACCATTGTAATATGACAATCTTTGAGATATAACATTGCCATTGTGATATCTCTAAACAACTGTGACAACTCAAACATGTCCTGTCCTCATAAGTTTTGTGACATGTTGCCACTGTGTTAGGCCCATAGAGAGCTCAATCTATTTTTGACCTCATATTATTTCAGGTATGATATTAAATATTAGAAATATACTGTGATATTATGAATATTGTGACATCACTCTGCTAGACGTAATGACCATTGTGTCACATTGTCACATCACAAATCTGTTCTGACTTCATCACATTTGGGCCAACAAATGACTTTGGAATCCTCACAATCCCATTCTAAACTCATATACTCATTATAAGTTAATGACAATTGAGGTCTAGAATGCCATTGTCACATCACCAAACTACTGTGACATCACAAAACTATTTTGAACTCATCACTATTATGCCATCACCAAATAATTGTGACATAAAACACTCTTATGACATTATAATATGACATCATATTGCAATTGTGATATTACTGAACCCTCATGCTTTCACAAACCTATTATAATCTCACCACATCTTAGAAAATTATGGCCTTTGAAACATCAAGCTCCTTCCGTGAACTTGTATCATTGTGAACTTGTAGCAATTGAAAATTGAAATAAGATGTGATATTGCAAAACAAGTTTTGACATCACTAACCCATTTTTATATCATTAACACTTTGACAACCAGAACCTGTTAGGAACCTTACCACTTCTGACAAAAAAACATGGCCTTTGATTCATCAGAGTTCATTTGTATATGTCATTGTGACTTCATTCTCATATCCTCACTATATACTAATGGCAATTAAGAACTGACATGCCATTGTGACATCATAAACCCTTTGTGACATCATCACCAGTGTGACATGACTGTCATTATGACACCATCAGCTCATTGTGACATCACCAAGCTACAGTGACATCATTGCATTATGACATCGCACTGCCATTTTGCTGTCATAGACACATTGTGAATGTATATCTTGTGATTTCATTCTATTTCAAATGATCACATGCCATATCTGAAGTATGAGTTAAACAATTTTATGAACTCAGAGATGCCAAAGAGATCACACTGGCAGCATGTCAAAAAATTTATGAGAATAGGAAAATTTTGTGATGTCACAGTGGGTTAGTGATTTCATAATGGCAATGTGGTGTCATCAAGGTCACATTGTCACAGTGATATCACAATCACCTTGTGATATCCCAAACCTGTTGTGAGCTCTTAGCACAATTGAAAAAGCACATGGTGTTTGTAACATCACAGTCCCTTTGGGTAACCATAGTTGATATCAGAAACACTGCGGTGACATCACAAACTCATTGTGATATCACATTGCCATTGCACCACCATGATCACATTGTTACATCCCAAACCTATTATGACCTCAGAAGCTTTGAAAGAAAGCATGGCCTTTGTGACATTACAGGCCATTTGTGTTTGTAACATCACAGTCCCTTTGGGTAACCATAGTTGATATCAGAAACACTGCAGTGACATCACAAACTCATTGTGATATCACATTGCCATTGTACCACCATGATCACATTGTGACATCCCAAACCGCCATTTGTGTACCCATAGCCTCATTTTGAGCTAATGAAAATTGAGATCATACATGCCATTTTAACATTGCAAATACTTTGTGACATCATTACCAGTGTAACATCACATTGCCATTATGACAACATTAGCCAATTGGGACATCATAAAACAATGACATCATAGCATTATGCCATCACATGGTCATTGTGATGTCACAGATACATTGGAATGCCTATTCTGTGATTCCATTCTATTTCAAATGTGGCAGGTGGGTTGATATCAGAAATATATTGTGACCACATAATCATTATGGCATCACAATACCTTGATGACACCACATTGCCATTATGATATCACTAAACCACTGTGACATCACAAAATTTTCCTATTCTCATAAATTTTTTGACATGCTGCCAGTGTGATCTCTTTGGCATCTCTGAGTTCATAAAATTGTTTAACTCATACTTCAGATATGACATGTGGTATCAGAAATCCACTGTGTCATCATGACCACTGTGACATCATACTGCCAGATGTCATCACCACTGAGTCACATTGTGACATCACAAACCTGTTAAGACCCATTACACTTTTGCCAACATATGCCTTTGGATACATCATTATCCCTTATGAACATATATTCATTGTCAATTAGATATCTGGCATGAGAGTGTGATATCACCATTCCATTGTGAAATCACAAACCTATGTGACCTCATCACCTGTATGGATCACCATTTGTGACTTCAAAACAATACTAGCTCATGTAATGATAACATCACCTTGCCAATGGGATATCTCTGTCCCCTTGCATTTTCACCAACCTATTATGTCCTCATAATATTTTACAAAATTTATGGCCTTTCTCACTTCTAGCTCCGTATGTAACTTGTATTTCATTGTGATCTTGTAGAATGAAATTGGACATGTAATGGTGATCTTACAATTCATTGTGACATCACTATCCAAGTGTGACATATCACCACTGTGATATCACAAACCCATTGTGACATCACATTGTCACAGTGATATCATGATCACCTTGTGATATCCCAAACCTGTTGTGAGCTCTTAGCACAATTGAAAAAGCACATGGTGTTTGTAACATCACAGTCCCTTTGGGTAACCATAGCCTCATTGTGAACAAAGGAAAACTGACATCAGATATGCCATTGTACCATTATAAACTCTTTGTGACATCATCTACAGAGTGAGATCACATTGTTGTTAGGCTACCATCAGCCCACTGTGACATCCCAAAATGACAATGACATCATAGCATTATGATATCACATTTTCATTGTGAGGTCATAGAGACAATGTGATTGCCTATTCTGTGATTTCATTCTATCTCAAATGTGGCATATAGGTTAATTTCAGAAACCCACATCACCATTGAGCCATTGCAATCCCTTTGTGACATCATATTGATATTATAATATCATTAATGCAATGTAACATCACAAACCTGTCTTGTCTTCATAAATTATTAACAAGAGACTACCTTGACCTGGGCTGGATGCCCAGAGCTAATTGTAGCCTCAACCATGAACCCTCAAACCTCCAAAGAGCAGCCCAACCATTTGTTAACTGGTCTTCAAACAACCAACCCCCAAAATAATCATCTCCAAAGCTCCACACTTCAAAGGACAAGGCTTTTTCCTTTCCCTTCATCCTCCATCTCTACAGACATGTCCTACTTTTCAGGTCTTTTCATTTTTTCCTTCCACCATTCCCTTCTTCTCTTCAGGTTGCTGTCCTCTTGAGAGGCCTTCCTTGCCCTATCCAGGTGGCCAGTTGCAGTACTTCACCTACTGCTTTCCCTCAATTTCCTCTCCTCCCAGGTCTTTACCTTCCTGCAGTCTCATCACTTCTTTCCTTCCAGGACTTTCCCCTTTTTCTTCCCCCTTCTGTTGCTCTGAACATGCAACCTATATATAGGCTGTACCCTGACCCCACTAAAATATGTTTCCTGCATAACAGTTTTCAATCATCACTTCCCAAATGTCCATGCCCAATAACTTCCTGGCAACTCACCATGTGGGGCTTAACAACCTATCTCTTCAGCAGCATGTCCTGCCCACTCCAGTGGCATGCACCCCCCTCTCTGGTGGTCCAGACCAGGAGGTCATGATGACTATCTGTTCCCGTGGATTATAGGGTCACTGCTGGTTATTACAGTGTCCTCATGGATAACTAGTAGTGATTGAAATTGGACAAATAATTGTGATATTACAAACTCATGACCTAACTAACCCATTGTGACCTCAAAACCACTGTGACATCATGAACCCATTGTGACATCACATTGCTGTTTAGACACCAGGATCACATTGTGACATCCCAAATCTATGATAACATTTTATAACCTTTGAAAAAATGCATAGCTTTGTGACATAACAGTGCCTTTGTGTACCCAAATCCCCACTTTGAAATATTGACAATTGAGGATCAGACATGACATTTTAACATCAAAAAGTTTGTGAGGTCATCACAACTGTGACATCACATTGTCGTTGTGATACCATCTGCTCATTGTGAAATCACAAATCTAAAATATTATAAAATTATAATTTCACGTTGTCATTGTGATATCGACACATTATGAATGCCTTTTCTGTGATTTCATTCTACTTCAAATGTGGCATGTAAGTGGATATCATAAACAAATCATGAACTTATAATCATTGTGACATCACAATCCCTTTTTACATCATATTGCCATTGTGATATCACTAACACACCGTGACATCACAAACCTATCCTGTCATCATAACTTTTGTGACATGCCTTTTTTCCTCATAATCTGTTGGCGACCTCATTAGATTTCACATATGACATTTGATATCACAAATTCCCAGTGACATCATAACAATGGTGACATCACCCTGCCAAATGTCATAACCATTGTGTCAAATTCTGATATCACAAACCTTTTAGGATTTCAATATGTGACAACACATACTTTTGTAGAAACCACAGTCCCTTTGTGAACTCATATTCTCATTGTAAGTTAAAGACAATTGAGAACCATCATATCATTGTGACATTGCCAGCACATTGTGACATCACCAATCTTTTGTGACTTCATCACCAATGTGGCATCATCAACTATTTGTGACACTAAAACAATATTCTGACATGATGTAGTGAGTTGACATTTCCATGGTGATATCACTACCCCACTGTGTTTTCAAGAACCTAATATGACCTCATAACATTTAAAAAAATTCATGTCCCTTAGGACTTAAAGCTCCTTCTGTGAACTTGTATGCACATTATGAAATAGTAGCAATTCAAATTGGACATGTGTTTGAGATAATACAAAATCATTATAGCATAAAAAACCATTGTGACCTCATCACAACTGTGAATCATAAAGCTATCATGACCCCTAAGTACATTTGAAAACACAAATGTTATTTGTGACATCACAGTCCCTTTGTGTACCCATATCCTCAATTTGAACACATGACAATTGAATTTATATATGCCATTGTAATATCAGGAAACCCTTTGTGACCCCATCACCAGTGTGACAACACATATTCATTATGACACCATCACCAATTTAAAATGACCTCATAGCATTATGACATTACAGTGTTATTGTGAGGTAACAGAAACATTGTAAATGCCTATTCTCTTATTTCATTCTATTTTAAATGTGGCATGTGGGTTGATATCAGAAAATCATAATATATGGCATCACAATCACTGTGACATCACAGTGCCATGGTGATATCACTTACACACTGTGACAACACAAACATGCCTTGTCCTCATAAGTCTTGTGACGTGCTGCAATTGTGATGTCTTAGGCCCTTTATGAGCTTGTAATCTGTTTTCAAACATAATATTTCAGTTATGATATGTGATATCAGAAATCCACTGTGACATCATGACCATTGTGACATCATACTGACAGACATTATGACCATTGTGTCACACTATGAGATCACAATCCTCCTAGGACTTCATCACATTTGTGACAACACATGCCTTTGGAGATACCACAGTCCATTTGTGAACTCATATTCTCTGTGATTTCATGACAACAGAAATTTTATGCCATTTGGATATCACCAACCAATTGTGACATCATAGACCTACTGTGACCACTTACCTGTATGGCATCACCAACTAAATGTGACATTAAAACTTTTTGTGATGTCACAATGTGACACGATGTTCATGACATCTGTCAGTGTGATGTCACAATGGTCATGATGTCACAGTGGATTTCTGGTATCTCGTGTCATACATGAAATATGAGGTTGGAAACAAATTATCAGGGCAAAAAGTTCTAAGATATCACAATGTCAGCATGTCACAGAAGTTATGAGGATAGGAGAGGTTTGTGATGTCACATGGTATTAGTTATATCACAATGGCATTGTGATGTCACAACGTGATTATGATGTCAAAATGGTTATGTAGGCACAAAAATGTGTTTCTGATATCAACTCTCATGCCACTTTTGAAATACAATGAAATCACAGAATAGGCATCCACAAGGTGTCTATGATGTCACAATGACAATTGTTGTCATAATGTGATTATGTCATTGAGTTTGGTGATGTCACAATGAGCTGATGCTCTCATAATGAAAATGTGATGTCACACTGTTGAGGATACCACAAACACTTTTTGATGTTACAATGGCATGTCTGATCTCAATTGTCATTGGTTAACAACAAGGATATGGGAAGACACAGGGACTGTAATGTTGAAAAGGGCATGTGATTTTTCAAAGGAGCTAAGAGGTCATAATAGATTTGAGATGTCGCAATGGAATCATGATGTCACAATGACAATATTGTCACAATGGGTTTGTGATGTCATGCTAATGATGATGTCAAAATGGGTTTGTGATGTCACAACGAGTTGGCAATATTACAATCAAATTTCCAATTTCAATTGCTACTAGTTCACAAGGAGGATACTGTAATAATCAGTAGGGCCCTGATAACCTATAGGGTCCAAGAATCAGCCTGGCCCCATCTCCTGGCCAGCTGGAGAGGACAGGGCATTCTGTGGGAGGGGCTGGTACATTAACCACCAATTGTTGAGCTGTTAAGAAGTGATTAGGCTGTGGGGAGTTTTGGATGTTACAGTAGAAAACTGTTGGCAGTTGGAGTGGAGAAAGGCTACAGACTTTATATATGCTGCTTGTTCAGAGCAATGGAAGGGAGATAAAATTGAAAAGTTCTGGAAGGAAGGAAGTGGTGTGATAGAAGAAGGGGAAAGGCCTGAGAGGAGAGAAAGTTGAGGGAGAACAGGAGGTGAAGGATGGCAACTGACGACCCAGGCAAAGCAGTTCAGGCCTGTGGAGAGTAGAGAGGCCTGAAGAGAAGAAGGAACTGGTAGAAAGGAAAAAGAGAAAGACTTCAAAGGAAGTATAGGTCTGTAGCGATGGAGAGACAAAGGGAAGGGGACAAAAAGGCTTGCCCTTTGATGTTTGGAGCTTTGAATATCATAATTTTGGGGGTTGGTGGTTTGGAGAACATTTATTATATTAAATGTGTCTCGATGGATTCTCTTGAACACTAGAGGTCCTAATTTTTGGAGACCCCATGGAGATTAATCCGTTTGGATGGCATCAGGCCTTGGCCCAGGGAAAATTCCCCATAGGTGAGAGTGTCAGCCTTCAGGGCCTCGAGTGTTTGTCTCCAGAGGACAAACATGGACAAAAATCATGTAGGTACCTTTAGGGGTGCGTCTGGGTAAGCTTGCCAGCCTGTTTTTGGAACCCCCTCTAGAGGTCATTTGTGGCTTCCTTGGGAAACCATCTGGAACCTCCTTGAGAGGTAATGTAGGGCTTCCTTGGGAAGCCATCTGGAACATCATCAAGACTGCATCTGCAACTTCCTTGAGAAGCTATCTAAGACCTACCCTGGAGGTCATCTTGGGCCTTCTCCAGTGGCCATCTTGGAATTTCTCCAGAGGTCATCTGGGGCTTCCTCAGGAGGCCACCTGAGACCTATTCAAAAGTAGTCATTGGGGATTCCTTAATTGCCAACTTAGGACGACCTCCTGAGGTCATGTGGAGCTTCTTTGGGAGGTCATCTCGGGTTACCGTGATGAAAAATCTGACTGTCTTCAGACATCATCTGGGACTTCCTTGAGAATCTATATAGGACCTTCTCTGGAAGTCATCTGTCGCTTTCTCAAGAGGGATATCTGGAACCTTCTCTGGAGTTCATCTGTGGCCTACTTGATTGGCTTTCTGGGAGCTACTCAATAGGTAATCTCAGCCTCATTGAGAGGACATCTGGGACCTCCTTTGGAGGTCATCTGACACTACCTTGGGAAGCCATTTGGAACCTCCGTGAGAGGTCATCTAGGGCCTCCTAGGGAGGATATATATGAGATCCTCCAGACCTCATCTGCAGCATCCTCAAGAGGCAATCTGGGATGTTCTCTCTGTCATCTGGGATCTCTGTAGAGGTCAAAATTGAGTGGTGTGGGACATGTGAGTTAAGTGTCTGTGGCTCTTGGTCTGTGTGTGTATGCTGATAGTTCTATCTGTGTCCTGTATGCACCTCTGTTTACTCCTTTTCTCAGGATGGGAGAACAGGCCTAAAGTTGTTATATCCAAAAAATATTCTCCCCCAGGTTTACAGAATCCTTCAGAGGAAGTTGCCATCAGCAACTCTAATCTAAAGTCCTTCCATACCAAAAGTGGCTACTTGTACCAGCCTGAGGTGTTACAACGTGGTATGTTACCCTTATTACCCTTGAGACAGGAACATGGAGAAGATGGTGGGCAGGCCCCCTTTCTAATATATTTTTCCTTTACAACTAGTGACCTGTATAACTGGAAACAGCAAAATCCATCCTTTTCAGAAAAAATAAAACCAGGTGCGCATTACCTCATTAGAGACAGGAACTTTCACACAGAAGCACATCTGGGATGAGTGTCAGCAATTTTTACAGCTATGTTTCACGTGGTAGGAAAGGGACTGAATCCTGCTCAGTGACTTAAAGGTGGTCCTTGGAACACACACTACCCCCACTATTGAACCAGACTATTTGGTGTTTTCTTTTTGGTAGTTAGTTGGAGATAAGAGCCTTAAAGGATTTCCTGCCCTGTCCTTATGCCTCTATCCTTCTAACTCAGCCTCCTAAGTAGCTAGGATGACAAGCGTGATGCTCCAGCATCCAAACCACAGTTTCTTCATGTGCTGTGGAACCAGCTCTGGAACCTTTCATCGTCTATGACCTCCCGACACAGTGGACCCTGGCACACTGTAACTCGTTGTTGTATAAATAAATGAGCTTCAGCCAATGACAATACTACAGAAAAGTCCCATCCCATACAGGTAAGCATCCTGGGGGGCCGGTCAAAATCTAATGTAGCTCCCCCAGTTCTCCTTCTTCCCACTTCCTGCCCTCCTGGTGCCACCTCACTTAACTGTTTTGGCTCCAAGGATGTGAGCCACAATGTACTAGCTGGATTCTGGGTCCTCTGGGATGCCTATCTTCTCAAAGATGTCTGGCCAACAGCTGACCAGTTCTGTGGCATTCAATTCCCTACTCAAGTGTGAACAAGGTTGCAGTGATCTGAAGGCCTTGCTCAAGGGGCCTCCTCTCCTCCCCCCGGGGCCAGCCAGGATGTTCTACCACATCCAGTCCCCAAGTTTCATGTTGCAGAGAAAGGATCCTCAAGGAGTCCCGGGTTTCTGAATCTCCCAGAGTCCAGTGCAGGTGCTGGGAATCATCTCTGTTCACAGATGGCAGGCTAGGGATGGCGAGGTCACAATCTCTGCTCCCCACGACATCCTCGACTGTGGTGGTCACCCTAGAGAGAGCCAAAGGGGAATCAACAGCTGCCGCATAAAGGCAGTCAAGGCAGGACGTTCATAGCAGGAGACCATCTGGCTGGGGAACTCAGCCTGTGCTGCTTTGAACGTCATTGTTTGGTGGCTGAAGTGATCTATCTAATTTGACCCATAATCCCAGCTGTTAGTGGAAATTGCCAGCTTCAAGAAAAAAACCCTGGAAAAGGCAATATTTCAGTTGTCCCAATCAAACTTAAAGGGTTCCAAAGTCAGCGGTCCCCTTTTCCTTCCAGACAGCTTACAGCAGGTTACAGAAACTGGTATTCAGAGAGCCTTAGCTAACTGCCACGGCCGGATACCGAGCAGGCTCCAGGAGGGGAAACACACTTGCCTGCCACTGCCCAGCTGGAAATGGCCTAGGAGGGACACAGATTGGAGTCTGCAGGACTCCAGGTCGGACTGCCCACTGGTGCACTCCCCCAGGAGGGAACACACCACCAGTGGAGGCCTGGAGCACCCTGCCCAGATGCCTATGGACACCGTCAATGCCCTGGGTAAGGTTGCCGTCTCATCCTCGGTCATGGTGAACCATCTACTCTGCAACAACGTTCACCGCTCCCCATACCCTTCTAGCTTCACACCCCCTGCCCTACTCCCTCACATCTCATTCCCTAATTACGTTTTGTATACACATTCCCAATCCTTGCAATAGTTCCAACTATACACACAAAAGCAGACTATCTGGCTGGAAGAGTGCAGCTGTGGTCACATTTGTCTCATAAGCATTCAGGCTGAAGACAGAAGCACAGGTGTCCACTCTGGTCTGCGGTTCACCTAGGCCTCCTAGAGTAGACCCATGCAGGCCCAGCAGCTACTCTGGGATACAGGACAGAGAGAAGAGATAGGTGGAAAGGAACATCTAATGAAACCTTCCCCCAAAGGAGCTATGAAACGGTGAAGGAGAAAACAAAAATTATGGCTAGACTCGTACTTGCATTGATGAAAAAAGAACAACCAACACACACACACACACACACACACACACACATGCACACACAAATAAAATGCTTTTGCTCTTTTTAGGCATGGTGACTTAAATATATTTTCATTTTTTGTCATCTCCCTGCTCTCCCAACACACACACACATCCAGACTGTGACAGAAGACTAATCCATGCAGTACCTGCAATTTGCCAACTGATCACCCAGCTGAGCAGACAACTAGTACAAGGGAAAGATGATCTCTCTCTCTCTCTCTCACTCTCTCATGCACACACACACACGCACACACACACACACACACACACACACACACAAACACACACACAGACTCAGAGCAGTGCCTCTCCTGAGAGTGTTGGTTCCTCCTCTGGACAAGATGCAAGCTAGAGCACGGGGGTCCTTTGTCAGAACCAGGGGCTCGACCCAAGGAAGTACCTCTCTAATAATGCTGAACCACCCTGCCTCTCCCTTTCTCCAGGGCCAGACCCATTCCCTGGGAACAACCAGCCTTGACTCCCCATTCACCAAAACCCCAGGTCAGGATGGTGGGTGAAGTTGTCCCGAGATAGGTGACTCCTCAGAGCCAGGACTGAAAACAAGCAGGGGTCATAGTGTCCCAGAGGTGTGTCTGACCTGGGGTGGGGGCAATGTTGGGGAAATGGATGGGATCCTAAAGGCTACATACATGGATGGACTCCCTACTTCCAGCCAGGATGCTTCTGGGTGACTTGGTGGATTCTTGGGGAGGACTAGGAGACCAGATGAACCTGGAGCACCAGCAGATGCTGGCAGAGCTCTGAAATGTGTGATCACCCTGTAAGGACTGATGACAGCTGGGATGGGGGGGGGACAGGTCGAGTGTATGTGTGTCAGAAGGGGTGTGTACCACTCAGATATTCACCTTCTATCTGACCCCCAGTGCCCTCACCTCCCTAGTGGGCTCTTCTGGGACCCTCCTCAGGTAAAAAGGTGACCAAGCACAAAAGACAAGGGCTCACACAACAAGGAGGGCCTGTCTTCTGCATCCAACACCCACCACCCCCAGCATAAAGGAAAATACCCAAGACGGCAGGTGAGGTGCTGCTTCCCACCTCTGACTAAAGCCACCAGGTTCCCACCAGGGAGAAGAAGGGTACAGATGCACAGCTGTGTGGCTCCCACTGCTCCAGCCAGGGGCTCTGTGGCACTCTCTTGTCACTCTTTCCTGCATCTTCCCGTTTCCTGGGACACTGGCACTAGGGTTGGGGGTGGGATCCCTGGGCCGACACACACCCTCACCCTCCACCCCTGGGGCATATTTGTGGCAGGACCATGGCGGAGTGTTGGGGGTGGCAAAGGCAAAGGAAGGGTGGGAGAGGGGAGACAGGAGGCATGGGTCTGTGTCAGCGGGGGAAGAAGAGGGCAGGAGGGTTCACAGGTTGTGGACTCTTGGCAGCTATTCACCTGTGCTGCTGGGAGAAGCTGTAGGCATTGGCTCTGTGTGCATGTGGGCCTAGAGTCCAAGAACTGAGGGCTGGGACCAGGTTGGGGCCGAAAACCTGCCAGGGGTGCGCCATCTCTTTTGGGCAACTGTGAGAGACAACGCGGGTCCAAGCTGAAAGCACTATGTTTGAAATGTCATGCTGCTGGGAGGGCACAGATGTCTCTGCAGAAACATAGAGGGGCTGCACGAGTCCTCTGCTCCTCCTCCTCTTCCAACGTCACCCTGCCTCAGGTGCCAACATCACCTCCGTGCTCCCTATGCCGGGACCTCAGACTCAGGGCCACCATGGCCACCGCGCCTCCTCATGGCTGCCTGTGGCAGTGTGCCTGCTGGGCCAGCACCATGTGCTCTGTGCTCCCCACCAGGACCTGTGCAATGTTCAGGGAGGCCGCCAGATGATGAAACTGTTTGCCCTTGTGCGTGTGCTTGCTCTTTTCTCTGCTCTCTCTCTCTATCTGCCCCCACTCCTCTCCTGGGACACCTAGTGCCTGCCCCCTCCCCCAGTGCCTGCCCCCATGCCCCTGGCCACTGCTGCCATCTCAGTGAGCACTGGTCCCTACCCCCTCCTTCCCTTGGCCATGTCCCCTCTTCCGCTAGGCTCCTCCTCCCACCCTTGGCTGCAAGCCCAGCCCTGATTGGGTCCTAAGGCTTCCAAGCCATGGCAATTGCAGCCTCACCTCAGCTCAGCACTCCCCCGCAAGCCCAGCTCCTTCCCAGGGGATTGATTCTCCCCTAGCCCCACTGCTGGGGGAGACTCTCCTCCATCTCCGTCCACTCCACACACCAAGCAGGTACACAGTGACCTCCCTGTGTGTGTGTGTGTGTGTGTGTGTGTGTGTGTGTGTGTGTGTGTGTGATTGTTGGGGATAACAACCTCTCAAGGACTCAGAACATAGCACCCGTTGAGATGACTCAGCACACAGCACACTTCAAAAAACAGCACAAAGCACCCTGTGTAAAGGATTCAGCACACAGCTCCCTTTGAAGGATTCAGCATTTAGTACCTTGTGTAGAGTACTCAGCACACAGCACCCTTTGAAGGAGGGAGTCCATAGCCCGCAGTGTAAAGGACTCAGCACATAGCATGCTTTGAAAAACTCAGCGTGTAACACTCTTTGCCAGGGACTCAGTACATAGCACCCTGTGTTAAGAGCACCCACAGCCCCCTTTGAAGGGCTGAGTATGTAGCACCCTGTGTAAAACAGTGCACAGCACCCTTCGAAAGACTCAGCACATAGAACAATTTTGAAGGACTCAGCACATACAACACTGTCAAAGGATTCACCACACAGCACCATTTGAAGGATAGTACAGAGCACCTTGTGTAAAGGACTCAGCACACAGCACTTGAAAAATTCACCTCATCCCTCTCTTCTCAAGGGCTCAGTACATAGCAGCAGCCTTTGGGATGAATTAGTACACCGCACCTTTTGAAGAACTCAGTACGTTATGTAATGGACTCAGCTCATAGCACCCTTTGTGATGACTCAGCAAACAGCACCCTTTTGAGGACTGAGCACAATACCCCAATGTGGAAAAGCCCTAGCAAACAGCACGCTGTGAACGACTCAGCACATAGCTGTATGTCACAAGTTCAGCTGTCATTAGAATTAGGGTGCTTTCTTCAGTATCATCATTCTTCAGAAACACTTCACAAATCCTACTAGTTTAGCCAAACTGTGTTTTATGGGGGAGAGTCAACTGGGGGTCTTGAACTCAAAGCTTGGGGTCCCTTTCCCTGAGCTCTTTGGTTCAATGTGAGAGCTCTACCATTGGAGCCATAGCTCCCATTTGTTTTTTGGGTTGTTCTTTGACAGGTCTTATGGTGATCAGGAAGGGAAGGCCAAGTTGGGGTGTCTGTGGGCAAAGGCTCTTAGCTCGACCTGGAACTGACCTCTGTTTTCCTTGTGCCCCTGGGTACTGGGCCTCCTGGAGCTCTCTTGGCCTAGGGGGAACAGACCTGCTCTGGCATCAGCACTCAGGGTGAACAAAAGTCGGCTTGGCCCTGGTCACTTCCCAAAATTGAACTCTAGAGCACAATGGCATGGGGCTGCATAACCTGCATCTAGCCACCAGGGGGCAGGGGTCGCTCACTATAGGGATTGTACCTGCGAGTTGTTTAGTCTTGCTTCCCTGGGGCTCCCATCATGCTTCGAAGCCACCCTGGATAGGGAAGTCCTTGACACTCTTACTTACAATTAACCATCAAAAGGCAAGTGGGGCTGTGGCTCAGTTAGCAGAACATTAGCCTTGAGCAAAAAAACTCAGGGATAGAGCCTAGGCCCTGAGTTCACACACACACACACACACACACACACACACACACACACACACACACACACACACACACACACACCACATGCATGCAAAATCAGAGTTTTCTACACTGCATTCTTTGGGTATTCTCTGTCTTTTTCCCACTAAGCCTGATGGCTGTTGACCTAGGTGTTCGATGCATACACCACCACCTGGCATCTTTAATTTGGGGGAACAGAATGGCCTTCCCCTATCCCAGCTCTTTGATTGGGTCCTGGTCTATCCAGGCCCTTTGGGGCTCCTTTTACAGTCTCTCCAAGATGCCTTCAAAAGGCCTCACAGGCTGGGCACTGGTGGGTCATACCTGCCATCCTAGATACTCAAGAAGCTAAGATCTGGAGGATCATGGTGCCAAGCCAGCTTGGGCATGAAAGTGTGTGAGACTCTTATCCTCGATGAATCATCATAAAACAAGAAGTGTCCCTGTGGATCAAATGGTAGAGTGCCAGCCTTGAGAAAAAGAGTTCACAGACAGTGCTCATGGACAACAACAACAAGGAGAGGCATTGCATGTTGACTTTGGGATTGGTATGGGCCAAATATAATTGGAATTTTCAAATGCTCCAAGACAAAGCAGTACCTCCTTTAGTCCCGTGCTCCTCCATCTTGTCTCCCACCCTGGCCTTGGCCATGCTTTGAGTCAGCATGGCTCTGCCTTGATGGGAGGGCTCCAAAGAGGAAGATCCCAGAGCAATCACCCTGCCTCCTTCCACGCTTCTCACCCTGCTGCTTCTGCTCTTTGCCATAGACCTTCTTCCTGGAATCCATCCATGAGGTCATCACTGCCAAAATTGTGGTGAGTGGTTGGTCCAGTCTAACTCAGGGAAGTCAGAGGTGGAAGTCAGTCTGGGATTAGGAGCTTCTACCCTGTGTGTGGGCTGAAATCAGGGCTGACCTTTATTTCATCCTGAGCCTTGAAGTGGTGGAGAGATAGTGTAGACTCCACATTGAGTAAGGTAAGATCGGAATCTAGAGGACCACTTGTGTGAGGTAGGCTGTGGGGCTCACAGGGCCACTGTTTGTGGTACTCCTCTCTCAGGACTCCCCACTCCCACTCTCATCCCTAAATGTTAGAATAGAAAGTTCAACTAAGTGGATCAAAGAGGGGACAGAGGAGTATTACTGTGTGAACCAGACTTGTGCTTCATATTCATCCTAGCCCCTACTTCCTATTTATCTGAAGAATGGCCATATGGGTTTGGGGGGGGGGGAGGAATCATCCTACATGAGAATGTGGCTCAGTGGTATATATGGTCACCTAGCATGACTGACACCCTGGGTTCATTCCATACAGAAAAAACTGGAAGGAGAGGTGGGGCTCAACTGTTAGAGTGCCAGCCTTGACCAAAAGAGCTCAGGGACAGTGGCCAGGCCCTGAGTTCAATGCCCAGGACTGGAAGGACAAATCTTTGTTGGAGGCTTTTCTTCCCTTTGAAAACAATTTATTGTTTGTGATAAGCATAACATGGGTCTCTTCCCTGGCCACCAATGGGCCATTAGATGTCCCTTGAATTTGGGCCGCTTCCCAGCAGCCTCTGTCCTACCAGACCCACAATTTATCCATCCCATCTCCTGGCAGATGGAGGCCTGAGAGAAGGTCACCTGGCCACCTACTTCTGGTGGCTGCCACGGCTTTTGAAAGTCAGTATGTCATATAGAGAGTCATCATCCAGATCAGTCTACAGAAGAAAGGGAGGGAGCACTCCCTCCTAGTCTGAGCCCGTGAGCTGCAGGCCACTCTGGATGTGGGGCATCTGCTGCAGGACGTGCTCCATGGGGGAGTTATCTATGGGGTCCGGAACTCTGACCTCTTCTCTGGCAGTTTTCTTTCCTAGCCTGGGATTTGAACTCAAGGTCTTGGTAAATCTGTAGCAATGCAAGGGAAAGTGCAGAGTTTCCACTTCTTGAGATCAAACTCCATGCAAAGCCAAAAATAAAAAAAATTAAGTGACTGAGCTGGAAAGGGGGAGTAGTTGTGGAGATGGGAAGGAAGGCATGGTAGGGGGGGAAACAAAGAAGGAGGCAACAATGTTCAATAGGAAATGTACTCATTACCTTGATCATTTAACTGTAACTTCTGTGTACAACGTTTTTACAATACAAATTGAAAAAAAAGTAGGGCTCAGAGAAGCATTTTGGGGTTAAGGGAAAGATGTCTGAATAGATGTAGAAAATTCTACACTGCTTTTTTAATGTTAAGTATGGAACTGAATAAACATAACTGCTTCCATTAAAAAAATTAAGGCATTGTCTTGGAACTGGGGCCAGTATTTCCAGCATTGCTGGGATTTGATCTCACCATCCAAGTAAATATTTTGCACCTTGGGTGAAGGCAAAGCTCACTGCCCTTGAGGAAAAGAAATTCAGGCTAGAGATACCAGGGTCTGAATAAAAGGCCCTGCAATGGAAAAATATTTCTATATAGTTGTAATATATGATATATATTTACATATGTAAGTTTACATATTATGATTTTTATTATTGATTGTGCATTTATTTTTTACTTGATTCATTTATTTATTGTTTATTGTATTTAGTATTATTATATACATAATATTTAGTACATGTTGTGCATCTATTATAAAATTATACACAATAATTTAGGACATTGACTCCTTTTTCATCAATACTTTTTAAGTGTTGAACATGATACGTAATTAAATGGAAGCCTTTGTCACAGTCTTCACATGTTTAGAGTCTCTCCCAAGTATGAGCTTTGTCTTATTTATCTTTGGACACCTTCCCATAGGGATTTCTTTAGATACTTAGAAGCCTTTTCTTGAGGATAGGCAAGTTGAGGGATAAAATTGTAAGGGTGGGTCTAGAAATTTGGCTTACTGGTAGAGAGCTTGCTCAGCATTCATGGATGCCAGGGTTTGAATCCTCAGGGCCACAACTCAGAAAAAGCCAAAAACTGTGGAGTGGCTCAAGTGGTAGAGTGCTAGCCTTGAGAAAAAGAAGCTCAGAGAGAGTACCCAGGCCCTAAGATCAAGCCCCAGGACTGTCAGAAACAATAGGCCACGTGCCGGTGGCTCACAACTGGAATATTAGCTTCTCAGGAGGCTGACATCTGAAGACCACAGTTCAAAGACAGCCAAGGCAAGGAAATCCTGTTAGACTCTTCTCTCCAGTGAACCACAAAAAGACCCCATGTGATGCTGTGCCTCCAGTGATAGAGTGTACGCCTTGAGCAGAAGGGCTCAGGTATAGTGCCTAGGCTTGAGTTTGAGACACACATCAGGGGAAAAAGTGAGGGTTAATCAAAGTATTTTTCCTATTTGCTAATTAGGAGAACATACTCTGGAAAATGAATGCTGATGTACACCAGAATTGAAGTCAGAGCTCCAGGTTGAAGTGTAGAACATCCATATGCCCAGCCTCTTATGCTCTAGCATTATAACTGTGTGTCCTACAGGGTTCTGAAAGGTCCAATGTCGAATAGCTTAATATGTTCCCAAAGCCCTTTGTGATAAGCAGTTGACTTATATTGTTAATGTTATTACAGTTCTGAACCTAGCAGAGCACCAGTAGCTCATGCCTGTCACCCTAGCTCAGGAGACTGAGGTCTGAGGAATACAGGGTGAAGCCCACCAGGGCTGGAAAGTCTATGACACTCTGACTTCCACTTCTGAAAGGTCAGATGTTGAAGAGCTTCCTATGTTCCCCTTGGTGATGAGAAGTTACTTGCACTCTAAATGTTCTTAGAATTCTTGAGCTATAGAAGCAGGAAAGAAACATTATTGACCCATCCTGGGTTCAAATGAAGTTCTCAGGATCCAAGCCCTAGTCATGTTAACAGGATGAACTCCAGTGTAACACTGTATTTGAAGGCAGAAAACAGTTGCAAAAGCCAAGCTAGGTGAAGAGACCTAGGCCTGCAGGATTAGGAGGCAGAATGTACACACTCAACAGGGAAGTGAGCTGCAAAACCACTTCATTCATTCCAGGCATGGCCAGCAATGAGGGGAAACTGGAAACATTTGTTAGAGTTACAACAAGGTCAGGCTTTTCTCAGCCTCTTCAAACAATGACTAATTAACCTTCCTCCCTCAAGTGCAGGAACCACAAACTATCTTTAGGATACCAATAGAGAGCCAGTGTAGTGGGGGGAGAGGGGAGGAACAGTAGACAAACCCTGCTCTTTGGTCTTAGGGAGTGGGTTCTTGACTCTCCATCTGTCAGATTTGAAGGCCTTTCTTCTACCTCTACCAGACCATTCTCCTTCCTTCATTCTCCCCATCATTAATGTAAATCCCCAGTCCCAGGAGAGGCAGGGCCTTTTCTCTTCTGTCTCTAAGCACCTGAGTTAGAAACTGGCTCTGCCCTCTTGACTCTGGGGCCCTGCCTGAGAAGTGGGAAAGAGACAATCTTCCTGCTCTGTAGTGGTTTGAAGGTGATGCTGGAGGACTGGCACACTGCAGAAGGCCTCATGACTGGGACTTGTTCCCTTCTTTCCTCCTGACAACCAACACCAGATTCATCTATCTGTCTGTCTGTCTGTCTATCTATCTATCTATCTATCTATCTATCTATCTATCTATCTATCTATCTATCTATCTATCATCTATCATTTATCTATCTACCTACCTACTTAACTACCTACCTACTTTCCTGGCTATCTCTTTGCCGGTGTTGGGTTGAACTCAAGGCCTGGGGACTGGCTCTAGAACTCTACTACTTGAGCCACAGCACCAATTCTGGCTTTTTGTGTATGTGCTACTAAGGAATCAAACCCAGAAGTCCTTGAATGCTAGGCAAGAACTCTCTCACTAATCCACATTCCCAGCCCCCTCATCTTTTTCTTTTTTTTGGGGGGGGGGTCTGGTCATGGGGCTTGAACTCTGGGCCTGGGCACTGTCCCTCGCTCTTCAGCTCAAGGCTAGCACTCTACTACTTGAGCCACAGTGCCACTTCTGGCTTTTGTTCTTTTTTGCTTATGTGGTGCTGAGGAATCGAACCCAGGGCTTCAGGCATCAAGGCAAGTGCTCTACCACTGAGCCTCCTTCCCAGCCCCCTCATCTTTTTCTTAATGGTAGTTTTAACATAAGTATGCTGCCATTTTACATCGCCAAGTTTAATTTTCTGAATACAGGTTACTTCTACGAAAGCTTATCTTCTCTTCGGCTGCCTGGTTTGGGACTGTTCCTGCATTGGCCTCATAATAAATTGCAAAAAAGGCTGATGAGGGTGACCTGCTTTAGTCTGATGGCTGCACAGATTGTTCTGTATGTCTTTTTGTTTCCAGTCCCGGACCTTGAACTCAGGATCTGGGCACAGTCCTTGAGCTTCTTTTGTTTAAGGCTAGCCCTCTACCACAGAAGCCATATGGCTCTACTTCTGGCTTTGTTGGCACTAAAGTTGGACAGTGGTCTCAAGGACTTTCCTGCCTAGGGTGACTTTGACCATGATCCTCCTATCACAGCCTTGTAAGTATGAAGGAGGACTGCTGAGAGGCACTGGTGCCTGCCTAATCACTGGTGTTGCTGATGTTCTTGGACAGACTGGTGAGTTCCCTATCCTCAGGTTTAAGTGATGGGAGCTGGAGCCCACAGTTCAAATCCTGGTCCTGCCACTTCCAAATGGCCGGAGATCCTTAGAAACTCATTACTATCCATATGAATACTAATGGAAAGTGATATATGTCATGATTGAGTGGGCAATTCCTGGATTATTCTAGGATAAAATCATACATAATTGTATTATATTAAACTGATTGATTTTAATTAATACTTCCTGAAGCATTTAAACAATCACATTCATTAAATGGAGGCATAATGAAATACCTAAGAATTGGGCGTCAAATATTTGAGAGATGCCATTTTTTTCTGCCAGGACATTCTTTAGTTAATTGGTATATACCTTTTTCTGAATGTAGTTTGGTATATGAAACTAGGATATATTATACCTGAAGAGTTTTTTTTTTTTTTATCTGAAATGCTTATAGCGAAATGTAGAGGTAAAGCCAAATTATGTATATTTGAAGACAATGCTTGGTTAGTCCTCTTCTCACATTCCCCATTCCCTTCATGAGAATAATTCACATTGTAAGAAATTGCTTAGAGTGTTTTTGGAGATATAGGTTGACTTTAAATCAGTGAGTAACTCTATACTGCATTTTGTTTACTTTATATACAAAAAAGCTAAATTCTTACTTTATAATTTTCCTTAGGCTTTATACTCAGATTTAATCTCTGATGGGTGACAAATAAAGATATAAACATTTTTTTAACAGTGGCTAAATTTAGGCTGAGGAATCTAGGTACAACGATACTCATGCACATAGGCCACATCAGTCATGAGACCATGATATCAAAATGTTAACCAATGCTTACTGTTGTCATGCTTATGAGATTTTGTGTATTATAAACAGTGGTTACTAGAATTTTTTTTGTAATTAACATCATTTCATGGGTTAGGAACTGAAGTGAGACATTATACTCAGAACAAAATTTAAGGAGGCATCCAAAATTAGTTACCAAGATATACATCATGTAACACAATGTTATAAAAATGCAAGCTAAACTAAATAATTTTTGAAAAAAATCAACATTTATTATAAATACAGAATCAGTATGACTGGTTTTTCTTTCATCCAAGTTGCAATATGGCTTACATGATGACTTTTCTGGCTATATGTTTAGTTAGGTCTTGATATTTAGTTGGAGAAGTTATGTTCTTTCATATATTCATTTGTCAGATCAAAGAGGAAATTAAATCCATGCCAGAGTCAACATCCATATTAACGTTACAGATGTATCCTTCTACTCTGCCAAAGTTTCAAATCAGCTTCAGTAACTTGGGTCTTTTTTTGGATCTAACTAAATAGGTATGCAATTTTGTCAGTACTAAAACGATTTTGACCACCATTTTTTAAACTTACTATCCAGAAAAAACTTCTCTCATTTCATGAGATTTTTAATTTCATTTATATCATGTGTTGATGTTTTCCTTTACATATGCCACATTCAGTCTTCTACAAAGTGAATTTGGAGTAGTTTAAAATTATGTACACTCAGCTACACTGCTCAGATTATATTATTTGTGTATTTTTTCTTGTTAAATCAGCAAGAATTAGTTATCAATATGGATACTATTGTACTTATTCATTGCCTTTCTGAATTGTTTAAATATGTCATGATTTTTTATTTTATTCTTTTAAATATGTGCAGATCTCACTCTGCATACAGTCACATTTGTTTTAAACAATTTGATCCATTCAAGGGATTTGCTATATTAGGTTCATCTAGATGAATTTAATTACAAATTAACACCACCGTATTTCTGAGACACAGTTATCTTTATGGCTCTACTCCAAGTTAACATATGTTTGAGGTTTTTGTGCATAAAAAAACTGGGAAAACATGTTTTTGTTGGTGGGGGAGTTCTACTTTGTTGGTTGTTTTTCCAGTTGTGGTGGCTTCAACATATGTGTGCATTTTATTACAATTGTTTTGTGTCTATATTTTGTTTCATATAACAGAAAGTACACAAAGAATCAGTGATTTAGAATGTTTCCTAATACAATTCTAAGAGAGAGATTTGAAATTTTGTGATAACTGGGAATGGACAGGTCTTCACATTGGAGGGGTTAGCAGAATAACAGAGACATTGTTTGACATGATTTGAATTCTTCCTCCTCTTGCCTCACTATTTCCAATAATATTACTTCAAAGTCTTTAGTGAAAAGAAAATAATTTTGTATGTATGAAGTCAGAACTTTTGGTTCAATTGGGACACTCTACACATTCATATTCATTTTAATTCAAAAATCTTCTTTCCTTCTTTTAAAATCAAAGATGTGAAATATAATGCTAAAATAATATCGACTAATTTATATGAAACGGTCCAAACTATTTTCACTTCACACTATATATAACATAGAGTGTAATAATAATAGTGAGTAATATAGTATGTAATAATTAACTTTCGGGTAAGTCAATTATAGTGGATTTTTGTGAGATATTGAGTAATAGTAAAACTTATATTTGATTCTATTAAAAATTCAATTACATCTAAAAATAACTCATAGTTATAAACTAATGCTGAAAAATAAGATTGTTTACTGGAAAAAGCCAGAAGTTTCTAGAAGTTTGCTTTTTAAAAATTGTCTTGGATCTGGGCTGTGGTGGCTCATGCCAGTAATCCTAGGTCCCCAAAAGTCTGGGATCTGAGGATAGTGGTTCAAAGCCAGCTTGGGAAGAAAAGTCTGTGAGATTCTTATCTCCAATATATCTCTTGAAAACTAGAAATAGCACTGTGGCTCAAGTGGTACAGTGGTATCCTTGAGCTGAACAACTGAGGGACAGTGCCCAGGCCCAGAGCTCAATCCCCACCACCGACAAAAACAAATTGACATGGGGGCTGGGAAGCTGGCTCAGTGATAGAGCGCATGCCTTGCATGCATGAGGCCCTGGTTTCGATTCCTCAGCACCCCACATGCAAAAAGAAAAACAGCCGGAAGTGGCGCTGTGGCTCAAGTGGTAGAGTGCTAGCCTTGAGCTGAAGAGCTGAGGGACAGTGCCCAGGCCCAGAGTTCAGGCCCCACGACTAGATCCAAAAAAAAATGACATGGATTTTTACTTTATTATTTCATGATTTTTTTTTTTCGAACATATATACAGAGGGGTTACAATTACATGAACAAGGTAATTAGCACATTTCCTATCAACATTGTTGCCTCCTCCTTTATTTCCCCTTCCTATCCCTTCCCATCTCCCCTTCTGGGCCTATCCGCTCCCCCCCACGCCAAAGTTGTAAACTTCGGTTTTCGACATAATTCCTTGTATATGTCATTGTTGCAATAGGTCCACCTGTATCCCAATTTGTTTTTCCCATCCCCTCCACAAATTATGCCAACATCAAATACAGTGAAAATAGTGGTTATACCGTGGGGTAGGGACATACAAAGCAACAAAAAAATCATCTTATAAATATGCTAGAAACAATAGCAGAAAAAAAATTGAGTCTTTATCTTGGGGTTCATTTCACCTAACATCAACTTGTCTAACAGTTACAGTTTGTCTCAGACATATACTGGTTATTGCAAATAATGGCAACCATAGGACCTATGTTTCTTTGGGCCTGTATTACTTCACTTAATATAATTTTTTCTGAGGCTTTCCATTTCCTAACAAATGGGGCAATGTCATTGTTTCTGATGGAGGCATAGAATTCCATTGTGTATATATATTACATTTTCTTGATCCATTCATCTACTGAGGGGCATCTGGGTTGGATCCATATCTTAGCTATGATAAATAATGCTGCAATATGGGATGGGAAGGTGGCTCAGTGGTAGGGCACTTGCCTTGCATGCATGAAGCCCTGGGTTCGATTCCCCTGACTACATAAGCAAAAAGAAAAAAAGCCGGAAGTGGTGCTGTGGCTCAAGTGGTAGAACGCTAGCCTTGAGCTAAACAGCTGAGGGACAGCGCCCAGGCCCAAAATTCAGGCCCCACCACCGGACCCCACCCCCCTGCAAAAAAATAATGCTGCAATAAATATAGTTGTGCTGGTAGCTTTAGTATGGTTTTCTTTGTGATCATTTGGGAAAATTTCCAACAGTGAGAGTACTGGGTCATCAGGGAGTTGTATGTAGAGTATTTTGAGGAACATCCATACTACTTTACAAACTGGTTGAACAAGTTTACAGTCCCACCAACATCCCATCCAGCTTCGGTTGTTAGAGTTCTTGACTATAGCCATTCTAACTGGGGTGAGCATTTCTTTTATGGCTTGGGAGATTGAGCATTTCTTCATGTGTCTATTGGCTATCTTTCTTTCTTCTTCAGATAAGTTTTTCCATAAATCTTTATCCCAATTATTTATCGGGCAGTTGTTTCTTTGAAAATTTGTTGTTGGGGAATTTAATTTTTTGAGTTCCAGGTGTATTTTAGATATGAGACTCTTGTCCATTGTATGGCTAGAGAAGATCTTCTTCCAATCCTTGGGTTTTCTATTGATCTTGCTACTTTTGTCCTTTGCCACGCAGAAGCTCTGCAATTTCATGCAATCCTATTTGTCCAAACTTTCTTTGATTTGCTGTGTTTCTGGGTCTCTATTAAGAAAATTTCAGCCTGTGCCAAGGAGACCTTGTATATCTCCTATATTGTCCAGTAATGTTTTCAGGGTGTCTGTTTTGACTCTGAGGCCTTTGATCAATTTGGAGTTGTTTATTGTGCAGGGTGATAGATAACGATCTAGCTTTAGTTTTCTACAAGTGATTAACCAATTTTGCCAGAAACATTTACTGAAGAGGCTGTCTTTCTTCCATTCTATTTTTTTAGCTCCCTTATGGAAGTTTAGGTGGCTATAGGTCCATGGGTACATTTCTGGGTTTTCAGTTCTATTCCATTGGTCCTGAGGTCTGTTCTTGTGCCAGTCCCAAGCTGTTTTGATTACCATGGTTTTGTAGTAGAGTTTGAAATTTGGTATTGATATTCCTCCAGCACTGTTCTTTTTGTTAAGTTTCATTTTTGCTATTCGGGGTCTTTTATTGTTCCATATGAATTGTTGGATTACCTCTTGTATTTCCTTGACGAATGAGGATGGAATATTGATAGGTATCGCATTGAATTTGTAGATAGCCTAGGGAAGTATTGGCATTTTCACAATGTTGATCCTTCCAATCCAGGAGCATGGGAGGTTTTTTCACTTTCTAAGTTCTGTTTTGAATTCCTTTTTCAGATTTTTAATGTTTTCATCATAAAGGCCCTTTACGTTTTTGATTAAGTTAATTCCTAGGTATTTTATTGTGGGGGGGGCTATTAAAAATGGAGTTGATTTCCTGATTTTAGCCACACTTTTCTTATGTTGGCATACAGAAAAGATAATTGATTTTTAAGATTTAATTTTATACCTTGCTACTCTGCTAAAGTTTTGAATCAGCATGAGTAATTTGGGAGTGGAGTCTGAGGGATTCTTTAAATACAAGATCATGACATCTGCAAAGAGGGAGAGTTTTACTTCTTCTTTCCCTATTTGGATCCCATTTATGGTTGCATCTTGTCTTATTGCTGTAGCTAGGCATTCTAATACTAGATTGAAGAGAAGTGGAGAGAGTGGACATCCTTGTCTTGTTCCTGAGTTAGGAGAAAATAGCTTTAGTTTATCACCATTAAGTATAATGCTGGCTGTAGGTTTGTCATATACATCCTTTATTGTATTGAGGCATGTTACCTGGATTCATAGTTTTTCCAGAGCCTTCATCATAAAAGGGTATTGGATCTTGTCAAATGCTTTTTCTATATCCATTGAGAAAACCATTAGTTTCTTATCCTTGCTCTTGTTGATGTGATGAATTATTTTAATTAATTTGCATATATTGAACCAGATTTGCATCCCTGAAATAAATCCTGTTTGATTGTTGTGTAATTTTTTTGGAGGAATTGTTGAAGTCGATTGGTCAAAATTTTCTTGAGAAGTTTTCATCAATGTTCATCAATGAAATGGGCCTATAGTTCTCTTTCTTTGATGAGTGCCTGCCTGGGTTTGGGAAGAGGGTTGTGATGGCTTCATAGAGTGAGTTCGGTAGTGAACTTTCTCTTTCAATTTCATTGAAGAGTTGGAGGATTATTGGTATGAGCTCTGCTTCAAGGACTTGCAGAATTCTGCTGTATTTGCATCTGGTCCTGGGCTTTTCTTAGATGGGAGGTCTCTTATTGCTGTTTCTATTTCTATGCTTGATATGGGCCTGTTAAGATGGTTTAACTTATCTTGGTTATGTTTTGGCATGTTGATATTTGCTAGGAAAAGGTCCATTTCTGCCAAGTTCTCAAAGTTATTATAACATAAAGGTTTGAGAAGTATTCCCTTATAATGTTCTGAATCTTGATTATTTCTGTGATGATGTTTCCATTCTCATCTCTAAGTTTGTTTTTTTGGGTGTGGTGTGTTCCCTTCTTTTTCAGATAAGATTTGCTAAGGGTCTGTCAATTTTGTTAATTTTTTCCAAGAACCAACTCTTTGTTTTGTGATTCATTCTATGATTTTATTGGATTCCAATTTGTGTGATTCTGATTTAATTTTAATTATTTCTTTCTATCTAATGGATTGGAGTTGATCTTGCTGCTCTTTTTCAAGGAGGTTCAGATGTCTTATTAAATTGTTGATTTCAGATCTCTCTAATTTTTGATGTAGGAACTCAGATCTATAAACTTGCCTCTGAGTACTGGTTTGCTGTGTCCCAGAGGAGCTGCTAATTTGTGTGTTCATTTTTGCTGAATATTATGAACATTTCAATTTCCTTTCTAATGTCTTCCATGACCCACTGTTGATTCAACAGTGTGTTGTTCAACTGCATGTGTTAGAGGACTTTCTTTGGTGGCTTTTGGTGTTGAGTTATAATTTTATTCACTTGGATGCCATTTGTTGGCCTTCACTGTGGTCTTGTTGATTTTCTATGTGTAGGACATCTTTATCTTTTGTAAGGCTGGTTTGGTGGAGATATATTGTTTCAATTTTTCTTTGCTATGCAAGTTCCTAGGCCATTAACTTCTGTCTCTAGGTGCTCCTCTACACCCATTATCCTCAGATTAGGCCCTCTGATGGTGTCTTCCAAATATTGAACAGAGCTATCATATTTCTTGGATTTGTCTTGGATGGTTGTATGTTCTATCGCTATAATATCTAGGCTGTCTTCAATACCTGAGATTCGATCTTCTGCATTGTCTAACCTACTCTCAAGACTTTCTACTTTGTTTTTTATTTCTTTTTCTTCTAATTGGTCAGCTTTGATGGCTTCAAATTCTTTGTTGGAGCTTTGTTTTAGATCTTATGTGAACTTTACTTCCTTAATTTGGTGTTTAGTGTTTATTCTCAAATCACTTAGTTGATTGGTTATGGTTTCCTTGGACTCCCATTTCTTCTGTAGTGCTCCATTCACTATTGCCTTTGTGGTCTCCCTGAAGTGTTTCAGCTGCACGTTTATGGATTCCATGAATGCCTGTGTTGATCTTTGTCTATTCTCGTCTGCACTCGCAATTCCTTTATTACTGTTTGATTAGCTTCCTCAGGTTCATGCAATTCCTGTAATTCTCTATGACTCTTCTCAGCATGCTCACACAATTCCTGTATTTCTCTTTGACTGTTCTCAATCTGCTTACCTAATTCCTGTATTAATCTTTAGGTAGTTTCCTAATCCTCACAGATTCCTATATTAATCTTTGGTATGCCTCCTCTCTCTCCCTATCACGCTCAAACTGAGTCCTTTGCAAGTTTTGAATCATTTCATTCACCATGTTTACCAGTAGTGTTTGTAGAGCTTTTTGGGAACTCTCCTCTGGATTATTCATTAACTATTCTTTCACCTGATTATCATGAGTGAGAGTTCAGATACCTGGACTTGCTATTTTTCTTGTGTTTTTCCAGCTTGTTCTGCCCATTTGGTATGAAAGTAACACCAATTTTGTGCTAGAATACTATTTTAAGGCAAGTATCAACCATAGTCCGGTAGTTGCACAATCAAAATGGATGCAGATACAATCTAGTTCAACAGATACAATCTATTCAACATCAAACGACCATGTGTTAATGAGTTAAGAACAGCAAAGATGGATATGGAAAACCAGAAATTATTGGTTTTAGGGAGAAATGTTGGGGAAAATAGGACTAAAGGGATGTGGAGAAGTAAAAGGAGAGTAAATTTAACCAAGTCCCAATCTCTGAGAGGGAAATGGATTGGACAGAATGATAGGAGAGAGATTTAAAAAAAAAGAACAAATGGAATACCAAAAATTTAAATTTAAGAAGCGAAACACTTAAAATATGTAAGTTTAAAGAAATGATATTGAGAGAAGAAAAGGATAGGATGGGAGGAGGGGAGGGATACAAAGGAAACATGAAAAATAAAAAATAAAAAAATTTAAAATTAGTTACTTGAAAATTATATAGGTATAAAGAGATAATAGTGCTATTAAAAAGTTAAGCCTAAGAGGTTGTGAATTGAGTGATAAATTTATGGATTAAGTATGTACACAATGAGGGAAAAGGTCTAATAACTGACAACAGGTATATATCTGGGGATGAGCCAAACAGCATTTAAGTAATGCAAAAATAAGAGAAAAAAATGAAAACAATAAAAAAGGATCAAAAGATCAAAAGAGATTGAAGAAATCATAAATCATTTCGGCAAAATAGCAGGATACAAAATAAACCCACAAAAATCAGTTGCCTTCCTATACACTGATAACGCACAGGAAGAGAGGGAAATAAAGGGAGCAACCCCATTCACAATAACCTCCCAAAAAATAAAATATTTAGGAATTAACCTAACCAAAGATGTAAAAGAACTATTTAATGAGAACTATAAAAAGTTAAAGAAAGAAATTGCAGAAGACACTAGGAAATGGAAAGACCTCCCATGCTCCTGGATAGGCCGACTTAAGATAGTAAAGATGGTGATACTTCCAAAACTAATATACAAATTCAATGCAATTCCTATTAAAATCCCAATGACATACATCACTGAAATACAGAAAACAGTCCAAAAATTTATATGGAACAACAAAAGACCTAGAATAGCCAAAACAATTCTAGGGGATAAAGACAATATGGGAGGGCTATCCATGCCGAACTTCAAACTCTACTACAGAGCTATAATCACAAAGACAGCATGGTACTGGCACAAAAACAGACCCGAAGACCAATGGAACAGAATAGAAGATCCAGATATAAATCCACAGGCCTACAGCCAGCTGATATTCGACAAAGGAGCCAAAGACATACAATGGAAGAAACACAGCCTCTTCAACCGCTGGTGCTGGGAAAACTGGGCAGCCACATGCAGAAAACTAAAAGTGGACCCCAGCCTATCACCATGCACCAACATCAACTCAAAATGGATTAAAGACCTTAACATTAAACCTGAATCTCTGAAACTACTACAGGACAGAGTAGGAGAGACACTTGAACTAATAGGCACAGGAAGGAACTTCCTGAACAGAGTCCCAGAGTCACAACAAGTTGGAGAGAGACTCGACAAATGGGACTACCTTAAAATAAAAAGCTTCTGCACAGCTAAATCTATCGCAACTAAGCTAGAAAGACAACCAACTAATTGGGAAAAAATATTTACCAGCAATATATCAGACAAGGGGTTAACATCCTGTATATACAGGGAACTCAAGAAACTAATCCCTCCCAAACCTAACAAACCAATTACTAAATGGGCAAGGGAACTAAAGAGGGACTTCTCAAATGAAGAAATAAAAATGGCAAAGAAACACATGAGGAAATGTTCATCATCCCTGGTGGTGAAGGAAATGCAAATAAAGACAACCCTGAGATACCACCTTACCCCAGTCAGAATGTCCCACATCCACAAATCAGCCAACGACAAATGCTGGAGGGGATGTGGAGAAAGAGGAACCCTATTACACTGCTGGTGGGAATGTACACTTATACAACCACTTTGGAAAGCAGTCTGGAGGGTCCTTAGAAAGCTAAAGATTGACCTCCCTTACGACCCAGTCATACCACTTCTAGGCATCTACCCTGAACAACAGGAACCAATATACAAGGACACGTGCACCTCCATGTTTATTGCAGCACTGTTCGCAATAGCTAGGATATGGAAACAACCTAGGTGCCCCACCACAGATGAATGGATCCAAAAATTGTGGTATCTATACACAATGGAATATTATGCAGCCATTAGAAATGACAAAATAATGGCATTTGCAGGGAAATGGATGGAGCTAGAAGGAATCATGTTGAGCGAGGTAAGCCAAGAACGAAGAGACAAACGGAACATGGTCTCCCTGATAAGTGGATGCTAAATCCAAAAGGTTAGGTGATACGACAAAACTAACAGGACTTAAGAAACAAAGAACTCCCGCTCATCTGATTGAACCACTACTAAATATCCCCATGCTGCTGATCACAAATATGGTATATAACATGTGAACACTGTTATATATTACAGACTGTGGTAGACAATTTGCTCCAGGGAAGTTAGAATGAACTTGTGACTTTGAAATTATGTAATCATTTAATCACAATCAAAAAAAAAAAAAAAGAACCTCGGGGAAGGGAGGGAGGGAGGGGATGGTAGGGGGAAAACAATGGAGGGGGTAACAATGTTCAAGAGGAAGTGTACTCATAACCTCACTCATGTAACTGTAACCCTCTGTATAGTAGCTTTACAATAAAAAAAAAAATTTAAAAAAAAGAGAGATTGAATACACACACACACACACATATATGTACCAAAAATTAAAGTTATGAAAAAAAGAAGATTTACAAAAAACACTTAAAAAATTAAAATTATAAAAAAGTTTCAAAAAAGAGTTCTTTGAATTTTTGGTTTTTTTTGGGGGGGGGATGGAAGACCCTGTATCCCCTGTGTCCATAACCAGTTTCTTGGTGGAATCTCTTGTCTGCTTGTAGTGTTTGGTTTTCCTATGGCTTGATTGGTTTCTTAAGTCAGTTTGTTTGGGCAGGCAGAAAATGCTATGTATTACCCAGGATTTTGTGATACTCCTCTCAGACTAGTTCAGTGAGAGGGAGAACTGCTTGGAGTATCACAAAAGAGGGAGATAGATGTTTCCTCCTGTTTGGAGATGCTGTGATGAGGCTAAGTTCTGGGTAGTGTTGAGGCCTTTCAGCAAACAGTAGCTTTTCCCTGAGACCTTCACAGAGCCCAGCTTAGAGCCATTCTCAGGGTTTATGTTTACTGAATTTCAATTGATTGTCTAGGCTTCTGTAGGGAGGGGCAGACACTGGCTCTGTTTACCGAGTGAAGAAATTCACTCTTCCGAGGGTGGATCTTCTCTGCCTGTGCCGGGTGACGTTCCTCTGTGTGGAACTGAGCCTGGAATGTCACTTTTATTTCCACTGACCTGCAAAATAACGCAGTCAGTTCTTGCTGGTGTTGAGTAGAATCTGCTCACGGACCACATCTGGGGCCGTTGCTGTAGACTCTCTGTAGGTATGGTGGCTATGGGCACTGGCGCTGTCCCTACTGCTGCTGCAGCTGTAGCTACTGGCAAGTGCTCAGATCTATTTTCTTGCCTGGCTTTTCCCTCTCTGGCAAAACTCTCGGTACTGTGATGGCACACTTGGTGTGATTCTCTAGCCTATGCCTGTTCACTGGAACACTAAAACTACTTTCTATGGGAGAACTTGTTTAGCTTCCAGCTTCTCCTCCGCCATCTTCCTCCGAACTCCCTTACACATTATTATGACATGATATTGTGACATCACATTGACATTGTGATATTACTGTGCCATTCTGTTTTCACAAACCTATTACCACATGTTAGAAAATTCATGGGTTTTAGGACTTCTAGCTCCTTCCTTGAAGTCTTATCCTCATTGTAAACTAGTAGTAATTGAAATCTGACATGTGATTGTAATATTACAAACTCGTAGTGACATCACTATTCCATGGGTGACCTCATTACCACCATAACACAAACCTATTGCATCATCACATTGCCATTGTGACATCACGATCACATTGTGAAATTTCAATCGGTTATGTCTTCTTAGCACCTTTAAAAAAGCAGATGGCCTTTGTGATATCAAAGTTGTTGTTTACCCATATAATCATTGTGTTTTAACAATTGATATCAGTTATACCATTGTAATATTACAAAACCTTGGAGGAAGGCTCACCAGTCTGACATCATTGACTGGTCCTCTCCTCATAACTTTGACATGATGCCCTTGTGATACATAGGCCCTTTGTGATCTCATAATGCTTTTGACTTCATATTTCAGTTATGACATGTGATATTAGAAATGAACTCTTATATGAAAATTGTGTCATCACTCTATCAGATATCATGAGCATTGTGTCACATTTTGATATCACATACCTGGTGGGAGTTAATCATGTTTGGGCCAAGGCATGACTTTGTATATCTCACATTCCCATTCTGAATTCATATTCTAATTGAGAGTTAATGAAAATTGAAGTCCAGCATGCAATTGTGACATCATAAACCTATTGTGACCTCATGACTGTTATGGCATCACCAACTAATTATGACATCAAAATATTATTATGACTTGATATGTGACCTCATATTGCTCTTGTGATATCACTGTTCCTTGGGTTCTGTAAACCTATTATGACATAACATTTTACAAAATTTGTGGCCTTTGAGATTAACTTTTGAACTCGTATACTTATGATGCATAAAGCACAAGAAAATCCAATGAGACACATTGAAGATAACTTTATTTACACTAGAAATGGGCATGCGTTTACCTTGTTCTGGGCTGTGCACTCAGTGACAAGCCAGCCCCAACCACCAAATCTCAGACCTCCAATGGGCAGCCCCGCACATAGTTAATTGGTCTGCAAACCACCAACCCCCCAAATTATCATCTCCAAAGCTCCAAACTTCAATAGGTAAGGCTTTTCCCTTTTCCCTTATTCCCTTCTTCTTTATAGACCTTTACTTCATTTCCCTTTTTCCCTTTCATCACTTCCTTCTTCTCTTTAAGACTATCCACAGGCTTACAATTCTCTAACCTGGTGGCCAATTGATATCCTTCCACTCCTGCTCTCCCACAAATTCCTCTTCTCCCAGGTTTTTCCCTTCCTACTGTCACACCACTTTCTTCCTTCCAGGTCTTGCCTTGATTTTCTCCAATTCCATTGCTCTGACCATGAAGCCTATATATAAGTTGAACCCCTCCATCACTCCAGTGCGTCTCCTGCCTAACAGTTTTCAACCATCACTTCACAAACTGCCCATTACCCAATCACTTCTTCACAGACCGTCATGTGAGCACAACACACTACCCCCTCCAGCAGCATGCCCTGTCCCCTTTGGTGGCATGCCCCATGCACTCCAGTGGGCCATGACATGTGGCCACATTGGTTAGTGGGCCCTGCTGGTTATTTGGGCCCCACTGCTTTATACATCCAACACTGGTTTTCATGTCGATTCAAATCCTGATTCCTTCTTACCAAATCCTAAAAATTCCCTTCTCTCCTCCCAATGAACAGGCTTAAATTGTAAACTTAATAGAAAGCAAGTAAATTATAGAAACACACTAGTTAGCACTAATTAACACTTAGTAAGCCTTATCCTTAAGGGATCCTCTGAGTGTCTCTGAAGAGTCAATCTTGCAGCCTTCTCTGTATATTGGTTCACTGCCGTTTTCACTTGAGACTGATGATCTAATATTGTTTTCCTACTAATTTAATAGCCGACAGTGAAATTAGCACCACCAAGTAAGGTCCTTGCCACCTCGGTTCCAATTCAGGAGCATGATACATTTTTACCCACACCAGCTGTCCAGACAAGAAAGAATGGGTAGAGTTTCTTTTTTAAACTCTACTTCTTAGTTTATTTCACTTACTTGAGGTCTAGCTTTTGAATTTATTTCTGAAGTGAGACTTGCTATAGAATAAACTACATTACTCCCCACAAAGAAATTTTCCTTCCAACTGGATTTAATTTCTTATTTTATATTTGAATATTTTTATTGTCATCCTAATGTTTATTTATTTTTAAACAATTTTTATTATTATTATCTTTAAGTAGTTGTACAGAGAAGTTCCCATTCTACAAAACAGTACATGAATGCAAGGTGCCTGACAACATTGTCACCCATCACTCGTAACCTTTCCCTTCTCACACTTTTTTGTAAAATTTGAGATAGGTGATCACATCTATTTCACATATTTCACAGTACCGTGGAATTGTGATGCGTAAAGTCACAAACACATTTTAACCTTGACAAGGCAAGTTATTGTTATTATGGTCTAAAATTTGTTAATTCTATGAGCTTTGACAATCCAAATTATTTTTCCCACCTCAGGTGATGTTTACATTTTTTCCTCTTGGTTAGTGTGGGCTATTCCCTCTTTCCCTCTCATTCCTCCCTTCCCATCACTGTGTTTGGGTTGCTTAGATATTTTTCTTCTATGTCCAGTGGACCTGATGGGCCCCTTTGTTGTAAGTTTTTCCATTTCCCACTTATTCTGTTCCTCCTCCTGGCTTCTTCCATTGCGTGCATATTTCTATTATCTACATGGTCAATAACATGGAGTCATTAATGGTGATACAGCAAAATGAGTGGCTGTCCTTTGTTTCTTGAGCCCTGTTTACTCTGTCATACCTTCTTGCATTTTGGCTTTAGCATCCATGTATCAGGTAGACCCTGTGCCATTTGTCTCTTTGTTCTTTGCTTACCTCACTCAAATAATTTGGTCTAGTTCCATCCATTTCCCTGCAAATGCCATCATTTTGTCCTTTCTAATGGCTGCATAGTATTCCATTGTATATAGGTCCCACATTTTTGGGATCCACTTTTCAGTAGTGTTTCATCTGGGTTGTTTCCAAATCTTGGCTATTGTGAACAGTGCTGCAATAATCATAGAGGTGTGTGTGTCTTTGTATAGTGGTTCCTCTTGTTCAGAATAGATGTCTAGGAGTGGTATGGCCAGTTCATAGGAGAGGTCGATATTTAGCTTTCTGAGGTACCTCCACCGTGCTTTCCAAAGTGGTTATATTAGTATACATTCCCACCTGTACTGCAGTATTGTTTCTCTTTCTTTACATTCCTTCCAGCATTTGTCATTGGCTGAATTTAGAATGTGGGCTATTCTGACTGGGGTAAGGTGGTAACTCAGAATTGTTTTTATTTGCATTTGCTTTACAATCAGGGATGATGAACATTTCTTCGTGCGTTACTTTGCCATTTTTATCTCTTCTTCTGAGAAGTCTCTCTTTAGCTTCCTTGACCATTTCAAGATTGGTTTGTTAGGTTGGTGAAAGGTTAGTTTCTTGAGTTTACCATATATAATGGATATCAGACCCTTGTCTGATATATTGCTGGTAAACATTTTTCCCAATTACTTGGCTTTCTTTCTCGTTAGTTGCTACTTTTTATCTGTGTAGAAACTTTTTATTTTAAGGTAGTCCCATTTATCAAGTCATTCTCCAATTTGTTGTGACCCGGGGCATCTGTTCTGGAAGTTCCTGCCTGTGCCTATAAGGTCAAGTGTCTCTCACGCTTGGTCCTGCAGTAGTTTCAGAGTTTCAAGCTTGATGTTAAGGTCTTTAATCCATTTTGAGTTGATGTTAGTGCATGGTGAAAGACTAGGGTCCACTTTTAGTTTCTGCATGTGGCCAGTTTTCCCAACACCGGTAGTTGAAGAGATTATGCTTCTTCCTCTGTAGGTCTTTGGTTCCTTTGTCAAATATCAACTGGCTGTACATATGCAGCTATATTTCTGGGTCCTCTAACCTGTCTCATTGATTTTCAGGTCTCTATTTCTGCCAGTACCAAGGTGTCTTTGTTATTATGGCTCTATAATAGAGCTTGAAGTCCTGTATCATAATCCACCCTGTATTCTTTCTTTTACCTAAAATTGTTTTGGTTATGCTATGTCCTTTGTTGTTCCATATGAACTTTTGGACTATTTTCTCTATTTCAGTAAAGTAGGTCATTGGAATATTAATGGGTATTGCATTGAATGTGTTTATTAATTTTGGCAGATTAGCTATTTTCACCATATTAATTCTGCCCATCCAGGGCCATGGGAAGTCTTTCCATTTCCTGGTATCCTCTAAGGTTCCTTTCTTTAGGCTTTTATAGTTTTCATGAAATAGACCCTTTGAATCTTTGGTTAGGAATTTCTAGATACTTTTTTTTGAGGTTATTGTGAATTGGGTTGTTTCCTTGATTTCCGTTTCTGCTTGGACATTGTTGCTGTATAGAAAGGCGACTGATTTTTGTGGGTTAATTTTGTATCCTGCTACTTTGCCAAATTGGTTTAAAAGCTCTAAGAGTTTGGGGATGGAGCTTTAGGGATCGTGAATTTATAAAATAATGCCATCTGCAAAAAGAGGTACTTGATCTTCTTCCTCTCCTATGTGGATCGATCTTTTTCCTCTCATATGTGGATCTTTTTAATGTATTTTTCTTGCCTCATTGCTCTGGCTGAGAATTCCAGAACTATATTGAAGAGGAGTGGAGAGATTGGGCATCCTTGCTTTGTTCCTGTTTTTAAGGGAATTGCTTATAGTTTTTCCCCATTAAGTATAATATTGGCCTTTGATCTGCCATGTAAGTCTTCTATTGTATTCCTACTATTCATATTTTTTCCAGAGCTTTTAACATGAATGAATGCTGAATTTAATCAAAAACCCTTTCCGCATCAATGGGGATAATCATCTGGTTCTTGACCTTGGATCCGATGGTGTGATGGATTACATTTATTGACTTACATGTTAAACCATCTCTGCATCTCTGGGATGAAGCCTACTTGGTCATAATGTATTATTTTTTGATATGTTTCTGGATTCTGTTGGCTGCAATTTTATCGAGGAGCTTTGCATCTGTCTTAATCAAAGAGGTTTGTTTGTAGTTCTTTTTTGGGGTGTCTTTGCCTTGTTTTGGGATGAATGTGATATTGGCTTCACAGAATGAGTCTAGGATTACTCCCTCTGTTTCTATTTCTCTGATGATCTTGAGGAGTATGGGTATTAGTTCCTCGTTAAAGGCCTTATAGAATTCTGTAGTGAATCCATTAGGTCCTGAGATTTTCCTGTTAGAAGATTTCTGATTACTTCTACTATCTCATTGTAGGTTATTGACAAGTTTTATTGATTTATTTCTTCTTGGTTCTGTTTGGGCAATTTGTATTTCTTTTTTTTTCAGGCAGGAAAAGAAGTTTATTTACTGAATTGCTGCCCCCACCATGCATGGTGGAGAAGCATGGCTGAAAAGGAAGGGGGGCGACCCACCTCTGGGCCAAGACTTATCTAGGCCAGGGACAGGAAGAGGTGTGGCTAGGTGGGGGAAATGTGTGGCCACACTGGATGTGACCTCAGGGTCTTGGACCCTCCTAAGGTCAGATGGGAGGCATGTGACCAGACATGGCCCAGGATGTGACTTCCAGGTCTGCCAGTTACCTATGTAACAGATGCTGGGCAGAAACTTAGCCAAAATGGAAGGAGGTGTCCCTGTTCAGAACTGATATTCCAGCCTTTTCATAATTATGAAAAAGAATGAACATTCTCTCTGGCTACTTCTTGTTTGCAAGGGCCATCAACAGTAGGGGTAAAAGGCTGAGATGTGGTCCCCTTTGGGCGAAGGAAGCAGGCAACAGCTGTCACTTGGGCATTGAGTCCTTAGATGAAGTCTGGAGTCTTGGATCAAGTCTAGAGAAGTCTCATGAGGCATTGAGGGACTGAAAAAAGTACTAGAGAGCAAGTAAATGACAAGAGGAAGGACTTGGGGCTGAATATGTTGGTAGAAATGTCCCTAGCTACTTCTGACATCTGGCGATTAGGTAGAGAAGAAAAGTGACAAAGGAAAGAATATAAATTCCTGTCCAATTGAAAGTTAGACAGCAAGGAACATTAGATGGGAAGCCTTCTTACTTCCATTGATCTCCTGGCTCTGGTTTATTTTGAAAGAGGAGGCACAAAGTGGCTGATGTGCTATCATCTCCTCTTATTCCTCTCCATGTTCTCTTGTTCCCCAGACTGGCCGAGTCTAGGTGCTCATTGCTGGAATAGTTTGTCCCAGCTGGTATTCAAGGAGGTTTGTACTTAAGTCCTGGACACTGTCCCTGAGCACTTCTGCTTAAGGCTAACACACTACCACTTTGAGTTATAGTACCTCTTCCAGTGTTTGAAGGTTAGAGATAAGAGGCTCGAGCCATACTTCCAACCTTTCTTTGCAGGTTAGTTGGATGATGGAGTCTGAGGGATTTTTGGCCTGGGCTGGCTTTGAACTGCAATCTTTGCCACAAAAGCCCTTTGTTATTTCCAATTAAAGCAACAAGGAGATCAAATAGAATAAGTAGGGCTTACCTGACCCTTATCAAGAATTGACCAAATAATCTGCAATGACAAACCTCATTAGACGTGAGAATCTTAGCACAGATATACCCAATATTTTAGAATCACTTAGTCAGTACCAAACTACACAACACAAAACAAAAAAGGCAAAACTCAAAACTTAAAATTTTTGACAAAAATATTTAGATATCTCTGCTAACAAATTACATCAGATGGTTGGGCATCAGTTACCAGGATCTGTGAAAAGAGCAACTTGTTAGCAAGGCACATTAGAAATAGATGAATGGAGGAGTAGTAAGCTTGGTGGAAGGGTACAGGATGGATGGGGCCAAACCCTTAACCCACCATGTGGCCAAGATTGCAAACTCAAGATGGCGAATTTCTGAAAAAATGCAAAGAAAATCTTAACAAAAAATCAAGCCTAGTTTGGCTAGCCTTTATGAGGGAATTAGAGGGGGTCCCCAGGACCCAGCCCATGTAGCATTCTTCAGCGCACAATCCAAAATGTTGTAGAAAAGAAAGGGAGAGATATGGAAAGTTGGACATGAATGGCAGAGAGCAAAGGGAGCCTGAAAGTAAACAGACTTCGACCATGTACCATTGCAGAGGCAAAAATTGTCTAAATCTGACAGCAGCATAAAAATATTATGTGTCCCGTCTATCCAGGGAGTGCAGGAAGCATTTCAGAAGGGTTTCACAGCTCAGGCATGGCTCGCAGCACCCTAATATATGTGTAGGACTGTCAGTCTGGTGAATGAAGGAGAGCTGACCAGGCAGAAGTGGCGTCCCGACTTCCCCCAGAACTCTCTAGAAAGAAATGTCCAAGCCTCCAAAACAAGCATCTTCGGATCCAGAGTGACAAGCCTTTCGGCTAAAGGCCAAAGGATCTCTTAAGCATGGCGCCACATCTGAACAGAGATTGAGAAACAGAGAGCCATAGAGACTAGTTTCACTTACCAGAGTAGAGAAGTGGTGTGGACGTGGATGTCAAGGCCAGCAATGGTATTGGTGAAAAGTCTCATGTGGTGTCTCAAGGCAGTTTGGTTTGCAGAAAGAAAGGGTGGTTAGGAAATTCTAACATTTCCAACTCAAAAACCCCATCCTAGACAGAGCACCATATGTAAGGTATGTTAAATAGGTAGGTTTCATTAGATAGCTGATAAAGAGAACACCACATGCTATTCAGGCAGGAAAAGAAGTTTATGTACTGAACTTCTGCCCCCACCATACATGGTGGAGAAGCATGGCTGAAAAGGAAAGGGGGAAATAACAATTTGTATTTTTGTAAAAATTCAGCTGTCTCTGTTAGGTTTTCCTTCCTTTGTGAGTAGAGTCTGGAATTATTTCTTTATGATTATTTGGATGTCTTGCATGTTTGATGTAATTTTCCCTTAGGCATCTCTGATATTATTGATTTGGGTCTCCTCTCGTATTTTGTTGCTCTTGCCAGTGGTCCATCAGTTTTATTGATTTTTTTTAAAAAAAAACAGCTTTTTGTTTTATTAATTTTACTTATAATTTTCTTAGTCTCTCATTAATTTCAGTTCTTATTTCGGTTATCTCTTTCTGTCTAGCAATTTTAGGTTCAATTTTTTTTTTGTTTCTCTAGCAGTTTTATTTGTATCATAAGATTGTTTAATCGGTCTATGTTTTCTTGATGTGCACACAGAGAACAATAAATTTGCCCCTTAGGACTGCTTTTGCTGTGTCCCATAGGTTTCTTTGTGATGTATCTTCATTGTCATTGAATTGTAGGAACTTTTAAATTTCTTCTTTATTTTCTTCTGTGACCCATGTATTGTTCAATAGAGTGCTGTTTAATGTCCATGTGTTTAAGTTTTTTTCTACTTTATGCCTTGTTATTGAGAACTAGTTTGATTCCACTATGGTCAGATAGAATACAGGATATTATGTCGATCCTCTTGTATTTTCCTAAATTCCTTGTATGTACTAAGAAATTATCTATTTTAGAAAAAGTTAGGGGGTTGGAAAGAAAAAGACCCTGCTTGTGTGAATGCTTATAATTATAGCTACTCAGGAGGCTCAGATCTGTGTATTCAGGTTCAAAGCCAGCCCAGGCAGGAAAGTTCATGAGGATTTTCTGGGGTTGTTGTTCAGCACCACACCCTGACTCAAGTCAGGATGTTCACCACCTTTGCCACCATGGGCTGGACTGGACTTCTTATACAAGCCAGTTTGGAGAGGTGCTGCACCCCACTAAGGGTCCAGAGTCATTTGCTGCTCCTGTCGATGCCGCTGCTGCTGCTGCCTCCGAAGCTGCTGCCGCAGCTGTTGCCACTACCCCAGCTGCTGCCACTGCAGGATCAGCCGGGCCACTTATGCAAGGAAGGCACCACAGCACGAGTCATGTGTTAACCACTGCTTCTGCCTCGGGCTAGGCTGGGCTGCTGATGCGGGCCAGTATGGAGAGGCACAAACTGCCATGGGTCTGGAGTTGTTCACTGCAGTTGTCCCCGCCCCAGCCACCGCTGCCTCCCTGGGCTGGTCTGGGATGTTCCTGTGGCTAGTGCCAAGAGGCATTGTGCCCAGAGTCTGGGTGGTTTACCACCACTGCCAGCTGCCACTGCTGCTCCAGGTTAGGCTAGGATGTTTACGCCAGCAGGACAGAGGTGCCATGCTGTGAGTCTAGGGTCGTTCACCACTGCTGACAGCTACTGCTGCTCCTTACTGGGTTGGGCTGATTGCACCAGCCAGGCAGAGGTGCTGTGCCAGGGAGGGTGAGGGGAGTCTTTGTGCTGGCTCTGCCTTCTGAGATTTCTATTTGAATTCTCTTGGTTGGCACTGGCTCTTGGGAGTCTTCTGGGAGCCTTGGGATGCTTGCGAGTGTGTTGTCCTCTGAAGGTCCAGAGCCGGGCCATTTAAGCAGCCTGGTAAGAAGCCCTGCCACTTAAGCTGCTCAGTGTGGAGCCTCTTCAACAACAAGGGGTGTGGGAAGGGTCTTCCCACTTTAATGTCTGTGTAAGTTTTTCCCTTTTCTTTTTTCACTTCCTGTAGCTCTCTGAGTAATCGCCCTTTTTCTGGTGGGTCACTTGGAGAAACAGAGCATTGAAATCTGTATTTGGTTAGAGAGGGCTGTGGTGTTTCCCTGCTTTTCCATCGCCATCTTGACCCCTGCCACTCCTTCTCCAGTGGAGTCTGCTTAGCATGGGAAACCTGCTTTCAGATCTGAGAATGGGGCTTCAAAGAGGCCTACCTCCTGGAAAAGGCTGGCAAGCCCCTGGGAAAGATGTGTAGCTGTTTTTCTTTTCTTCACTGTATAGGAGTGCCTATTAATCTTTTACTGTTCCTGCTTCTTGTTGTACTTACTCATGCTCAACGTTCACTTATTCAAGGCTCTTTCTTAAAAGTGTTGATGACTCCAACATCTAATGAGTGTCCTGAAAATATGAATAATTCACCAGAGTTAAGTGCTACCCTGAAAGCCCTTCTTACGGAGGCTAGTAGACAAGTCATAAGTAAATACTAAAGTATTGGGGGTTCATGACATCACTTCAGCAGAAGGAATTGTTTGTAAGAGATTTACAAGAAGCTGTAGGCACAGCTAGAGCAGAAAGAGTGTATGGCTACTGGAGACTTTCCTTTAATCCTAAAGCATATACAATAGACTCATATAGATATCCTGTAGATAAGAAAGATGTAGAGGGATATTTAGGCCAAAAGCTAAATAAGATTCCTAAAAGATTGGTAGATGAAAGGTGGCAATGGCTTATCAGAGGAAAATGGTGGGATCCTCCATTATCTAGAGGACCCCAAAGACTTCCCCCAGATCCATAACGTTTTACAGGTGTGTATGATAAGCATGGCAATGTTGGGAAAACTACTTAGGAGAAAGAACTTCCTATTACTCTCTTTCATTTACTGATAGACTTGCTAGATCTAGGCCTCTTTGGTGCTTACTATTAAAGAAGGAACAAGAAAGATCTTATGAGACAGTTAAGGCCTCTATAGAAAAGAGTAAACGATTATGTGAAAGGGTTACAGAAAAGACACTATGAGCTTAAATTTGATATATGGCCAGATTTAACTAAGTATACTGAATATCATGACTTTTGGTCACAAATTGGGGACCTTCTAAAGAATGGCAAAGAAGCACAATTGCTTAGAAAAGATTTAAAATGCATAAAGTACAAAACTAAACAAAAGTAATAAAGTACTAGAGTTCATGCCTTTCTGTTCAGCACCTTGCCCATATGCTCTGGTTAATGGTTAATAGGTGATAAACATTGAAACTAATTGTATTTCTTAAAAATAGAGGTAAAGCTGAAAACAAGTGCCTATCGTCATAACTCGTCATCCAAAAAACAAGATCAGGCGACCAGCTGGTGACCACCCAAGAACGAAGCCTTGCAGCAAGATTGTGTAACCTTTTACCCTTTCTCATGGAGACTTTTGCTATAAAAGCTTGTTATCCTCTGCATTAAACGCACTTGGCATTCACTCCTCTTGTGTGTGAGTTGTCTGTTTGCCATCTCCCCACCTATTCCAGTTCCTCCACTAGGTGTCCTCCTTCGTCCCGACAGAGCCCTCCCCTTCAGGTGGAGTTTTTCTTAGGCGACCTCTGGGCCTTGGTTACCAAAGGATAGGTACATAAAAGAATATGTTGTAAAGCCTGCAGATTGTAGTTCGACATTTCTGTTAATATAGCCTTTCCAAGTTTAGCAATCAAAGGGGGTGCTCTACCCTAAAGTATTTCAAAGGGATTAAATCCTTTAACATAAGGGCTACATATTGCTCGAAGGAGAGCAAAGTTCAGGAGGCTTACCTACCCATGGCCAATCTCTGTATTTAATTTAGTTAATGTTTCCTTTAAGGTCATATTCATTCTTTCTAGTCCCTTGAACTCTCAGATCTATAAATGGATTGTAACTTCCAATTTATTCCTAGGGTGTTAGTTAATAATTGAGAACTTGGGCCCTGAATGAAGGGGCATCTTTGGACCCCATAGCTAAAGGTAAGCCAAATCAAGAAATTATCACATGCCTCAGCTCAGCCTGAAAAAGTGTCCACAATTAGTAACAGATACCAATAACCATACTTTCCAGGCTTTACCTCGGTGAAGCCCACTTTCCCAAATTCACCATCTGAGGTTCCTCACATATGAATTGTTTCCATACGTTCCAGCTTTTCAGCATTTACCTGTTGGAAATTACCTACAAACATTACAAAGGATTGTCAAGCTGAGGCCCCACTGGTTTTCGAACAGTTATAGGCCGTGGCCTGGGGCAATTTACCAGGATGCAAATATCTACATGTAAACTGACAGAAAGCTTAAGCCTGTATACGTTTTTCACAAGGTCAGTGTCAACACTTGCACACTTATTACAACTGTTTTTGCTTCTTCCTTTAATATTAACTAGTAGCTCTAGAGACCCCACTGGTTTTAGAGTGGTCTCCCAAGCTACCTGATCAGCTAGATGTTTCCCTGTATCTTAGGGTCTCTAGTTTAACTCCTGTATAGAACTCTGAACCTTGGAGACTTCTTCTATTTTATTCTGCTCCTTTTCTCTCAAACTTGCTTTCATGATCTTACTCTCCTTCTCAATGTGCTCCTTAACCTGCAAGTATTTTGACAGGGTCACAGGAGAGTTCCTTTGACTGGCCAACTGCTGCTCCTTCTCACATGACCTGTTCTTGCTCTTCAACTCCTCCCTTAAGTTCACAAATGTGCTATTGAGAGGTATTTTTTCCCACCTCCATCTGTTCCATTGTGACTCGATGCTTCTGCATTACATTTAGGGTGAAGGTCTCAGCAGTCTTTTTGGCCTTTTACTCTAGTATTTTCTCTTTCTGGTTTTCCACTTCAGTGTAATTTTTTGACAGATCTTTCAAATGTTTGTTTAGCTTTTCTGTTTTTCTTCCCAATGCTCTTTCCCTTTCCCCAGCATTCTCTATCAGAGCATGTGGTCCTTTAAATCTTTCTGAAGAGTAACAATCTCTTTCTTCAGCCTGATATTTTCCTGTTCACTTTTCTTGGCCTGATCTTCTATGACAGAGCACTTCCCTGTCTTCTCTGCTAACTACTCTTTCCTTCTTTCTCTGTTGCCTTGAATTTCTGGTGACACCCTTCAATGCTAATAATCAACATGTACTTCACCCTAATGCATTCTTATATCAGGTCCAGCTTCTTTGTCATGGCTATGATTTCTTAATGCAGCATCAAGATCTTTCCTTGGCCTCACTTGTGGTTAGCAAGGATGGCAGCATTGCTGTCCTGTGCTTCTTTTGGCCTCTGACCTGTAGTCTCCTAATTCGCCTCGCTCATCCAGGCTAATGTACTTGAATTTCATTTGATTCTGAGTGTTTTCTAGGTTCCGTTTGAGGATTTTCTTCTCATTTTTGACTTGCACAAGTTCCTAATTTATATTTTCAAATCTTTTCTTCATGTTAAATAATTCTGTTTTCTCCTGTGTGCTCTATGTGGTTTTTAACCTCTTGGTGGGTTATGGCTGGCACCTATAGGAGATTCAATCTTTTATAAGCCTGTGTTTTGAGTTAGAAGTGGGTGAATTTTTTCTTTACCACATTTCTTCTTAAGTTCAGAGGGCAGCTTTTTAAATTGAACACAGTTGGAATTCGGGACCCCAAGCTCCTTTGTATGTTTCTCCAGAGATATGAATACATTTTCCAGGTGGTTAATGTGATTACTTACTTGTCATTTTCTGTCTTTCTCCTCCTTGGACATTCCTTTTCCCAATGTCCATTTTGCTTGCAATAAGCACACTGGTTTAATCCTAGAGGTTCCCTACTGCCATTTTCAAATGAATTTTACTGTCTTTGCCAAAGGTTTCTTGATCCCTATTCTGGTGCTCCTACCAAAATTCAAACTCCCTTCTTAGACTCTTTTTTCCAGGTTATCTCTGTTATCAAACACCCACTGGGCAACCATTTCCAACTTAAAATACACCTTTCCCTCAAAACCTTGAAACTTTTGAAGATTTCTTCTAATATCTTTGCCTGACTGGGTAACAAAGGCCATGTGTAGGGATCTTTAATTCTCCAGGGCTTCAAGATCTATAGGCCTATAGGTCCTATAGGCTCCTGGGAGAAGTTCCAGAAAAGAATTAGAGTACTCACTGGGGAACTGTCCCATCTCACTCAACTTAGATTGATGATTTGGCTTTCTAGCCACTGTGGTATCCCTGCTAACCGAACCTAGCAATTATTGGTAAACACCTCCATAACTCGATCGCTGTTAGTCTCAGCCTGAGTAAATCTCTGGAAAGATTTGTTCCAAATGGTCTGGTTCAATAGTGGGGCTACTGTGTGTTCCAAGGACCAACTTTAAGTCACTGAGCAGGATTCATTCCCTTTCCTACCAGGTGAAACACACCTGTAAAATTTGCTGACCCTCATCCCAGATGTGCTTGTGTGTGAAAATTACTGCCTCTAATGATTTAATGAGCTCCTGGTTTATTTTTTCTGAAAAGGATGGATTTTGCTGTTTCCAGTTATACAGGTCACTAGTTGTAAAGGGAAAATATATTAGAAAGGGGGCCTGCCCACCATCTCTTCCATGTTCCTGTCTCTAGGGTAATAAGGGTAACATACCATATTGTAACACCTCAGGCTGGTACAAGTAACCACATTTGGTATGGGAGGACTTTAGATTAGATGTGCTGATGGCAAAGAAGAGGAGAGAGAGTACATCAGTGCATCTTCCTCTGAAGGATTCTGTAAACCTGGGGGAGAATATTTTTTGGATATGACAACTTTAGGCCTGTTCTCCCATCCTGAGAAAAGGAGTAAACAGAGGTGCATACAGGACACAGATAGAACTATCAGCATACACACACAGACCAAGAGCCACAGACACTTAACTCACATGTCCCACACCACTCAATTTTGACCTCTACAGAGATCCCAGATGACAGAGAGAACATCCCAGATTGCCTCTTGAGGATGCTGCAGATGACCTCTGGAGGATTTCACATATATCCTCCCTAGGAGGCCCTAGATGACCTCTCACGGAGGTTCCAAATGGCTTCCCAAGGTAGTGTCAGATGACGTCCAAATGAGGCCCCAGATGTCCTCTCAATAAGGCTGAGATTACCGCTTGAGTAGCTCCCAGAAGGCCACTCAAGGAGGCAACATATGAACTCCAGAGGAGGTTCCAGATAACCCTCTTGAGAAAGCGACAGATGACTTCCAGAGAAGGTCCTATCCTATATAGCTTCCCAAGGAAGTCCTATATGACGTCTGAAGACAGTCAGATTTTTCATCACGGTAACCCGAGATGACCTCCCAAAGAAGCTCCACATGACCTCAGGAGGTTGTCCTAAGTTGGCTATTAAGGAATCCCCAATGACTACTTTTGAATAGGTCTCAGGTGGCCTCCTGAGGAAGCCCCAGATGACCTCTGGAGAAATTCCAAGATGGCCACTGGAGAAGGCCCAAGATGACCTCCAGGGTAGGTCTTAGATAGCTTCTCAAGGAAGTTGCAGATGCAGTCTTGATGATGTTCCAAATGGCTTCCCAAGGAAGCCCTACATTACCTCTCAAGGAGGTTCCAGATGGTTTCCCAAGGAAGCCACAAATGACCTCTAGAGGGGGTTCCAAAAACAGGCTGGCAAGCTTACCCAGACGCACCCCTAAAGGTACCTACATGATTTTTGTCCATGTTTGTCCTCTGGAGACAAACACTCGAGGCCCTGAAGGCTGACACTCTCACCTATGGGGAATTTTCCCTGGGCCAAGGCCTGATGCCATCCAAATGGATTAATCTCCATGGGATCTCCAAAAATTAGGACCTCTAGTGTTCAAGAGAATCCATCGAGACACATTTAATATAATAAATGTTCTCCAAACCACCAACCCCCAAAATTATGATATTCAAAGCTCCAAACATCAAAGGGCAAGCCTTTTTGTCCCTTTCCCTTTGTTTCTCCATCGCTACAAACCTATACGTCCTTTCAAGTCTTTCCCTTTTTCCTTTCTACCAGTTCCTTCTTCTCTTCAGGCCTCTCTACTCTCCACAGGCCTGAACTGCTTTGCCTGGGTCGTCAGTTGCCATCCTTCACCTCTTGCTCCCCCTCAACTTCCTCTCCTCTCAGGCCTTTCCCCTTCTTCTATCACACCACTTCCTTCCTTCCAGAACTTTTCATTTTTTATCTCCCTTCCATTGCTCTGAACAAGCAGCATATATAAAGTCTGTAGCCCTTCTCCACTCCAACTGCCGACAGTTTTCTACTCTAACATCCAAAACTCCCCACAGCCTAATCACTTCTTAACAGCTCAACACTTGGTGATTAATGTACCAGCCCCTCCCACAGAATGCCCTGTCTTCTCCAGCTGGCCAGGAGATGGGGCCAGACTGATTATTGGACTCTATAGATTATCGGGGCCCTGCTGATTATTACAGTATCCTCCTTGTGAACTAGTAGCAATTGAAATTGGAAATTTGATTGTAATATTGCCAACTCGTTGTGACATCACAAACCCATTTTGACATCATCATTAGCATGACATCACAAACCCATTGTGGCAATATTGTCATTGTGACATCATGATTCCATTGTGACACCTCAAATCTATTATGACCTCTTAGCTCCTTTGAAAAATCACATGCCCTTTTCAACATTACAGTCCCTGTGTCTTCCCATATCCTTGTTGTTAACCAATGACAATTGAGATCAGACATGCCATTGTAACATCAAAAAGTGTTTGTGGTATCCTCAACAGTGTGACATCACATTTTCATTATGAGAGCATCAGCTCATTGTGACATCACCAAACTCAATGACATAATCACATTATGACAACAATTGTCATTGTGACATCATAGACACCTTGTGGATGCCTATTCTGTGATTTCATTGTATTTCAAAAGTGGCATGAGAGTTGATATCAGAAACACATTTTTGTGCCTACATAACCATTTTGACATCATAATCACGTTGTGACATCACAATGCCATTGTGATATAACTAATACCATGTGACATCACAAACCTCTCCTATCCTCATAACTTCTGTGACATGCTGACATTGTGATATCTTAGAACTTTTTGCCCTGATAATTTGTTTCCAACCTCATATTTCATGTATGACACGAGATACCAGAAATCCACTGTGACATCATGACCATTGTGACATCACACTGACAGATGTCATGAACATCGTGTCACATTGTGACATCACAAAAAGTTTTAATGTCACATTTAGTTGGTGATGCCATACAGGTAAGTGGTCACAGTAGGTCTATGATGTCACAATTGGTTGGTGATATCCAAATGGCATAAAATTTCTGTTGTCATGAAATCACAGAGAATATGAGTTCACAAATGGACTGTGGTATCTCCAAAGGCATGTGTTGTCACAAATGTGATGAAGTCCTAGGAGGATTGTGATCTCATAGTGTGACACAATGGTCATGATATCTGTCAGTATGATGTCACAATGTTCATGATGTCACAGTGGATTTCTGATATCACATGTCATAACTGAAATATTATGTTTGAAAACAGATTACAAGCTCATAAAGGGCCTAAGACATCACAATTGCAGCAGGTCACAAGACTTATGTGTACAGGGCATGTTTGTGATATCACAGTGTGTAAGTGATATCACCATGGCACTGTGATGTCACAGTGATTGTGATGCCATATATTTATGAGATCACAATGATTTTCTGATATCAACCCGCATGCCACATTTAAAATAGAATGAAATAGAATAGACATTTACAATGGGTCTATTACCTCATAATGACAATATAATATCATAATGCTATGAGGTCATTCTAAATTGGTGATGTTGCAAGGAGGTGATTGTGTCATAATGAATATATGTTGTCATACTGGTGATGGATTCACAATGGATTTGTGATGTTACAATGGCATATATGAATTCAATTGTCATGTGTTCAAATTGAGGGTAAGGGTACACGAAGGGACTGTGATGTCACAAATGATTTATGTGTTTTCAAATGTACTTAGGGGTCATGATAGCTTTATGATTCACAGTTGTGATGAGGTCACAATTGGTTTTTGATGCTATAATGATTTTGTAATATCTCAAACACATGTCCAATTTGAATTGCTACTATTTCACAATGTGCATACAAGTTCACAGATGGAGCTTGAATTCCTAAGGGACATGAATTTTTTAAAAATGTTATGAGGTCATATTAGGTTTTTGAAAACACAGTGGGACAGTGATATAAACTTGGCAATGACAACTCACTACATCATGTCAGAATATTGTTTTGGTGTCACAAATAGTTGATGATGGCACATTGGTGATGAAGTCACAAAAGATTGGTGATGTCACAATGTGCTGGCAATGTCACAATGATATGATTGTTTTCAATTGTCTTTAACTTACAATGAGTATAAGAGTTCACAAAGGGACTGTGGTTCCTACAAAAGTATGTGTTGTCACATATTGAAATCCTAAAAGTTTTGTGATGTCAGAATTTGACACAATGGTTATGATATCTGGCAGGGTGATGTCACCATGGTCATGATGTCACTGGGAATTTGTGATATCAAATGTCATATGTGAAATCTAATGAGGTCGTCAACATGTTATGAGGAAAAAAGGCATGTCACAAAAGTTATGATGACACGATAGGTTTGTGATATCACGGTGTGTTAGTGATATCACAATGGCAATGTGATGTGCAAAGGGACTGTGATGTCACAATGGTTATGAGCTCATGATTTGTTTATGATATGCACCTATATGCCACATTTGAAGTAGAATGAAGTCACAGAAAAGGCATGCATAATGTGTCGATGATATGACAATGACAATGTGAAATTATAATTTTATATACAGTTGTGATGACCTCACAAACTTTTTGATGTTAAAATGTCATGTCTGATTCTCAATTGTCAATATTTCACAGTGGGGTTTGGGTACACAAAGGCACTGTGATGTCAAAAAGCTATGTATTTTTCGAAGGTTATAAGAGGTCATAATAGATTTGGGATGTCGCAATGTGATCCTGGTGTCTAAACAGCAATGTGATGTCACAATGGGTTCATGATGTCAAAGTGGTTTTGAGGTCACAATGGGTTAGTTAGGTCATGAGTTTGTAATATCACAATTATTTGTCCAATTTCAATCACTACTAGTTCACCATCAGGACACTGTAATTACCAGCAGTACCCCTATAATCCAAGGGAACAGATAGTCATCATGACCTCCTGGTCTGGACCACCAGAGAGGGGGGTGCAAGCCGCTGGACTGGGCAGGAAATGCTGCTGAAGAGATAGGATGTTAAGCTCCACATGGTGCGCTGCCAAGAAGTTATTGGGCATGGACATTTGGGAAGTGATGATTGAAAACTGTTATGCAGGAAACATATTTTAGTGGGGGCAGGGTACAGCCTATATATAGGTTGCATGTTCAGAGCAACAGAAGGGGGAAGAAAAAGGGGAAAGACCTGGAAGGAAAGAAGTGATGAGACTGCAAGAGGGTAAAGATCTGGGAGGAGAGGAAATTGAGGGAGAGCAGGAGGTAAAGGACAGCACCTGGCCACCTGGACAGGGCAGGGAAGGCCTGTCAAGAGTACAGCAACCTGTAGAGAAGAAGGGAATTGTGGAAGGAAAAAATGAAAAGACCTGAAATGTAGGACATGTCTGTAGAGAAGGAGGATGAAGAGAAAGGAAAAGCCCTGTCTTTGAAGTGTGGAGCCTTGGAGATGATTATTTTGGAGGTTGATTGTTTGAAGACCAGTTAACAAATGGTTGGGCTGCTCTTTGGAGGTCTGAGGGTTCATGGTTGAGGCTGCAATTAGCTCTGGGCATCCAGCCCAGATCAAGGTAGTCGCTTGTTACAAAATTTATGAAGACAAGACAGGTTTGTGATGTTACATTGTGTTAATGATATCACAATATCAATATGAGGTCACAAAGGGATTGCAATGGCTCAATGGTGATGTGGTCACAATTGGTTTCTATATGCCACATTTGAGATAGAATGAAATCACAGAATAGGCAATCACTTTGTCTCTATGACCTCACAATGAAAATGTAATGTCATAATGTTATGATGTCATTGTCATTTTGGGATGTCACAGTGGGCTGATGGTATCCTAACCACAATGTGATCTCACTCTGTAGATGATGTCACAAAGAGTTTGTAATGGTTTGGCATGTCTGATGTCAGTTGTCCTTTGTTCATAATGAGGATATGGTTACCCAAAAGAACTGTGGTGTTACAAACACCATGTGCCTTTTCAAAGTGCTAAGAGATCACAACAGGTTTGGGATATCACAAGGTGATCATGGCAATGTGATGTCACAATGGGTTTGTGATGTCACAGTGGTCATAAGGTCACACTTGGATAGTGATGTCACAATGAATTTGTAATATCACCACTACATGTGCAATTTCATTCTACTAGATCACAATGAAGATACAAGTTCACATTAGGAGCTAGAAGTCAGGAAGGCCATAAATTTTGTAAAATATTATGAGGATATAATAGATTGGTGAAAATGCAATGGGACAGAGATATCCCATTGGCAATGTGATGTTACTATTACATGAGATAGTATTGTTTTGAAGTCACAAATGGTGATCCATACAGGTGATGTGGTCACATAGGTTTGTGATTTCACAATGGGATGGTAATGTCATAATCTCATGCCAGATCTCTAATTGACAATGATTATATAAGTTCATAAGGGATAATGATGTATCCAAAGGCATATGTTGGCACAAGTGTAATGAGTCTTAAAAGGTTTGTGATATCACAATGTGAATCAGTGGTAATGACATCTGGCAGTGTGATGTCACAGTGGTCATGATGTCACAGTGGATTTCTAATATCACATGTCATACCTGAAGTATGAGTTAAACAATATATGAACTCAGTGATGCCGAAGAGATCACACTGGTAGCATGTCAAAAAATTTATGAGAATAGGACAGGTTTGTGATGTCACAGTGGGTTAGTGATATCATAATGGCAATGTGGTGTCATCAAGGTATTGTGATGTCATAATAATTATGTGGTCGCAATATATTTCTGATATCAACACACCTGCCACATTTGAAATAGAATGGAATCACAGAATAGGCATTCCAATATATCTGTGACATCACAATGATGATATGATGTTGTAATGCTATGATGTCATAGTTTTATGGTGTCCTAATTGGCTGATGTTGTCATAATGACAATGTGATGCTACACTGGTAATGATGTCACAAAGTTTTTGCGATGTTAAAAAGGCATGTATGATCTCAATTTTCATTATCTTAAAATGAGGCTATGGGTACACAAATGGCCTGTGACGTCACAAAAGCTATGCTTTCTTTCAAAGCTTCTGAGGTCATAATAGGTTTGGGATGTCACAATGTGATCATAGTGGCACAATGGCAATGTGATATCACAATGAGTTTATGATGTCACCACAGTGATGAGGTCACAATGGGTTAGTGATGTCTCATCAAGTATGTAATATAATAACGACATATACAATTTCAATTTCTTCTAATTCACTATGAGGATACTGTAATAACCAGTGGAGCCAGAATTATCTGTCGGAGCCATTAATTTTTGTAAATTCTTGGCCTGGCCCACCAGAGAGTGTGGGGAATGCCACCAAAGGTGAAGGTGTCAAGCCTCACATGGTGAGCTGTCAAGAAGTGATTGAGCATTGGGCAGTTTGGGAAGTGACGGTTGAAAACTGTTAGGCAGAAGACCCATTGGAGTGAGGACGGGTACAACCTATGTATAAGTTGCATTTTCAGAGCATTGGAAGGGGAGATAAAAATGAGAGCTACCCGGAGGGAAGAAAGTGGTAAGACAGCAGGAAGGGAAAAACCTGAGAAGAGAGGAAGCAGAAAAGTGGTCATTAGGGCAGAGCAGTGTAGGCCTGTGGAGCCTGGAGAAGCCTGAAGAGAAGAAGGAAATGGTGGAAGGGAAAAAGAGAAAGACCAGAAAGGAATAACAGGTCTGTAGTGAAGTAGGGAGTAATGGAAAAGTTAAAAGCCTTGCCCATTGTGGTTTGGAGCTTTGAAGCTCATAATTTTTTGGCTGGTGGTTTGCAGACCAATTAAGATAGGGCAGGGCTGCCCATTGGAGGTCTGAGGTTTGGTGGTCAAGGCTGATCTTGGACCTGGTTATCCAGTTCAGGATAAGGTAATGACAGTCTCCTTTCTAGTGTAAATTGATTTATTGTATTAAATGTGACTCAATGGTTTGTCTCCTTGCCTTAGAGGTAATATGTACACGAGTTCACAGAAAGAGCTTGAAGTCTCAAAGGCCATGAATTATTTAAGATGTGATGTGGCCATAATAGGTTTGTAAAAACACAATGGGACAGTGAAATAACAATGCCAATACCACAATATAATGTCAAAATAATGCTTTGATACCACAATTAGTTGTTGATACCATTCTCGTGATAAGGTCACAATAAGTTTGTGATGTCACAATAGGTTCATGATGTCAGAGTGGCATGGGATATCTCAAATGTCATTAATTGATAATGAATATATGAGTTCAAAAAGGGACTGTGATGTCTCCAAAGGCATGTGTTGTCACAAATGTGATGCCTTTTTAACAGCTTTGTGATGTCACAATGTGACACAATGGTCATTACATCTGGCAGTATGATGTCATAAGGGATTTCTGATATCACATGTCATACCAGAAATATGAGATTGGAAACAGATTATGAGCTCACAAAGGCCCTACTATATGATGATGGCAGCATGTCACAAAACTTGCAAGTTCAGGACTGGTTGTGATGGCACAGCAAGTTAATAATATCACAATGGCAATGTTATGTCACAAAGGATTGTGATATCACATTGGTTATATGGTCAAAATGGGTTTCTGAAACAGAGTGAATTTACAGAATAGGCCTTCACACTGTTAAGTCATAACAATGTCACAGTGATTTATAATGCTATGATGCCATTGTTGTTTGGTGATGTCACAATGAGCTGATGGTGTCATAATGACAATTTGATATCACTGATGATTTATGATGTTACAATGGTTATGAGGTCACATTATGTTTCTGATATCAACACACATGTCAAATTTGAAATAGAATGAAAAAGCCGGGCGCCAGTGGCTCATGCCTGTAAACGTAGCTACTCAGGAGGCTGAGATCTGAGGATCGCAGTTCAAAGCCAGCTCAGGCAGGAAAGTCTATGAGACTCTTATCTCCAATGAAAACCACTAGAAAACCAGAAGTGGCTCTGTGGCTGAAGCAATAGAGTGCTCACCTTGAGCTGAAGAACAGGGACAGCACCCAAGCCCAGAGTTCAAGCCCCACAACGGAAAAAAAAAAGATTAAAAACAGGCATTCATAAACTTATTATAACATCACAATGGCAGTGGGATCTCATAATGCTATCTTGTCATTGTAGATTTGTGATGTCAAAAGTAGTTGATGCTGCCATAATGACAATATATTATGTCACACTTGTGATGTCACAAAGGGTTCGTGATGTTACAATGGCATGTTTGTATCAATTTTCAGTTCATAATGAGGGTATAGTTAAACAAAGGGACTGTGATGTCACAAAGGCCATGTGTTTTTTCAAAGGTGCTAAGAGGTCCTAATAGGTTTGGGATGTCACAATGTGATAGTGATGTCAAATGGCAACGAAAGCTCACAAGGGGTTTATGATGTCACATTGGTGATGAAATCAAATAATTTTGTGAAGTCACATCTCATAATCGCATGTCCAATTTCAGTTGCTACTCTTTCACAATGAGGATATGAGTTCACAGAAGAAGACTGAAGTATAAAAGGCTATGAATTTTCTGAAATGCTGTGAAGACACAGTAGGTTTTTGAAAACACAGTGGAACAGTGACATCACAATGGCAATGTGATGTTGCAATATGATGACTTTATAATGTTTTGATACCACAATTGGTAATGCCACACTGGTGATGAGTTTCCAAGAGGTGTGTGATGTCATAATGTTTTGGTGATATCAAAATGACACATGTGATCTCAATTGTCATTAACCCACTATGAGTATATGAGCTCACAAAGGGACTGTGATGTCTCCAAAGGCATGCGTTGTCACAAAAGTGATGAAGTCCTAACAGGTGTGTGTTGTCAGACTGTGACAAGATGCTCATAACATCTATCAGTGTTATGTCACCATGATCAAGATGTCACACTGGATTCGGGTATCACATTTCATACCTGGATTGGGTATGAGAGGATTGGAATTTCACATTGGGTTAGTGATATCACTATCGAAATATGGGGTCATGCAAGGATTGTGCTACCACAATGGCTATTAGATCACAATGTGTTTCTACTATAATAGGTTTGTGCTGTCACAATTTGTTGAAAATGTCACAATGGCATGCCGGATCTCAAATGTCATTAATTCGCAATGAAAATATGAGTTCACAAAGGGACTGTGTTGTCTCCAAAGTCATGTGTTGGCACAAAAGTGATGAAGCCCTAACAAATTTGTAAGTTCACAATGTGACACCATGTTCTTGATGTCTATCAATGTGATGTCACAATGTTCATGTCAGAGTCAATTTCTGATATCATATGTCATACCTGAATTATTATGAGTTTGAAAACAGATTATAAACTTACTAAAGGCCTAAAATATCCTAATGGCAACATATCGCAAAAATTATGTCTAAAAACTCATGGTATTTGGAGCTTTTCTTTCTTTGAAATTGTTTCCTCATTGTGAACTAGTAGAAATTGAAATTGGAAATGTCATTGTGATATTACAAACTCATAATGACATCACAAACTCATTGTGACCTTATCACCACTGTAACATCACAAAACCATTGTGACATCACATTGCTGTTGTGCCTTCACAATCACATTGTGACATCACAAAGCTATTGTGAACTCTTGAGATATACAAGTCCTTATGTTGAAAACAAATTTTAGAACTTTCATTGGGGGAGGAGGGGGAGCGGGGAGGATTTGGTGGAGGGGCAGGGAGAGGATGGGAACAGATGGGAAGGGGAAACAAAGGAGGAGGCTACAATGTTTGATAAGAAATGTACTCATTATCTTGCCCATGTAATTTTAACCCCTCTGTACAGTATTTTCACAGTAAACAAAACATGAAAAATGAAAAAAAGACACATGACCTCTGTGGCATCACAGACCCTTTGTGTACTCATATCTTCGTAGTGAACTAATGAAAATTGTTATCACATATAGCATTGTATCATCACAAATACTTTGTGCAATAATTATGACTGTGAAATCACATTATCATTATGACACCACCATTCATTGTGACATCACCAAACCCCAATGACACGATACCATATTTTTCTTTTTTTTCTTCTGTGAGTTTTTTTATTGTAAATACAGTGTACAGGGTATTACAGTTACACTAGCAAGGTAATGAGTACATATACTATCCTCATTGCTGCCTTGACATCACATTGTCATTTTCATGTCATAGACCCATTTTGAATGCCTATTCTTTGATTTCATTCTATCTGAAATGTGGCATCTGCGTTGATATCAGGAAACCATTGTGAACTCATAACCTATGTGACATCTAAATTTCTTTGTCATAGTACATTCCCTTTGCTATATCACTAACCCACTGTGACATCAAATACATCTCCTGTTCTCATAATTTTGTGACATGCCATTGTGATATCTTAGGTCATTTGTGAGTTGAAAATCTGTGTTCGACCTAGTATTTCAGATATGACATGAGATATCTAAAATCCAGTGTAACATCATGATATCACACCGCTAGACATCATAACCATTATGTCACTTTGTGACATCTCAGATCTGTTGGTTCTTCACCTTTTTGACTACATATGCTTTGCTGACATCAGAATCCCTTCCCAAACTCATATACTCATGGTGTGTTAATGACAATTGAGATCCCACATGGCATTGTGCCATCACCAACCCCTTGGGACATCTCAAATCTATTGCGACCTCCTCATCAGTATTGCATCATCAATTGTGACATCAAAACATTCTTATAACATGATGGTGAGATATCACATTGTCATTGTGAAATCACTGTCCCATTGGGTTTTCACATAGTATGACCTCATACTATGGAGCTTCTTCCATCACCTGGTATCCTCATATTGAATTATGAGTCCTTGAAATTTGATATATCATTCTGATATTACAAACTGTGACATCACAAAATCGTTGTGACCTCATCACCACTGTGACATCAAAAACCTAATGGGATATCTCATTTCCATTGTGACATTATGGATCACATTGGGCCATCCCAAACTTATTATGACCTCTTACCACCTTTGAAAACACACATGGCCTCTGTGACAACACAGAACCTTTTTGTATGCATATCCTCATGGGGAACTAATGAAAACTGACATAAGATATACCATTGAAACATAACCAATCCTTTCTGACATAATCATAATTGTGACATCATGTTGCCATTATGACACCATCAGCTCATTTTGACATGTAAAACTACAATGACATCATAGCATTGCAACATCACATTGGCATTCTGATGTCATAGACACGTTGTGTTTGCCTATTATGTTATTTGATTCTATTTCTAATGTGGCATGTTGGTTGATACCAGGAATCCATTGTGAGTTCATGAACATTGTGATATCACGATGCCTTACTAGCATCACATTGCCAGTGTGATGTCACATTGCCAAATTGATGTCAAAAAGGGACTTTTATGAGACAATGGTAATGACATCACCATGAGTTTCTGATATCAACCCACATGTCACATTTCAAATACAATGAAATCACAGATTTGGCATTCATAATGTGACAATGATGTCACAATGACAATGCCAAATGCTATACTGTCATTATCATTTTGTGATTTCAACATAAGCTAAAGATGTCATAACAACAATATAATGTCATACTGGTTATGATGTTACACAGGGTTTATTATCTTACAATGGTTATGAGGTCACAATGTGCTTCTGATATCAACTGATATGCCACATTTGAAATAGAATGAAATCACAAGATATACATTCACAATGTGTCTATGACAGCAAAATGGCAATGCGATGTCATAATGCTATGTGTCACTGTAGCTTGGTGATGTCACAATGAGCTGATGGTGTCATAATGACAGTCTTATGTCACGCTGGTGATAATGTCACAAAGGGTTTATGATGTCACAATGGCATGTGAGATCTTAATTGCCATTAGTTTATAGTGAGGATATGAGGATGAAGTCACAATGACATATACAAATGAACTGTGATGAAACAAAGGCCATGTTTTTTGTCAAAAGTGCTAGGGTTCCTAACAGGTTCTGGTTGTCAAAGTGTTAATGATATAAAAATGGGTTAGTGATGTCAAAACTAGTTTGCAATATCACATCTTATTTCAATTTTCAATTGCTACAAGTTCACAATGATACAAGTTCACAGAAGGAGCTTGATGTCTCAAAGGCCATAATTTTCTAAGATGTGGTAAGATAATAATAGGTTTGTGAAAGCATGAGGGTTCAGTAATATCACAATTGCAATATGATGTCAAATTATAATGTCATAAGAGTGTTGTTATATCACAATTAGTTAGTGATGCCATGATAGTGATGAGTTCAAAATAGTTTTGTGATGTCGCAGTAGTTTGGTGATGTGACAATGGCATTTCAGACCTCAATTGTCATTAACTCATAATGAGTATATGAGTTTAGAATGGGATTGTGAGACTGGTTCCGGGAAGATGGCGGAGGAGAAGCTGGAATCTGAACAAGCTCTTGCATAGAAAACAGTTTCAGAGTTCCAGTGAACAGTCCCAAGCCAGAGAATCACACCAAGTGTGCCGTCACAGGATAGAGAGTTAGTCAAGAGAGGGGAAGCCAAGCAGACACATCTGAGCAGCTGCCGCTGCGGCGGCAGGGTCGCAGCGGCGACCACCGCCGCCGAGGCATACCTGAGACGCAGTCCGGGACAAAGGAGCCAGACGCAGCGGACGAGCGGATTCTACTCAACACCAGCAAGAACGGACAAGGAGCGGACAACTTCATCCTGCACTTTGCAGACCAGAGACGACCCGGGATCCAAGACTCCCCGTGAGTAGAAGCCCCGCTTCCTCACTCCTTCTCTGGGAGCAGAGGAGGGAAGGCCACCCCTCCCCCCCCCCAGCACCGGTGATCTCCATCTTGGATACCGACAAAGCTCGGAGGAGCGGCTAGCTCCAGCTCAGGCCTTGGAATAGAGCTAGTCATTTGGCAGTTCACGGGAACTTGGCGGCGAGGTGACCTCACAGACTCAGTTCCATCCAGGGAGGGGTCGCCCAGCTCAGGCACCAGCCATTGGAGTGGCTCTCCTCGCTGGGTGGCCAGAGCCAGAGGCTGCCCCTCCCTCTAGCAGCCACCACAATCAATTGAAAAACAGAAACCCTGAGAATGGCTCCAGGCTGGGTGCTGTGAGTTTTTTTTTTCACAAAATAGCCCCAGGGAAAAGCTACTGTTCCTTGAAAGACCTCAACTCTACCCAGAACCTAGCCTCATCACTGCATCCCCCTCTTTTGTGATTCTCAAAGCAGATCACCCTCCCAGTAAACTAACCTGGGAGGGGGATCTCAAAATCTTGGGTAAAGCAGAGCATTTTTCTGCCTGTTCCAACAAACTGACTTAAGAAACCAATCAAGCCACAGGACCTCAAGCTGACCAGAGACTCCAACCAGACTCTGGTTACAGACAAAAGGGAGATACAGGACTCTTCCCACCCCTCCCAAAAAAAAAAAAAAAAAAAAATCAAAGAACTTTTTTTTTTTCTTCTTCTTCTTTTCTTTTTTTCTTTTTCTTGTTTTGTTTTTTTTTCATTTTTTGTTACCTTATATATATATAAAAAAAAATTTTTTTTTGCTTTTCTAAAACTTTTATTAATCTTTAATTTTTGCCTCTTCTGAAAAAATAACTGTTTTCCATTAATTTTTTTTTTCTCCTCTTATAATTTTTATTTTAGGAATACGTGAATGTGTGTTTTCTTTTCTTTTCTTGTCTTCTTTCTCTTTTTCATTCATTCTTAATTATCTTTTTGTTTTTGTTTTTTTTCTAGCTCTACTGAACTTCTGATCTTTTCTTCTCACTTTCCTATCCTTTCCAACTTTTCCTCTTTGTTCACCTTTATGTGACTTAACTCTTGTCCTGCACATCCTCAGATAAACCCGTAGTTAACCAGTAGACCCTATCCCCCATTGTGTACACACTTAATCCACAAACTTATTACTCAATTCAAAACCTCTGAGACTTAAATTCATTAATAACAGTACTACCTCTTTATACCTATATAATATTTTAAGCATTTTTTAAAAGTTTTTCTCATCTCCTCTATGTCCCTCCCTTTCTCTCAACATATTCATATCCCTCTATAAATAGATGGTCTTTTAATCTCTAAAATAACATTAATTTTTACGTCTCTATTTTTTTTCTGGTCTCTTTTCATTCCCCTTTCCCTTTCTTCCCTTTTCTCTCTCTCTCTACTTACATCCTACCCAACCTATTTCCTGCACTGTGATTAGGACATAGTTAACTCTCCCTGTGCCTTCCCACACCAATCTATTCCTATTTTTTACCCACATCTCTCCCTAACCCTAATAATTTCTGGTTTTCCAAATTCTTCTCTGCGGTTCAAAGTCCTTTAACATATAGTTGTTTGATGTCTAATAGATGTATCTGTTGAACTAGATTGTATCTGTAGACTATTGACTGTACAAATGCAAATTTTGGTTGATGGTTGCCTTAAGATAGTGTTCTAGCACAAAACTGGTGCTATCTTCATCTCAAATGGGCAGAGTAAGCCGGAAAAACACAAGAAAAATGGCAAATTCGGGTATCTCAATTCCCAATCCTGATAATCAGGGGTTAGAACAGATAATGAATAATCCAGAGGAGAGTTCCCAAACAGCTCTACAAACACTGCTGGCAAACATGATAAATGAAAAGTTTGACAACGTACAAAGGACTCTGTATGAGCGTGATAGGGAGAGAGAGGAGGCATCCCAGAAGTTTATACAGGAATATCATAAGCGTGAGGAAGCTACTCAAAAACTGATACAGGATTTGCGTGAACAACTTGAGAATACTCAAAGAGAAAGGGAGGAATGGCGTGAGCAGGCTGAGAACACTCAAAGAGATCTGCAGGAATCCCACGAACGGGAGGAAGCTAATCAAAGAGTAATACAGGAATTGAGAGACCAGGTAGAGAACACACAAAGATCACTAAAGGCATTCATGGAATCCATTAACAAAGAGATGAAGGAAGTCAGGGAGACCACAAAGGGAATGCTGAATGGAACCCAACAGAAGGAATGGGAGCCCAAAGAAACCATAACCAATCAACTAAGTGATTTGAGGACAAACACTGAACACCAAATTAAGGAAGTAAAGAAATTCATACAAGACCTAAAACAGAGCTTCAACAAAGAACTTGAAGCCATCAAAGCTGACCAACTAGAAGGAAAAGAGATAAAAAACAAAGTAGAGAGTCTTGACAGCAGGTTAGACCATGCAGAAGATCGAATCTCAGGGATTGAAGACAGCCTAGATATTATAGAGAAAGAACATACAACCATCCAAGACAAGTCCAAGAAATATGATAGATCTATCCAACACCTGGAAGACACCATCAGAAGGCCTAATCTAAGGATAATGGGTGTAGAGGAGCACCTAGAAACAGAAGTTAATGGTCTAGGAAATCTGTTTAACAGGATCCTAACAGAGAACTTCCCAAACATGCAAAAAGATAGGCCTGTCCAGATACAAGAAGCCTTTAGAACCCCAAATAGACCAGACCAGAATAGGACATCCCACCGTCACATTATAATCCACACAGGATCAACTCAGAACAAGGAAAAGATCCTTAAAGCTGTCAGAGAGAAAAGGGTAATCACTTATAAAGGGAAACCAATTAGAATCACCTCAGATTTCTCAGCAGAGACAATCAAAGCAAGAAGAGCCTGGAATGATGTATGCCATGCCCTAAAAACAAACAACTATCAACCAAGAATACTGTGCCCAGCTAAACTCTCCTTCATAACTGAAGGCCAAATAAAAACCTTCCATAGCAAAGAAAAATTGAAACAATACATCTCCACCAAACCAGCCCTACAAAAGATTCTTAAAGATGTCCTACACATAGAAAACCAACAAGACCGCAATAAAGGCCAAGAAACTACACCCAAACTGAGAATCCAAGAACCATAGGAAGAACCCAGTTTTCGGAGCCCCCAAGAAGGTAGATAACATGGCAGGAACTCCCAAATACCTCTCAGTCCTATCTCTTAATGTTAACGGACTGAACTCTCCAATTAAGCGACATAGACTGTCTAGTTGGATTAAAAAACAAGACCCTTCTATCTGCTGCCTGCAGGAGTCACATCTTGCCCGTAAAAACAAACACATTTTCAATGTTAAAGGCTGGAACAAAATCTACCAAGCAAACGGACCGCATAAACAGGCGGGAGTTGCAATCCTAATATCAGATAAAATAGACTTCAAATTAAAATTCGTGAAAAGAGATAAAGAAGGTCGCTACATACTAATTAAAGGATCTCTCCTTCAGGAGGATATTACAATTCTAAATATCTACTCGCCAAACAATGGAGCACCCAAATTTATCAAAGAAACACTACTTTCCCTCAAATCCCATATAGATCCAAAGACATTAATCGTTGGGGATTTTAACACACCACTCTCCCCACTAGATAGATCAACTCGGCAAAAACTCAACAGAGAAACCGCAGATCTAAACAGCTGCATAGATCAACTAGACTTAACAGACATTTACCGAACATTTCACCCAGCAGCATCAGAATACACGTTTTTCTCAGCAGCACATGGAACGTTTTCTAAAATAGACCACATTTTAGGCCACAAAGCAAACTTGTCTAAATTCAGAAACATTGAAGTTATACCTTGCATCCTCTCTGACCACAAGGGAATAAAGTTAGAACTCAACACCAAAAGCCACCAAAGAAAGTCCGGTATCACATGGAGGCTGAACAACACACTGCTGAATCATGAGTGGGTCATGGAAGAGATTAGAAAGGAAATTCAAATGTTCATGCTATTCAACAAAAATGAACACACAAAATACCAGCTCCTCTGGGACACAGCAAAGGCAGTACTCAGAGGCAAGTTTATAGCTCTGAGCTCCTACATCAACAAATTGGAGAGATCTGAAACTAACAATTTAATGACACATCTAAACCTCCTTGAAAAAGAGCAGCAAGATAAACCCCAATCCAGTAGACGGAAAGAAATAATCAAAATTAAATCAGAATTAAATGAATTAGAATCCAAAAAAACTATAGAAAGAATCAACAAAACAAAGAGTTGGTTCTTCGAAAAACTCAACAAAATTGACAGACCCTTAGCAAATCTTATCAGAAAAAGAAGAGAACACACCCAAATTAATAAACTCAGAGATGAGAATGGAAACATCACCACGGAAACAAGCAAGATTCAGAACATTATAAGGGAATACTTCTCAAAACTTTATGCTAATAAGTTTGAGAACTTGACAGAAATGGACCTCTTCCTAGCAAATATTGACATGCCAAAACTAAACCAAGATGAGGTAAACTATCTTAACAGGCCCATATCAAGCATTGAAATAGAAACAGCAATAAGAGACCTCCCAGCTAAGAAAAGTCCAGGACCAGATGGTTTTACAGCGGAATTTTACAAGGCCTTCAAAGCAGAGCTCACCCCAATTCTCCTCCAACTCTTCAATGAAATTGAAAGAGAAAGCTCACTACCGAACACATTCTATGAAGCCATCATAACCCTCATCCCAAAACCAGGCAGGGACTCATCAAAGAAAGAGAACTATAGACCCATTTCTTTGATGAACATTGATGCAAAACTTCTCAACAAAATTTTGGCCAACCGACTTCAACAATTCATCCAAAAAATCATACACCACGATCAAACAGGATTCATTTCAGGGATGCAAAGCTGGTTCAATATACGCAAATCAATTAATATTATTCATCACATCAACAGGAGCAAGAATAAGAACCACATGGTTATCTCAATAGACGCAGAAAAAGCATTCGACAAGATCCAACACCCCTTTATGATGAAGGTTTTGGAAAAATTAGGAATCCATGGAACATTCCTCAATACAATAAAGGCTGTATATGACAAACCTACAGCCAGCATTATACTCAATGGTGAAAAACTAAAGCCATTTCCTCTTAACTCAGGAACAAGACAAGGATGCCCACTCTCTCCACTTCTCTTCAATCTAGTATTAGAATGCCTAGCTACAGCAATAAGACAAGATGCAGACATAAAGGGGATCCACATAGGGAAAGAAGAAATAAAACTCTCCCTCTTTGCAGACGACATGATCTTGTATTTAAAGAATCCCATAGACTCCACTCCCAAACTACTCAAGCTGATTCAAAACTTTGGCAAAGTAGCAGGTTATAAAATTAACCCCCAAAAATCAATGGCTTTTCTGTATGCCAACAATGAGAAAAGTGTGGCTGAAATTAGGAAAGCAACTCCATTTGTAATAGCCCCACAAAAAATAAAATACCTAGGAATTAACTTAACTAAAGAAGTGAAGGACCTCTATGATGAAAACTTTAAAATCTTGAAAAAGGAAATCAACACAGAACTTAAAAAATGGCAAAACCTCCCATGCTCCTGGATTGGAAAGATTAACATCGTGAAAATGGCAATACTCCCCAAGGCTATCTACAAATTCAACGCAATACCTATCAAAATTCCACCCTCATTCTTCAAGGAAATAGAAGAGGCAATCCAAAAATTCATATGGAACAATAAAAGACCCCGAATAGCAAAAACGCTCCTCAACGGAAAGAACACTGCTGGAGGAATATCAATACCAAATTTCAAACTCTACTATAAAGCCATAGTAATCAAAACAGCTTGGTATTGGCATAAGAACAGACCTCAGGACCAATGGAATAGAATTGAAAACCCAGAAATGAACCTACAGACCTATAGCCATCTAATCTTCGATAAGGGAGCTAAAACAATAGAATGGAAGACAGACAGCCTCTTCAGTAAATGGTGCTGGCAAAACTGGTTAACTACATGTAGAAAACTAAAGCTAGATCCTTATATATCACCCTGCACCAGAATCAACTCCAAATGGATCAAAGACCTTGAACTCAAAGCAGACACTCTGAAAACATTACAGGATGGAATAGGAGAAACCCTGGGTCTCCTTGGCTCAGGCCGAAATTTTCTGAATAGAGACCCGGAAACACAACAAATCAAAGAAAGGCTGGACAAATGGGATTGTATAAGGTTGCAGAGCTTCTGCAGGGCAAATGACATAGCTAGCAAGATCAATAGAAAGCCCACGGACTGGGAGAAGATCTTTACTAGCCATACAACGGACAAGGGTCTCATATCTAAAATATACTTGGAACTCAAAAAATTAAACCACCCAACAACAAATCCTCAAAGAAACAACTGCCCAATAAGTAAGTGGGCGAAAGACTTAAAGAGAAGCTTCTCTGAAGAAGAAAGAAGGATGGCCAATAGACACATGAAGAAATGTTCAACATCCCTAGCCATAAAAGAAATGCAAATCAAAACAACATTGAGATATCACCTCACTCCAGTTAGAACAGCAAAAATCAAGAACTCTAACAACAACAGATGCTGGAGGGGATGTGGACAGAAAGGAACCTTACTTCATTGTTGGTGGGAATGTAAACTTGTTCAACCACTTTGGAAAGCAGTATGGAGGTTCCTCAAAAGACTCCACATAGAGCTCCCCAATGACCCAGCAATCCCACTTTTGGGCATTTACCCAAATGATCACAAACAAGGCCACACTAAAGCTACCAGCACAACTATGTTTATTGCAGCATTATTTACCATAGCTAAGACATGGAACCAACCCAGATGCCCCTCAGTAGATGAATGGATCAAGAAGATGTGGTATATATACACAATGGAATTCTATGCCTCCATGAGAAAGAATGACATTTCCCCATTTGTTAGGAAATGGAAAGGCTTGGAAAAAATTATATTAAGTGAAGTAAGCCAGGCCCAAAGAAACATAGGTCCCATGGTTTCGCTTATTTGCAATATCTAGTATAGGTATGAGTCAAGCGGAAAAAGTCAAATAATGTGATGTTAGGAAAACGAAACCTCAAATATGTATTTTAATGTTTTTGTTTCTTTCATGCATGTGTTTCTAACGCATTTATAATATTATCTCTTTGTTGCTTTGTATGTCCCTCCCCCACAGTGTAACCCCCGCTTTCACTATATTTGATGTCAGTATAACATGTGGAGGAGATGGGGACAAACAAGTCGTTTAAGGATTCAGGTGGACCTGTTGCAACAATGAGAAGTACAAAATGTCATGTCAAAACCAGCTTTACAATGTCGGGGGAGGGGGGGTATGATTGGGTGGGAGGGAGGGGGGAGGCTGGGAAGGGAGGTGAAGGGTAAACAAAGGAGGAGGCTGCAATGCTTGGTAAGAAATGTATGCATTATCCTGCCCATGTAATTGTAACCCCTCTGTACAGTATGTTCTCAAATAAAATAAAATTAAATTAAAAAAAAAAAAAAAAAAAGAATGGGATTGTGAGGATTCCAAAGTCATTTGTTGGCCCAAATGTGATGAAGTCAGAACAGATTTGTGATGTGACAATGTGACACAATGGTCATTACGTCTAGCAGTGTGATGTCACAATATTCATAATATCACATTATATTTCTAATATTTAATGTCATACCTGAAATAATATGATATTGAAAATAGATTGAGCTCTCAATGGGCATAACACAGTGGCAACATGTCACAAAACTTATGAGGACAGTACATGTTTGAGTTGTCACAGTTTAGAGACATCACAATGGCAATCTTATATCACAAAGGGATTGTCATATTACAATGGTTATGATGTCCAAATGTGTTTGATATGAACCCAATTTGACATACAACGAAATCACATAATAGGCCTTCATAATGTACATATGTTGTCACAATGACAATGTGGTGTCATATTGGTATGATGTCATTACAGATTTGTGATGTCATAATGACAATGTGATGTCACACCAATGATTATATTGTAAATGCTTTGTGATATTACAATGGCATATCTGATCTCAATTGATATTTCACAATGAGGATATGGATCCACAAAGGGACTGTGATGTCACAAAGGCCATGTGTTTTTTCAAAGGTGCTAAAGATGTCATAATGGGTTTGGGAGGTATCAAGGTGATTTTAATGTCACAATAGCAATGTGATATCACAATGGCTTTGTGATGTCACATTGGTGATTAGGTAACAATAGACAGGTTTGTGATGTCAGAACAGGTTAATGATATCACAATGGCATTGTGATGTCACAAAGTAATTTTCATGTCCTAATGGCTTTGAGGTCACAATAGATTTCTGATATCCACCAATATTGCTAGCTTTTAATAGAATGAAATCACAGAATAGGAATTCACAATATGTCTCTAATGTCACTATGATATATAATGCCATAATATTATGATATTTAAGTTTAGTGATGTCAAAATGGCATGTCTAATCTTATTGGTAATTAAATTACCATGAGGATTCCAAAAGTATCTATGTGCTGAGTCCTTCAAAAGGCACATTGTGCTGAATCCATTACACAGGGTTCTTATTGCTTTTTTTTATTTTAATTTTAATTTTTTGTGAACATACTGTACAGAGGGGTTACAATTACATGGGCAAGATAATGAGTACATTTCTTATCAATTATTGCAGCCTCCTCCTTTGTTTACCCTTCACATCCCTTCCCAGCCTCCCCTGTTCCCCCACCCAATTCCCTCCCACCCCCCCACCCCGGCACCAAAGTTGTAAAGTTCGTTTTCCACATGACAACATGTACTTCTCATAGTTGCAACGGGTCCACCTGTATCCTTAAACGACTTGTTTTTCCCCATTTCCTCCACAAATTATACCAACATCAAATATATTAGAAGCAAGGGATATGCTTTGAGGGAGGGACATACAAAGCAATAAAGAAAAAATCTTATAAATGAGTTAGAAGCAAATGCATGAAAGAAAGAAAACATTTAAATACATATCTAAGGTTTCATTTTCCTAACATCACATTATCTGACCTTTTCTGCTTGACTCATACATATACTAGATATTGCAAAGAAGAGAAACCTAGGGACCTATGTTTCTTTGGGCTTGGCTTACTTCACTTAATATAATTTTTTGCAAGCCTTTCCATTTTTATAAGTGTGCTGTGTGCTGTCATCCCAAAAGATTCAATGTTCTGAGTCCTTGAGAAGACAATCACGTACACACACACACACACACAAACACACACACACAAACTCAGAGCGTTACCTTGCAACAGCTTGGTTTGTATGGTGGATGGAGAAGAGTCTCCCCCAGTGGTTGGGCTGAGGGAATCTTCAATTCCCCCAGACAGCTGCCTGGGTTGGGGGGAAGCCCTGAGCTGAGGTGAGGCTGCTTCTGCCATGGCCTGGTAGCCTTAAGGAAGAGTCAGAGCAGCACAAAGCCAGGGGCAGGAGCATGGCCGAGGTGGGGAAGTAGTGTGACTGAGGGGAGGACAAGGCGTGGCTGAAGGGGCACATAGTTGCTGCAGAGAGGGGCACAGGGGAACTGGCATACTTGTGCAGCAGGGGCTGGGAAGCCTGGGTGAGAAGTGGGGGCAGAGAGAGAGAGAGAGCAGAGAAGAGAAGGCACATGCACCAGGGGTGGCAGCATCCATGACTGGCCTCCACTGCTGTAAGATCACAGGTCTGGGCCAGGAGCACAGAGGACACAAAGCCAGGACAGCAGGCACATCCCTCTCACAGCCCCAGGGAGGCTCAGAGGCCAGGTAGGCCCTGAGTCCAAGGCCCCTGCACCAGGAGCTCAGCTCTGGAGGGGGTGAGCTCAGCCCTACCACCTGCTCGCCCCTGCCCCAGCCCCTTCTCCTGCCCTACCTGTGGCACCTTGTTTGAAACAGGTTGATGCTAGCTTGGACCCGTGGTGCCTCTTGGAGTCATCCAGCGATGGTGCACCCCTGTTCTCGTTGCAGCCCTGACCCGGTCCTGGTCCTCAGTGGAAGCCCCGCGGGTCTGCACCTCACGACCTCCCCCTACCCTACACCCCCCACGGACCCAGACCCGTGACTCCTGCCTCCCTTCTTGTGTCCCAAACGCGCCTCCCCAGCACCAGGCAGGCCAGCCCTGACTCTGCCACAAATGTGCCCCAGGAGTGGGGGATGGGAGAGTGGATGTTGATTCTGGAATCCCATACCCATCCTTAGTGGCCAGTGTCCCAGGAAAAAGGCAGATGCAGGGATGGGTGAACAGGGAGCGCTACTGAGCCCCTGGCCTAGAGCAGTGGGAGCCACAGAGCCATGCATCTGCACCCTTTCTCTCCCTAGGGGAACCTGGTGGCTTTAGTCAGAGTTGGGGAGCAGCACCTCAACACCTGCCTTCTTGTGAGTTTTCCTTTTTTCTGGGGTGGGGGGGTGTTGGATGCAGAACATAGCCCTCCATTCTGTGGGAGCCCTTGTCTTTTGTGCTCGCTTACCCTTTCCCCTGAGGAGAGTTCCAGAAGAGCCCACTAGGGATGTGAGTGTACTACGGGTCAAATAGAAGGTGAATGTCTGGGAAGAACACGCCCCTCCAACACAGGTACACACTGCTGTTCCCCCCCCATTCCAGCTGTCAACAGCACTCACAGAGTGATCACATTTCCAAGCTCTGCCACCATCTGCTGGTGCTCCAGGCCCATCTGGTTTCCTCATCATCCCCAAAATCCACCAATCACCCAGAAGCATCTAGGCTGGAGTAGGAAGTTCATCCATGTATGTAGCCTTTAGGATATCATCCATTTCCCCAACACTGCCCCCACCCCAGGTCAGACACTTCTCTGGGTATACCATGACCTCCTGCTTGTTTTCAGTCCAGGCTCTGAAGAGCCACCTGTCTCAGGACTCCTTCGCCCAGAGTCCTGGCCTAGGGTTTTGGTGAATGGGGAGTCATGGCTGGTTATTCCCAAGGGAAAGTGTCTGGCCCTGGAGAAAGGGAGAGGCAGGGTGGTTCAGCATTATTAGAGCGGTGCTTCCTTGGGTCGAGCCCCTGGTTCTGACAAGGGAACTCCCGTGCTCCAGCTTGTACATTGTCCCAGAGGAGGAACCAACAAACTCAAGAGGGGCACTACTCTGAGTCTATGTGTGTGTGTGTGTGTTTGTGTGTGTGTGTGTGTGCTTGAAAGAGAGACAGAGACAGAGAGAGACAGAGAGAGACAGAGAGAGAGAGAGAGAGAGAGAGAGAGAGAGAGAGAGAGAGAGAGAGAGAGAGCCTGACTGTGCTCAGGTGAGTGATCAGTTGGCAAATTGCAGGTGCTGCATGGATGAGTCTACAGTCACTGTTCTGGATTTGTGTGTGCGTGTGTGTGTGTTTGTATTTGTTGTTCTTTTTTTCAGCAATGCCAAGTATGAGACCAACCATAATTTTTGTTTTCACCATCACTGTTTCATGGCTGCTTTGGGGAATATTTCTGTAGACATTCCTTCCCACCTCTCTCTTCCCCCTTTCCTATAGCCCACAGTAGCTGCTGGGCCTGCGTGGGTCTCCCCTAGGAGGCCTGTGTGAACCACACACCAAAGTTGACACCTTCTTTCTTAATCCTGAAGGCTTGTGAGCCTAGTGTGACCACAGCCACACTCTTCCAGCAGGACACTGTGCTCTCGTTTGTATAGTTGGAGCTAATTCAAGGGTTGGGAATGTGTCTGCCAAATGTAATTAGGGAACAAGATGGAGGGGCTTGAGTATGGCAGGGGCTGTGAAGCTAGGAGGGTCTAGGAAGTGGTGAACGGTGTGACATTGCAGATGGTTCACCACTACTGAGGATGAGAGGGCAACCTTACCCAGGGCATTGACGGTGTCCATTGGCATCTGGGCAGTGGGCTATGGGATCCCACTGGTTGTGTGTATTACCTCCCAGGGGAGTGCACTGGTGGGAAGTCCTCCCTGGAATCCTGCAGACTCTAATCTATGTCCTGCCTGTGCTATTTCCAGCTGGGCAGTGGTAGGGAAGTGCATTCCCCTGTTGGAGCCTGCTTGGTATCAGGCCATGGCAGTTAGCTAGGGCTTGCTGACTGCCAGTTTCTGTAACCTGATGTAGGCTGTCTCAAAAGAAATGAGGTCCACTAACTTTGGAACCCTTCAAGTTTGATTGGCACAACTAAAATGCTACCTTTTCCAGGGTTTTTTGCTTGAAGCTGGCAATTTCCACTAACGCCTGGGATTATGGGTCAAATTAGATGAACCATTTCAGCCAACAATCAATGACAATCAAAGTATTACAAGCAGAGTTCGCAAGCCAGATGGTCTCCTGCTATGAACGTCGTGCCTTGATTGCTTTTATGCAGCAGCTGTTGATTCTCCTCTGACTCTCTCTAGTGTGACCACCACAGTTGAGTGAAGGCTTAAATACTTGAGGCAGTCACAATTTGTTGCTTGTTTCAGAGCAGAGCAACACGTGGTACCAAAGCACCTGGTTGTGTGCCTTCATAAGTCCTGTAAATCCTTAGCGCGGGGCTCTCTTCTTGGGCTCTGCTGTGTCAGAGTGTAGGATGAGGCCCGAGCTGCACCCCATTTAAATAAAACAGCTGTAGAGTCTTGGTGGTCTTCTTGGTAGGGGTCCCACGACCTATACATAACATTGAGGATGTCATGGGGAGCAGAGGTTGTGACCTCACCATCTCTAGGCAGCCAGCTGTGAGTAGAGAGAATTCTCAGCCCCTGCACTGGACTCTGGGAGAATCAGAAACCAAAGATGTCTCGAGGATCCTTTATCTGCAACATGAAATTTGGGGGCCAGATGTGGTGGGCCATCCTGGCTGGCCCCAGGTGTAGGAGAGTAGACCGCTTGAGCCTGGCCTTCAGCTCATGGCAACCTCATTCACTCCTGAGTGGGGAATTGAGTGCCACCGATCGGTCAGCCGCTGGCCAGAGATCTTTGAGAAGATAGGCATCCCAGAGGCCCCGGAATCCAGCGAGCACACCATGGATACAGTCTTCAGAGCCAAAACAGTTAAGTTCTGTGGCACCAGGAGGGTGGGAAGAGGGAGAAGGGAGAACTGTGGGAGAGCTACATCAGGCTTTGCCCCAGCCACCAGGATGCTTACTTGAAGGGGATGGGACTTTGTAGTATTTTTGAAGACAGACGCTCATTTATTTATCCAACAAAGAGTTACAGTGTGCACCAGGATCTGGAGTGGTCATAGACAATGAGAGTTTCCAGTGCTGGTTCCACAGCACATGAAGAAACCTTGGTTTGAGCTGGATGCCGGTGCTTCATACCTGTCATCCTGGCTACATAGGAGGCTGTGATGGGAGGATGGATGCTTGAGGCCCAAGCAGGAAAGCCTGTAAAACTATTATCTACAAGTAACTACCAAAAAGAAAACACCAGAAATGGATATGTGGCTCAAGCCATAGTCCATTGGCCTTGAGTAAAAATGCTCAGGTACAGCACCTAGGCTCCGAGTTCAAGGTCCAGGAGTGAGAGAAAGGAAGGAAAGAGAGAAAGAGGAGGGAAGTCCAGATGGAGAAAAAGAGGAAAGGAAGGAAGAAGGGAGAACATGTGAGACTTGGTTTGGAGTCCCTGTAACAAGGTAGCCAACCATTTACAATCTAAGTTCCATTTAAGATTACCATGATGTAGGACATAGAATCTAGAGAATCAGAGCAGGATGGGGTCTGTTCTGGGAGTCTTAAGTATTATGTGTGAGCTTTCAGTTCGCGTATGCCCACCTGCATCCCTTTCTTGGGTGGGTCTTTGTTAGAAAAAGCTTGAAACTAGGGACTGGGTCCTATCCCTTGTCATTATACTCAAAGCAAGCACTCTACCATTTGAGCCACAGCTCCACTTCCAACTTGTTTGGGTGTTTATAATTGGAGATAAAGAGTTCTCATGGACTTTGTTGCCAAGGGTGGCATCCAACTGCAGTCCTCAGATCTCAGTCTCCTGAGGGGATAGGATGACAAGCATGGAAAAGTATCTTTGGCCGGGTGGCAGTAGCTCATGACTGTCATCCTAGGTACCCAGGAGGTGAGATCAGAGGATCAGGGGTCAAAGCCTGCCTGGGCTGGAAAAACTCTGAAGCTCTTATCTCCAACGAACTGCCAAAAAAGCAGGAGTGGTGTTGTGTTGTGCCTTAAGTAATAGAGTGCTCGCCTTGAGCTGAAATGCTCAGGGACAGCACCTAGGCCTAGGATTCAAGCCCCACAACTGAAAAAAGAAAGTAAGTAAAACATATTTGCCTGCAAAGGATGGTCCAGGTGTGGGATGGTCGAAGAGGGGGTTTCTGTGGTTGGGAGACCAGATGCTTGCCCCACTGTACAGACATTTCTAAGAACTCCCCAAGTTTACCCTAGCTTGAAGACACAGCTTCAAGAGGATGTGGCTTGTGGTAGGCAGGGAGTGGGCAAATGGTAGCAGGGGTGGGATTGCTGTGACTGTATTCTCTCCAATAAAGGATGTGTTTGGATGCTTGGTGACAAATTCTGAAGTGAAGGGTTGCAAGAAGTTTGTGGCCTTATGAGATGGTTTTCCTCTGGGTATGTGAAGTGGCTGAAACCGGAAGTCGCCAGTGGCTCAGAGCTGTCATCCTAGCTACTCAGAAGGCTGAGATGTGAAGACCATGGTTCTGAGCCAGCTTGGACAGAAAAGTCTGTGAGACTTGATGTCCAATGGACCAACAGAGAACAGGAAGTTTTGCTGTGGCTTAAGTGGGAGAGTGCTCATCTTTAGCTGAAAAGCTGAGGGACAGTGACCTTGCCCAGAGTTCAAACCCCATGACCAACAACAAAAAAAGAGGTGGCTAAGTTTTCTGCATAGCCTTGTATATGGTATGAAATGCCATGCTGGTCTATGAGACATTCCAGATATGTGAGAGATTCAATGTTTTGTCTACAGTCGGTCTGAGGTCAGTAGTGACACTTTCTTGGGGGTGGGATGTGATCCTAATGGAATGAGTTCATGGTTCTGTTCTCAGGGACTGCTGAACCCTTCGGCTGTCCCTGTGTGTGTGTGTGTGTGTGTGTGTGTGTGTGTGTGTGTGTGTGTTTCTTTCTGTCTGTCTGTCTGTCCGTCTGTATCTATGTCTGTGTGTATTTGAAGGTACAAGAAGTGGGCCTTGAACTCAAGGCCTAGGTGGTGTTCCTGAAATTTTGTGCTCAAAGCTAGTGCTCTGACACTTTAGCCACAGCTCCCCCTGTGGCTATTTGGTAGTTCACTGTATATAAGAGCCTCTCAGACTTTCCTGCAAGGGCTGGCTTTTAAAAGTCATCCTCAGACCTCAGCCTCCTGAATAACTAGGATGACAGACAGGAGCCACCCGTGCCGGGCCTTGTGTGTGTGTGTGTGTGTGTGTGTTTGTATGTTTGTGTGTGAGTGAGTGTGTGTAGAAGTGGGTTGCAAAAAGGAGCGCTGGGCCCTTTGGTAACTTCTAACCACTATCTTGCGGGGGGGTGCATGGGCTTTGTGGCAGAACTCTGGGGGCTTGGAAGGGTGAGATGCTTGAAGGGGACTCAACACCATTAAATTATAAGACCAAGGGATCTTTGTGCCTTGGAACTGTCTACTCGCTTGGGCCTGGTGGTGGCAGAGGGAGCTTGGGAATACCTGGGGGTGGGACCCTCAGGGGGTGGCTCCCCAGGGGGACAGAGAGTGTGACCAGCATTTAGTAAGGATGTGAGCCCTGTTAGTATGGAGCGTATTGGCATTGGTCAGACTCTGGGTCTTCTGATCATGACGTCTGAGGGGCGGGGCCAACCTTATTTTAAATCTTGACCTGTTATCTCCAGATCTCAGCCTTCTGAGTAGCTAGAATTATAGGCATGAGCCTCTGGCACCAGGCCTCTGATTCTTTTTGGTATATTAGAGTTTGAACTCAAGGCCTAGGTTTTCCTGTCAGGTCTTCTACCATGGGAGCTAAATCTTTCTGTCTTTGGCATTTTGAGACTCAATATATGCTCAGGCTGGGCTGGATCATGGTCCTCCTGTGACAGGCATGGGCCACCATGCGTGGTCATCTGTAGTTGGGATGGAAGACATGTTGCGCCATGCTCAGTCAATGGTTTAGATGGATTATCCCAAACTCAGTCCATTGCAGGTGATTCTTGACCAAAGTTGAAGCTCTGGGTTGGGCCTGGAACCATCGGACCTCAGTCTCCTCACAGGAAAGTTGTGAGGAAACAAAGGATCAATACAGGAGCATCTCTGGGCAGGGCCATCATAGAGGGAGCGGTCGTCAGAGAAGGTTCTTGGCAATTCTGTGAGTATATGACAGGAAGATAGCTGGAAAGGGCTCAGATGGGGCCTGCTATTTATCATGTAACAGATATGAGATTGTGAAACAAAACATGGCTCTCTTTAATCCTTACCCTATCCCCATGAGGAAAGGGTTCCTTCACTGTGTTCAGTTTTGCATCTGGGGAAAATGAGGAATGGAGAAGCTGGTTGGCCTACTCATGTGCCCCAGCTTACAGGAAGCTTGGCTGGACTTCTCTGTCATGCTCCCTAAGACTATGGGTGCTAATCAGTCCACTTCTTGTGGTAGGAAGTCCACTTCTTGTCAGTCATGGTGCTTGAAATCTGGGCCTGGGTGCTGTCCCCAAGCCCCTCAGATCAAGTCTAGCATTCTACCACTTGTACCACAGCACCACTCCGGTTTTCTCGTGGTTCTTTGGAGATAAGAGTGTCTGTCTGTCTGTCTGTCTGTCTGTCTGTCTGTCGGTCTTCTTGTCTCTGTCTCTCTCTCTCTCATAGGAACTTGTTGAATGGGTGCTGCAGGAGGTGGCTTAGTGTCCCCATGTGGCTGGGACCCAAGATGGCCCTCTAATTCTGGAGGTGGGCTGTGCGTAAGGAGCTGTCTTGCTCAGCCTGTTGAACTAGCTCCCTGAGGTAAGCCTCTCTGTGACCGGGCTAGACCATGATGGTTATTCATTGTCAGTCCGTCTGATGAGTCCTTCTCCACTACTCTCTGTTAAGGAAAGTGGATGAGGAGACATCACGTTGTCCAACTGCACAGCACTATCCCAGGCCTCTGATCCTTACCACCACATATCATGCTAGACATTGATTATAAGAAAATGAATTCACTCTATGTCTACTTTTGTTTTATGTCATTTTGGGGAGAGGGGGTGGTGTACAGAGGAAAGACCCCAGGCCTGACACCTCCTGGAGGACATTTTTTCTTGTGACAGAGCCCAGCCATTGCTGTGGATAAGAAGGAAGCCACTATCAGACTGACCCAGAAAAATGTTCAAAGTTAGGTAGGCTGTTGAAGTATCAAACCCACCCATGTCTGCTTCCCACAACATGGAGGGTGCAGTGTGGGTGGCCTGGGACTGGCCCTAGGGGATTATAAATGGATGGTGGTGAACAGGTGCTGGTGGCTCTTGCTCATCCTGGCTGAGGTCTGATGGTTGTGACTCAGAGCCTGCCCAGGCAGGAGAGTCTGTGATATTCTTATCTCCCATAAACCACCTCCCCGGCACCAGAAAAAAAGTCAGATGTGGTGCTGCGGCTTAAGTGGAAGAGCCTCAACCTTGAGTAAAAGAAGCTCAGGGATGACACCGAAACCCTGAATCCAAGCCCTAGGACTCACAAAAAAATAAAATAAATGAATAGTGGGCACCTGTTATGTTACTACCAAAAAGGATGGATTCAGTCTTCTCTCTGGTACTTGTATCCAAAGGTAGGGGGCGTACCTTGATGTTCCTCTTAACCTCTCCTTCTGTCTATTTTTTCTCCCGGCTTCAGCTACAGGATAGAAACCAGATCATCCCTCTTGATATGACCTTAAGTACCATCCCCTACCTTCCCTCCTTGGGATGGGGATCCTGGATTTACTCACCACTGGGAGGATGAGGCACTGCGGACATGGGAGTAAGTATCCCTGAAACTCATACTCTAACACACACACTCACCTAGGCCAACTCAGAGTATCCGTTTTCAAAGACACTTTATCTCCTTGGACTAACTGACCTAGGAGAGGAAATTGATCCCCTGTAAATGACTATTTTAACTAGGGCTTGCTAGTTGACATGAGATAAACAGAAGCTCAAAAGAAAGGCTCTGGTGCCTGTCACCTCTGGCTCAGGCTCATGCCTGACATCCTGGCTACTCAGGAGGCAGAGATCTGAGGATCAAAGATCAAAGCCAGCCATAAGCTGGAAAGCCAGTGAGATTCTACTCTCCATGGAATCACCAAAAAGTTAGAAGTGGAGCACCAGCATTGATCACAAAAACTCAGAGAGACAGCTCCCAGATCCTCAGTTCAAGCCCAAATAAAGAAATGGTCCCATGTGTTGCCCCCAGACTGCCTGAGCCTTGAGTGCTCTCTTCCGAAGTGTGATACATTAGCGGTCTCTGGGTAGTGTATCAGAGCCTTCAGAAATTGGGTGGTAAAAGCCAGACCTTCCCCTTTGTGCTCTCTGAACACACACCAGCTGGTAGGCAGAGCTTGAAAAGGCCAGCATCCTGCAGAGTAGAGAAGATCCCTCTCTGCCAGGGTGATTGGAGCAGGCTTCTTAGAGGCAGCACTTAAAAGGGGGTCTTGCTTGACAAGGAGGATCTGACAGGAAGCACACAGAGCAAAGATGCGGTACATAAAGGACAACATAGCTGAGCATGTTCATTTCCAACCAGAGCTAGTGGTGAAAAACTCAGTAAAGATGGGCAAGTCTGTCTGGAGACAGGCCCAAAGTGTCACAGAAGAGCAGCTATCCAGGGTTGGGATTGTCTTAGCAGTAGTAAGCTCGCCTAGCACGCAAGAAACCCTGGGTTTGATTCCTACGTCCCGTATACACAGAAAAAGCCGGAAGTGGCACCATGGCTCAGGTGGAAGACCCCTTGCCTCCAGCAAAAGTAGCTCTGGGACAGCGCCTGGGCCCCAAGGTCAAGCCCCAGGACTGTCAACATATAACAGCACTCCAAGGGACCTGGATGACAGGTGAATGGCCATGCCCTGTAGCTCTTAGTAGATCTATCCATGCTTTGTGTCTCCTTTGACAGAGGGGATTTGGACACTCCTTCTGCCCTGGGCAACCCTGGACCTGGTTATCAGCAACCCTCCTAATGTCTTCCACCTGGATATGGAGTAGCTGGCCCCAGAAATCCTCAGGTACCAGTTGGTAGGTGCAGGGGATACAGGGCATCCACCAGATTTCCTAGTGGGTCTGATCTGCCCCAGATGACCAGGCCATCCAGAGGAGGTGGATGGGAGCTTAGAGAGGGGTAGTGATGTGAAGGAGGCCTTTAATGCCCATGGTCCTACCCAGATTCCAAGCCTCACTTTGCTGTCCCTGAGGGAGGTTAAAGAGTGTCTAGGTGGTACTATCTAGAGGAGGACTAGGTGGGAATTCTTAAGAATGAGAGACCATAAGCCTTGTGCTGGTGGCTTACACCTGTCATCCTGGATACTTGGGAGATTGCGATCCAGAGGATCTTATTTCCCAGCCGAGGCAGGAAAGTCCCATGAGAGTCTCATCTCCAAACTCCAACTGGAAGTGGGCCGTGGCTCAAGTGGTAGAGCAAGTGGCTGAGTCTGGGAGATGCCAGTGGCTAACAACTGTCATCCTATCTACTCAGGAGGCTGAGATCTGATGATCACAGTTCAAAGTTAGCTTGGGCAAGAAAGTCTGTGAGACTATCTTCAGTGAACCACCAGAAAACCGGAAGTGGTGCTCTGGCTCCAGTGGTAGAGCGCACACCTTCAGCTGAAGAGCTGAGGGACTGTTTACAGGCCCAAAGTTCAAACCCTATGACCAACAACCAAAAATAAGGTGGCTGAGTGTTCTTCATAGCGTTGTGTACAGTAGGAAATGCTATGCTGTGTTAGGAGCCATTCCAGATGTGTGAGAGGCTCTGAGTTTTGTCTACATTTGGTCTGAGGACAATAATGCCATCTTATCGGGGTTTGGGATATTCATGTGCTCAGGGACTGCTGAGGCCTTGGGCTACCTGTTTTGTGTGTGTGTGTGTGTGTGTGTGTGTGTGTGTGTGTGCGTGAGTGTATTTTTCCCTCATCTTTCTCTGTCCACTTCCTGAGTGCCTGTCTGCCTATTCCTAATTCATATGGTGCCCCTCTTCCATGGCAACCTTGCCTTTAGCCCCCTATCAGGATCTATAATGAGTCCTAAATTGCCAGAGACCTGAATATTCTAGTTTTTCTTTGGGGCCCAAGTTCGACTGTCCATATCTTTGTCCACTTCCAGAGGATTCTGGGTCAGCAGGGCCAGCTAGCATATGTTCTCCCCTGCCTCTGGGTGGGGGGCAAGTTCAGTCGTCATGCAATCCTGTCCTTTTCTTCAGCTGGGCCTCTGGCTGCATATCCTACTCCCAGCAGGCTGGCAGTGGAGTGGAGGAAAGGTGGTTGCCAGTGGCTCTGGCCAAATCGAGCTTCATGGATGACTGAAGGCTGACCCAGCAAGGATGATCAGGGTCTACATGGGAGGTGAGGCCAAGGTGGCTTGGAAGTATTGGTCGATGTCTTGTCTCAGGCAAGTCTATCTTATGGCCCTAGCAGGGCCTCTCAGGTCCTTCTAGACAATTCCAGATGTCCAGAATACAGAGGCACAGATTTTGAACTCTAGGGCAAGGCAACTGGGGGATGAGAAACTGGTTTGGCCAGTACCTCAATGTTCTGGGGCATTATCCTTGACCTGGCTATGTCCTCCTTGTGTAAGTTCACTTCTTAACCCAGTGCTGGCCACACACCGGCCACTTGTAGTGTGGAAGTGGCAGGAGCGGAAGTGAGATCTAGAATGACCAAAATCTGGATTTATGGCCTGATTGGGGTGTGGGGTGTCTTTAAAAATAATCTTAGAGCTGGAACTCAGACCTTGCCACTGTCCCTGAGCTTCCTTTGTTCAAGGCTAACACTCTAACACTTGAACCACAGCTCACCTTTCATCTCTTTTAGTAGCTTAGTAAACAGAAGTGTCTCACATATTTTCCTGCTTGGGTTGGCTTCAAGTTGCCACCCTAAGAGCTCAGCCACTTGAGTATCTTGGATTGTTGGTATGAGCCACTGGCACCTGCTAAGGATGTGTGTGTGTTTGTGTGTGTGTGTTTGTGTGTGTGTGTGTGTGTGTGTGTGTACCAGGGCTTGAACTCAGAGCCTCCGTGGTATGCTTTAGCTTGTTTGCACAAGGTTGCTGCTGTACTACGTGAACTACAGTAGCTCTACTACCCATCTTTTTGGTGATTCGTTGGAGATAAGAGTCTGCCCAGGCTAGCTTTGAATCTTGATTGATTCTCAGGTCTCAGCCTTGAGTAGCTAGGATTATAGGCATGAGCCACTGGAACCCAGCTGCAAGGCTGTATTTTCATAATCTCTTCTGTTCTAACAGCTGTCTTCTTGCCCTGGCCTAGATCTCTGACCTCCACATCAGCTCCCAGCAGCCCCTGACTGTGTGAAGAAAATAAAGCTCAAACCTGATCCCATTTCTTTTTCCTCAGGGGAAGAGGTTATGTTTCATCTGAAGCCAGGGTTAGGAGGGGTAGCTGTAGATGGGTGCTCAGATGGAGAGAGGTAGTCTGTTTTAGTCAAGAAAGAAACTGTGGCCAGATGGTAATAGCTCATGCTCTCATATTCCTAGCTCCTCAGGAGTCTGAGATATGAGGATTGCCATTCAGAGGCAGCCCAGCTGGAAAAGTCTGTGAGACTCTCTTCTGCAAATAACCACCCGAAAGCTGGAAGAAAAGCTGTGGCTTAATTGGTAGAGTGCTAGCCCTGAATGAAAAAAGTAAGGGACAGAGCCCAGGCCCTGAGATCAAGCCCTAGTCCCAAGATGCTTATGCGCATACTCACAGATACACACACACACACACACACACACACACACACACACACACACACACACACATACGCACACCACAACACACACAAGAAGGTGGTTATAATGAGCTGAACTAGAACTGGGGGCAGTCCTGAGGCATAGTCACAGTAAACTCTCAAAAAATACATCCATGTACAGGTCCAGAGGACCATGGGAAAGACAGTACGGATGCTCGTTTGTAGTCGGCCCACGATTGCAGACCTTCATCTGCCCCTGAGCACTGGTGAGTAAAGCATGCCTCTGAACCCTGGGACTCCAGGGACAGCGACTGCTACAAGCAGCAACCTGGCTATGAATTCCTGAGACAAATTCACACTCTTGTGATACCCGCATGAGGGGGCATTACCTGGTGTGATATCTTGCAGCTTCTGTCCCTCCTGGCCCAGAACCGTGGTCTGAGATGTCAATTTACTGCTCAGATATACATTACACCCACGATATATGCCATTCTGATTATCTCCATGTCCCAAGGCTCAACCCATTTCTGGTACTGTCGCTTGCTCTATAGTTAATGGCCTCCAAACAGGCTGCTCTCAAGACTTATAAGACACCTAGACATTGGGGACACTCAGTGGCCCACTGGAAAGTACTCTGCCTAGAGCAACAGAGGGAGGTCCAAGCAGGCCAGGTGTTGGTCATGGGGCTTGAACTCTGGGCCGGGGCGCTGTCCCCAAGCTCTTCAGCTTACCACTTGAGCTGCAGAGCCACTTCCAGTTTTCTGTAGGTTCCTTGGAGATCAGAGTCTCCATGATTCCTAATTGGGCTGGCTTTGAACAGTGATCCTTACATCTCAGCCTTCTGAAGAGGTAGGAGGACAGGTGTGAGCCACCGGTGCCCGGCTGATCTGGCCTTTTACCACAATAGACTAGGAGCTCCTGAAAGCTTTTCTTTATTTCATCTGTGCCAGTACGCGGGCTTGAACTCACAGCCTGGGCTCTGGTCTCTTAACATTTTCCCTCAAGGTTAGCACTCTACCACTTGAGCCACAGCTCCATTTCGGGGTTTTGGTAATTAATTAGCAAGAAGAGTCTCACTAACTTTCTTCCCCTGAGCTGACTTGACCCACGATCTCTTTCTCAGTCTCTTGAGTAGCTAGGATTTACAGGGGTTGAGCCACCACTGGCTAGAAGATTTTCTTAAGCAAGCTTTCTTCCCTGCGTTTGCCTTGACTCCTCCATGCACAGGAGGTCTGAGGGTCAGGATCTGTGAAAAATAAGCTTCCAGCCACAGGAAATGGCTGGGGTACCTGGTAAAAAGCAAGCTAATCTTCCCCCTGGTCCCCATTCTGGGACCCAACCGTGTACCCTACGTGTGACTCAAGTACAAACCTTGACCCAGCCTTGAATGTCCTCCCAGACTTGTCTGAAGCCACAGAACCTTCATCCCACCCACACCATCTGCTCTACACCACACCTCAGGACTTTTGCCCATGTTGCACCTTCTGCCTGAGACCTTCTCTCCTGAATCCACAACTTAGAACTCCTATGGAATTTTGGCACTGGTTATATCACCTCGTGGAGCATGTCTTTCCTTCCCTTCTCCCTCTTCTTTTTAATATTGAGTTGCTAGAGATGGAACTTTTGCAGGCTGACTGGCAAATGCTCTATCTTGGTGTGTGTGTGTGTGTGTGTGTGTGCGCATGTGCATGCCAGTCTTGGGGTTTTAATTCATGGCCTGCATACTATCCTATCCCTGAGCTTTTGTGCTCAATGCTAGCACTCTACTACTTGGGCCACAGCTCTATTTCTGGCTTTTTGGATGCTTAATTGGAGAAAAGTGTCTCATGTAGACTTTCCTGCTTGCAATTGGGATCCTCAGATCTCAGCCTCCAGGGTAGCTTACAGGGGTGAGCCACCTGCACCGGCCATCTACCCTACCTCTTACCTATAACCTCGGTCCTCCTCTGAGTCCCAGAAGAATATGTCTCACCAGGCTCACTTTTTTTGCCAGTCTTTGGGCTTGAACTCAGGTTCTGGGCATGTTTCTGAGCTTCTTTTGTCAAGGCTAACACTCTATCACTTAAGCCACAGTGCCACTTTAGGCTTTTTCTGTTTGTGTTTACTGAGCAATCAAACTCAGGGCTTAGTGCGTGCTAGGTAAGCACTCTACCACTAAGCCACATTCACAGATCAAGGCTCACTTCTAATAGGAATTATGAGGATGAGATTGATTGGCATACCCCTTTCAGCATAGATATTGCTGACTATTTCTTATCTTTGCCAAGATTTGGGACCAGCCTGTGACTCAGCATTGAAGAATGATAAATGAGTGATAGCGACCATGCCCCAGAGGTATAGTCTCACATTCTACAGAGGGATAGAGAATATGGAGCCAGAAACTTTGACAACTCCTACAGTATAGGTACTGTGGTCTCCCTGGAAGCAGTGGCTGGCCGCTAGGTGTCCCATTAGGCTTCATTTATTAAATGGCAGAAAAGGATGCTATGTTCAAGCTTCCGGCTCAGACTTAGTACAATTCAAGGCTTGTCCCAGCTTGCCCAGGTTGGAGAGCTGGGCATGGGCAACCTGCTGAATGCTTTTCATCCATCCATCATCCATCCATAGACAGAGACATGGAGTTATTGCCTCTATTTTTGGGGTGGGGACAGTTCTAGGTTTGTACTATGAGCCTAAACCCTGTCCCTGAGCTCCTTTCCTCAAAGGTAGTGCTCAGCCCTTGAGCCACAGCCCAATTCATGTTCGTTTGTTTTTTCCCTGTGATCTCTTAGAAATAAGAATGTCTTGGACTTTCCTGTCCTGGTTGAATTCAAATTGGCCTTCTCTATATCTCAGCCTCCTGACGAGTTAGGATTACAGGCAGGAGCCCATGACTCCTGGGTTTTTTTTCTTCTTGTTCTTTTTTGTAATCATAACAATCTGAAATCTTCACGCTGTCATTCCAATGGTTTGCATTATAAGTAAACTACCCAAGCCTGGAGTTCTAATGCCAAGACTGCCACCCACAAATTGAAGGTGATCCTGACAAACTCATTCCTATTCATGTGAATGCTAATGGAATGCTATAAAAGTAATAATTAAATTTGCAATTAATTCATGATTCTATTTTAGAATGCCACATAAAAATTATTGGATTTATATCTTCCATTCTAGCACCATGGTATGATTCCTCTAATGGAAGGTTATTGACTAATTTTTAATTAATGCTTTTATAAGTATTCAAACATGATACTTCATTAAATGGAGGCATAATTTGATAATTAATAATTGGTTATTATATATATATATATAATTTAATATCCTCACATTCCCTCTCTCTCTCTGCATATATATATCTACACGTCTATTTTTATCTATCTATCTATCTATCTATCTATCTATCTATCTATCAATTCTATCTTTCTCTCTATCTATCTATCTATCTATCTATCTATCTATCTATCTATATTGAGTACTCCTGTGGATTGATCACAGGTCCTCAGAACTTTCTGGCAGCTCAGGTTGCTAGAGGCTTGTGTGCTAAGACTGTGACCCCATTTAAGGATTGGTCATTGTAGGCTATAAGATGAAATCTCAGCATGTCCAAAAATTTATTTGGAGTAAGAAGTCAATTTTGACACATTTTTTTTCTTTTCTGTGAAAGTCCTGGGTCTCAGTATGATGTATAATCCATATGCAAATATATTCTATGTGATATGATGTAATAAAAGATCTGTTGTATGTGTAATAATACTAAATAAATAAGGGTAATAAACATCATATGAACTAAACTCATGTATGTAAATAGATCTCATATATTAATATTATTTTTCCAGTGCTGGGGCTTCATTTCAAGGTCTGGGAAGAGGTCTGAATTTCTTGTCTTCAAGGATGGTGAGCCTTTCCCCTTCATCCACAGTGCCACAAAGTTATCCAGACCCTGAGATCAAATACAAGGCCTGCCAGAAAAATAGTGCAAATTCCAAACAAGGGCATTAATATTATTATTATTGTTAGCTGAGCACAGGGCTTGCTCTCAGGTCTTGGCACCTCTGCCACAGCCAACCCTTGGATCCTAGGACCTCAGTTCAAATCTTGGGGCTGCTCCTTTTTGTTCCTTTGTATTGTGACCATCCTGGATGTAAATGACAAGGCAAAGAAAGAGTACATGACCTTGCATTGCTGATGTTTGGCGGACTATTAAGGAAGCCATAGCCGAAACTGGCAAGTTAGGTGTGGATGACCACAGTGTACCTTGATAATGACGTTATAATGGAAAAGGAAAAAAGTTTAGATATATTTGAAGCTTTATTTCCCACATTGGATATGTAGTAATAGACAGCGTTGGATTATATACATCAAGAATAACAAGAGGAGAGTTTCAATATCAAGAAATACAATCACATAAACAGGTAGAGACAGTAAAAACCCTAATGTTATTCCTGCAGTCTCTCTAATGTATACTCACTTTTCATGGTGGTATTGTTTTCTTATAAATAAAATTATTTATTTCCACATTTTGATGGACTAAGATGTAGTTTTCAACTTAGTGTGATTAGTTCAAATAACATTCTCATATAGATACTATTCAATAACCAATGTTTTCTAATGATATATTGAAAGAATGCTCAATACAGCTGTATACACGACATAATTTACCTAATAACACGTTCATATCTGTAGTTGCCTTAAAGGGACACAGTTCTTAGAGCCAGGAGCTAAAATTTATTTTTATTTCTGCATGAAACAATTTGTGACTTTATATCAGCAAACTGAATTTGACTCTTTCCTTATTTGTAAGCTAAGGTGGAAAATGTAAGGACTCTTCACTTTTCTTTTTTCTTGCTCTAGAAGTCAACAAATATATCCTTCAATATTTCTGGTAGATTACATCCATTTACAGATGAGAAATGTAAGGCCAACAGTCAATACTGAGTAAATAATGATAATAGAATTTGTGTCTGAGCTCTTCACTCTGTGTGCTTACAAGGAGAATAATTTGGTCATGGAGAGGACCAATATGAAAATACTATGGGGAAAAAGCATACTTTGTAAATAGTTGTTTTAGGACTAGGTGACCAGTGATTAGTACTTGAAACAGGCTCGTGTCAGGGGCATAAAAAGAAGTACATAGAAATCATATTAGTGAGAGAAATTGAGAAAACCTTCATCATACATCTTACCTAATGTACGGGAATAGAAGGGTAAGGAGAAATCTAAAGGGCTTCTACATCTCTGGCCAGGCAACTGTGTGAGTGATATTCTTGGTGATAAGGACTACATGTGCAAATGATGGATGCAGGGGGAAAACCCCTCTGATAGTTCTAAAGTTTTTATTGAACAGATGGAAAGATAGGTCTGTTTTGACATCATGAAAATATCCACGACCATGAATGTGAAAAACAGTAATAAAATCGGGTGAATTATTAAAGGGAAGAGGTAAAGGAAAGTTCTGACACAAGTGTGAGCAATATGAGCAACAGTGTGAACAATTTCGAAGAAAGAGATAAATAAGGAAACAAAAATGTAATAAAAACAGATTTACGGAAGTAAAGAAAGGATAGAATTTGCAAGAAGGTATTGGAGGAAATATACTATTTGGATATGAAAACTAAAAGGACATAAACAAGTTCAATAAGAACAGTGTTTTGGTGAAAGTCGTATTGATAAAATTTTGGGATATGAATATGAAGACATAAAATTCTTGATCCATGAATTCAACAGATCCTATTGATTTTAAGTGTTGGGAACAAATGCTTTTATCCTGACCTTAGAAGAATTATACAGATATAACTCTCATGAACTTTAATTAGAATTATTTTGCGAATATTTTTGAAGACTTTGTTTAGCCACGAGATTATAGATTGAACTACAGCACAAGTGACCCATGTATCCACATTTGTTTGGGATTTTATTGAAATATCTTTAGAAATGTTTGTTATCTTATCAGCCTACTTACTATAAACGTAGGAAAAGAAACACCAAGTATTTGGTTGAACATACAGCTTTACTGATGTTAATGAAAACTCCTCAAGTTGATTTTTCTTTAGAACAGAAAATGCCACAATAGCCATTGACCCATCATAAGTGCCATACACTCTACTTAAGTCAAGATATTGTTAGAGATATCTCCATACTGAAATAACCCTGTCAATCAACCTGCCAGAAATTATTATATGTAGGAAGTGCTCTTATATACTTCAAGCTTTTGTTGAATGGAAGAGTTCAGACATTACCGTCCCCACTAAGATTAAATGCTTAAAAAGGTAAGACATTTTGCTTTAATGCCTTTCTTTCATTTTCTCATACACATTTGCAAGTAAGGAATGATTCTGATGTAATAATAATACAATGTTGACATGTATCAACACAACATCTATGATCTAGTCTTAATTTGGTTAGTTACTAATTGGCTCCAAAGTTTGTGGATATTTATATTTTTCCTGGGCAAATTGAGCTACAAAAAATGTCCCAAAGGAGCGTTTCAATTCTAGTATCACTGTTTGTGTCAAACTGCTTTACATTCTACATCCTCTAATGTGGACATAGGGTTATACTGTGGAAGTTTTCTCCTCAGAGAGTGAGTACTACTCTATTGCTTAACATGGACAAAGTACCTTCTTACATAGACTGGGTGTGTGCAAACAAGAAGTGGTAGTTGAACCATGTTCTTAGAAGTTTGTACAGATGAAATGGCAATAGGACAACTATAAACTGAAAAGGAATGTATAAAAAAGAAGGAAGGCACAAAGTCGAATGTGTCAAGGAAATGCTGAAGTGTGAATTTAAATAATGTGCTCAGGTATGATGGTGTTTTCAAAGTACAGCTTCAGAAAATGTAGTTGGATACCGTGAGGAAAACTGTTTTAAATTATTCTGAGTTAATTTTACAAATAGAAGCCCCTAACTCTGACTCTAATTAGCCAAAACATCATCAACATAGGGACTATTTTCCAAGTGCAAAGTGAGAAAAAGAGGGCTCATTACAGTTAGAGTTCAGGTTGAAGTAATGACAATCACATAACTTTTCTTATGTCTTCTTTATTTTGAAGCATTAAAGTAGGAAAAAGCCAAGTAAATATTTTGCATGTACCTAAATTTAGTGGGACATATTATATTGGTCTCTTTTTTACTTGGAATTTATAGATTATTTCTTTTGTACTCTAAGTTGGGACAATGATTTGCTGTCAGTTATTTTCTTCTCTCTAACATCTTTTACCCTTCCACTTACATAATTTTTATTTAAAGAGACATACTTGAACTTGCAATTCTAAATTCTTCAAAATTATCTGAATTTCTTCATACTTCTGGCAGCCTCCTATATTTTTCTCAAGGGAATAATCTTCACTACCATTTTTGTCCTATTTGATATTGGATTTCTTTCTGCCTAATTCAGTCCAAGATATACATTAGACTCATGCAGATATCTCAACACTTGTACTACCATAAAATCCTATCTTACTTAGAAATCGTGATTTTAGAACATCTGGAGAAGTGGCATTTGTCATGTTTGAATGACCCTAAGTGACACTTACATGCAATCAGGTTTTACACAAATATGCCACTCAGTCGATGACTGAATTGACAAAATATGATATATACACACACAGACACACACACACACACACACACACACACACACACACACACACACACACACATATATATGTATACATACACATATATATGTACACAGTGGAATTCAATGCTTCTAATTCATAAGGAAATTGAAAGACTTGCAAAAATCCTACTAAGTAAAATAAACAAGACACAAAGAAACAGATTCCATGATTTCTGTCATTTGCAATAACTAGGAAATGTCTAGGATAGTCCTAGCAGATGAGCAGAATGTATCAATAGCTATGTATATATAACCATATAAGATGATGCTGAGCAAAATGAGGTCCTAGATATGGAAACAGAGTTTTTTCTTTGTCGTTGTTCTTTTTAATGTACTATGTGATTTCTTTTTGTTTTTTGTTTTCCCCTATGGTTTATCCCCTGCTGTATTTGATTTCAGTATCCTGTGTATTTTATATACATTTATCTTAATTTGGCAAGGGAAGAGGAACAACAAAATGGAGAGACAAAGGACAAACCAATACAATAGAAATACTCACAAGACAACATATTGGAAATTTACATTACAACTTCTGAGGGGTATGAGGTGACGGAAAATTGTGAGAAAAATGAGGGAGGTTCAAAATGTTTGACATATTATGTACTCACTACCTTACAAGTACTGCAACCCCATCTATATATCACCTTGACAATAAAATTAAATTAAAAAATAAGCTACAAATAATTTCACTGTAATGCTATAGTAAATGTCATTCTATGTGTATTAACTTTTTTAGAAAATGAACACTATATGGCTTCTAATTTGAATTAATTACCCCTTTTCAGAGGGTCATCAACTTGAATGTTATCTAAGTATACAATATTTTCACAATATATTTGCCATAATTTTGAAAAAAACATTATTTTAATACTGCCTCATACTAAACAGAAAATAGTTCAATTCTATGGACACTCCTAACTTTTAAAACTGAATAATTGTAAGAGGATAGAATATACGTGTTCTTCAAAATTCCTATGACTACTATTTATTCATTTTCAAATTCTGAACATGCCATACCAGAGACATTCAAAACAGTACCTATTTGCATTTTATTCAGTTCTGCAATAGATGCAGTTTCCAATGGGGCATTGCATATTTAAAAGAGAACAGAATAAATAGCCACATTCTGGTAGAAGATAAAACTATGAAGTATATATAATAATTAATTCCTCAAGAGCACACATTCGTTCATCAAAGTAAGTTATTATTTCTATGACAATCAATCCCAAGGTTTTATGCCGTAAAGTCAAACTAGCCTAACAGGTTCCAACATGTAAGGTGCACCTTAAAATCCCTAAATTCACGTCATGACTAGCTTATCACTATTGTGAAAAAGTATTACACTTCTCCTAATGGGATGCTGTTCCTTTGGTGGAAAGAATGCTACACTAAACTTTCCTGCATCTCCTTTTCTCCCCAGTGGTATTCTTGAAATCCGAACACTTGCAAATATTATATATACTTAGATATATTTTTTATCTATCATAGACATTCAGGAGGCTAAGATCTGAAAATTATGGTTCAAAGCCCACCGAGGCAGGAAGGTACCTTAGATTCTTATTTCCAATAAACTTCCCAGGAAAAGCCAGACACAAGTGGCACTGAGGTTCAAGTGAAAGAGCTGTAGCCTTGAGCAAAAACAAGCTCAGGGATAGTGCCCAGGGCCAGAGGATAAGCCCTAGGACAAACCAAACAACAACAACAAAAAAATAAAAACAAATCCCAAACCTAGCATTTTTTATCATTGTATACAAAGGTACATAATTAAGGAAATTTCTTCCTGTGTTAAGTGTAGGTAGAAAAAAAAAGATGTCACACAATTACACTCTTCATACCATGTTATACTAAAGTCTCAAAAATTGCTCTTTTTCTAAATTTATAAATTAGTATCATCCATTTGTTGGCAACTCTGTCTAGATTATCACATTATCATACTATATATGAACTGTTGGAATTATCTATTAACTCAGTTCTAATTATATCTCACTTGAAAGAATATTCTAGGCAAATAGAATGCCAGAATTATTTCTGAATTTGCAAATTAAATCTTTTACTTGAAAAGAATTTTGTAATATCCAATAGAATATGAAATTACAAAGAAAAATATTTATTTTAAATCTAAATTCCAATTAGCCAGGTCTACAAATTCCTACATTAGAGGAACTTCTCTGTTTCTCCATGCTTAACATTTTGTAATCCTTCATCATTTCTTTGGAATCCAACAGAATGATACTTACTTTTTCAAATTTTTGGTTGAAAATCATGAACCATCTAGGAATATTCTGTAATGAAGAGAGCATTTAAAACACAACTGAGGATTATATATGAGTTGCATTTCAATAGGAAACTTGACTTCCCAAAACATAATGACAAACTTCCCAACTCTGTATTATGTTCTTCTTCTTTGGTTTGTTTTATTGACACGAAATTATACTACCTGGTCCAGGGAAGGTATCACTTTGTAATTCCACTCCTGTCTTAGTCTGAGTGCTAGAATTCCATACTTGTATCACATTGCCCTGCTATAGTTAGATGGTTTATTTAATCTAGAAACAGACTAGCAATTCTGAATTTCTCTGATGATCTTATCCACTAGACTGACTGCTCAGGATGTTTATGTACAATTTAAAAAACATGTTCTAACATTTAACACAGGATATTAATATTATCAGATGCATGTGCAGTGGTCTCTGATTCATTCCTCCATGGATGGATCTGATCCCTTATGATAACTTGATTTTCTTACTATCTCTGCGACCTATCTATGTAATATTTTCAACCTTTTTTGGGGAAAGTTCACTTAAGGACTTTTTTTATGTTTAGTTTTTTATATTGTGAAAATACCATACAGAGGGGTTACAATTACATTGGCAAGGTAATGAGTACATTATCAAGCATTGTTGCCTCCTACTTGACGACTTTCTAATATTAAAAATTATCACATGTTGTAGTCTTCCTCAGGACAAATTTTCTATCATTTTCTAACATTTATATACATTCTGAGAGTTGTTGCATATATGTGTTTGCACATATAAGTGCTTCTGTTTGTATGTGCATGTTTGTATGTATGTATGCAAAAACCTCAAGCTCTTATTCAGCAATCTTGCTCATAACTAGTACTCCATCACTTGAGTAATTCTTCCAATGCAGCTTTTGGCTGGTTAATGATAGGTAGTGTCTCAAAGACTGTTCTGCCCAGACTGGATGCAAACTGAACTTCCCAGACCTCTTTAAATTCTTAGGTTTTATTTTTACAGGAGTATCAACTTTTTAACTAGAAACATTTTTGTAAGTGTAAAGTCTAATCTGTAGCACAGATTTTTAACACAATAATTCATATAAAGTTAGATGAACATACACATTACATATCCTGAATGTACATTGTTAGAAATGTGATCTTAAGCCTGGTGCCAGTGACTCAGGCTTAATCCTAGCTACTCAGGAGGCTGAGATCTGAGGATTGCAATTCAAAGTTTCCGAGGCACTTATCTCCAATTAACCACCAGAATACTGGAATTGGCGCTGTGGCTCAAGTGATAGAGAGCTAGCCTTGAGCTGAACAGTGGAGGAACATTGCCCAGGCCCAGACTTCAAGCCCCACAACCATCAAAAAAAATAGGAAAAGGAAAAATGAAATGTGATCTTAGCAACCAGTTCATTGCTAGTATAATTCCTGCTCTCTCAACATGATATTATTTCCAGTTAAGTCCATGCTCTTATATCCGACATTCGTTGGAACCAGAATTATTCTTCCATTCTTCTTTTTACAAATTTTCATGATTAGCTACCATGATTTAGCCCTGGTAGATGAAAGAGAGTGGCTTCATCCTTCATGTTCCACTTAGTAGTAATGTCTCTCTATATCATTCTCATTAATCAACATACTGGTCTTAGCATTATTGTTTCAAAGTTGTCTTATATGCAAATTCTTCTAAAGTGTATTGAACCATTATACTTAAACACAGAGCTTCTCTTTCTCCTATGATTCCTATTGTTTTTCCTACTGTTAACTTATGTACCCTTGGGAAATAATGCACAACACACACATTCACCCACAAAATATATTTCTGAGAACCTTCTTCCCACTTAAAATTGGTTTTAATTTACAGAGCATTTATGAAATTTGAACATAATGTGCTCCAGGAAATGGTTTTTCACGCTTTTAAAAAAATAGTGTGCAGAGGGGTTAGAGTTACATAAGTAAGTTAATGATTACATTATCTATCAAGCATTGTTACCTCCTCTTTTGTTTTTCCCCTGCCATCCCTTTTCTTCTCACAGTCCCAACTCCCCCCTCCCTTCCCCAAGTTGTAAATTTTCTACATAGTGTCTTGTTCATCTCATTGTTACAATGGGTCATACTGTATCCATGTTTCAGCATTTTGTTATTTACCTTCCCCTCTCCGTATTAGAAAAATGTATATGCAAGGTACAGGTCAATGACATCAAATACAGTGAAAACAGGGGTATACCGTGGAGGAAGAAAATAGAAGAGAAACAAAAAAATCACATAGTATATGTTAGATACATTAAAAACAATAGCAAGAAAGAAGAAAACAAGTTTTGTCCCTATCTTGGGGTCCATTTCACTTAACATCATCTTATATGACCATATGTACTTAGATAATGTTTTATAAGCCATTTAAATATCATATTTCTCCTTACGAATTTTTTTCTGAAACACGTGTTACCTCATGTCCAAAAATATACTTGAGCTATTTCAGTGAGGCCAGAAAACATTCATTTTAACTGGAGAAGCACTATAGATTGTTAATGGAAGTAAGTGGAAAGAACTGTTACTGCAAGTGGAAACTGAATCCAAAAGAGGAATTGAACATAGAGAAATGAAAAATTCCAATTATTTTGTGCTGTCCTTTTACTGTACAAGAAAAGAATAGGCTTGAAGTAAATTCTATCCCTGACTTCTTGGAGTGTGGTTGCTCTTTACTCATATAAAACCTTTCTGTAAATTTCTAGTTGAAAGTATTACTAAAGAAAGGCCAGAATAGGAAAAATGGAAATAACAATGAGATGTACCAGAATTTATGTTGAAAACAAACTTTACAACTTTGGAGGGAGGGGTGGCAGTGAGGATGGGGAGGAAAGGGGAAACAAAGGAGGAGGAAACAATGCTTGATAAGAAATGTACCCATTATCTTGGTCATGTAATTGTAAGCCTTCTGTACGGTATTTTCACAATAACAAAAAAGAAAAAGGTGAAAAACAAAACACTCAAACAAAAAAAGTGTTCTACTGCAAAGAAAGAAAGAAATGGTGGTTTTAAAGTGTCTTGTGCATGGATATTTCCCTCCTGAGATGATTCTCTTGTTGCAGAAGTCAGTTGTCCATTCCTTTAGTATGTTCCTGAGTTCTCTATAGTAATAAGGATTCCAAAAAGCAGGATCCAGTAAGTATGATCAACAAAATGATCCTCTTTTCAAACCAGTGTTTTAAGGAAGGTCCCAAAGAAATATGTGGGGGTTTTTTTTGTTTGTTTGTTTAGTTTGTGCTGGTTGTGGGGCTTGAACTCAGAGGCTGGACCCTGTCCTTGAACAGTTGTCTTTCTTGCCCACTTGCCCCAATGCTTGTACTCCACTGCTTGAGACAAAAATCCACTTCTGGCTTTTTTGGTGTTTAATTACAGATAAGAGTTTGACAGACTCTCCTTCCTGGGTTGGCTTTGAACTAAGATTGTAAGAAAGCCAACTGACATCAACTCTAAAGACTTCTCTTTTGAAACAAGAAATATTAGATGAAGTTTATTATAAAGATAATATTTGACAATTTTAAAAGAAGAGAATACGTTCAGTAAAGAAGGCATATCTTAAATAACTCAGCAAAAGTAGGTGCACTGAATCATTTTAGAATTATATTTTTTTCTGCCTGGAAAGATTACTGTTGACCTTGTTGTTCCTTTTGGGGAAATTCAAAGTCATATTTGCACATTTTAGTTGGTTGTGGGATTTGAACGTTCATCCTGGGTGCTGTCCCTAAGCTATTCAGCTCAAATTGAATACTCTACCACTTTAGCTTCAGCACCACTTCCTGGTTTCTGGGGGTTAATTGAAGATAAGAGTCTCATGGGCTTTCCTGACCAGGCTGACATTGAACCACAATCTTATGGTCTCAACTTCCTGAGTAGCTAGTATTACAGGCGTGAGCCACTAGTGTCTGGCTCATATGTCCATTTAGTGCACTTAATGACACTATGAAGACAAAGAATGGAAATTTGAAGCAAAGGATGACATTGCAACTTTTCAGAAAAATTGAGGTAGTAACAAATAAGTCCTCCTTTTGCATGTTGTTTCATTAATGACTCATGAGCTATGAGACTCTTACATTACCATCCTCCACTGTCTGTGTATGTGAATATAGTATCAGATATTGTTCATATAAAAATAGAGAAAAACTGAGATTTTTAGAAAACAAAGTAGATCAGCTATAAAAGAACAGCATAGAAGGATATATCATTTATCACACAGAGAAATAGCCTAAGAGATTTAGAATTCTAAAGGCAATGAGGAATAAGCCTAGTTGATAACAAGTTCTTCAATAACCAAAAATGGTTCCCTAGAAGAGTTTCTGGTATGCGTTAGTTATTATTATTATTTATTCTTTCCATCTGGATTTATTCCTTCTCTTCTGTCAAAACTGTTTTTTACCCTCTGATTGACTTTCTTTTTTATATTCATAAGTTTATTTTTATTGTGAAAATACTGTACAGAGGGGTTACAATTTCATGAGCAAGGTAATGAGTACATTTATTATCAAGGATTGCTGCCTCATCCTTTGCTTCCCTTTACCATCCCTGCCCACGAATTTCCCCCCAATCCTCCCCCGCCTGCCCTGTGCCAAAGTTCTAAAGTTGCAATGGGAATTTTTAAGATGGCATTACTTTTTCATTCTTTTACTATATATTATAATTCAGACCAGGTGGTAGAAAAGGAAGTGGAAAACAATACTAAGTCCAGTAAGGCTGACATTCCTATCACATAACTAAGGAAATATAGTGTTACGAGCTGCAGGACTCATAGGACTGTTGTATGTGACATTATTATGGAAAACACTATTAACATTCATCTCCAACATCCATAGCATTCTGCTTCCACTTTCAAAGACAAGAGTCAAATATCTTAGCCTTTTTATAGATTGGGTGTGTCCTGGGAAGGAAGAAGGAGGATGTAGAAGGTGATGGTGGAAAAATATGTATATTGGTTCCCTATCCACATTTTTTTGCATTTTTAAAAAGTGCTACTGATGAACTCCCACTTACATCTAATTGCCTATGCTCTCTGCACAAGATGCAGATAAATGAAGACATTTATTCTAGTGGATAGTCACATATATTAACAAAAACAAGTTCTGGAAAAAAAGATAATAGGTAAGAAAATATAAAGTGTTGTCTATAAAATGATTTCCGGAAGTGGCGCTGTAGCTCAAGTGGTAGAGCGCTCGCCTTGAGCTGAAGAGCTGAGGGACAGCGCCCAGGCCCAGAGTTCAAGCCCCAAGACCGACAAAAAAAAAAAAAATGATTTCCTTTCCTACCAGAACAAAATGTAGTATTAAAATGCTTACTCCAGCTTTCTAGAGATTTTTTGCTGCCTCAGTATGCAAATGTTCTCTAATTCCTGTACTAGCCAAGAATAAAAGGCAGGATTTGAAGATCTCAGTACTTTTAGAAACAAAAGTAAATAATATCTTCCTTCCGGAAGTGACATGTTATGGCAAGTATGATTGATTGTATTATAGTTTCCTTCTTTTTCTTCCTTATGTCAAGTGTTGCATAACTCGGCATGTTACTTTATGTCCTGCTTCAGCTTCCCGTAGGTGAGATTTATCTCTACTCTGAAGTGTCAAGATAGGTCATGTGACTTACTTCAGGTTACAAATATAAACCATAAATGGTGAAAGGGTATTTCTAGGGGAAGATTTCTATCTCATTGTCTGTGTCAAACAGCTGACTTGTTTTCAATTAGCTATAAAAATAGCATATTTCCAGAGGGAGTCTTCTTTCAACTTATATACTGGAAGAATATAGCATGTAAAATTGAGGCAAAACTCAAATACAGCCACATATATATAACAGGCAGCACTAAGCTAATATTAGAATTTGATATTAAGAAGTTAGTTGCGGGGCTGGGAAGGTGGCTCAGCGGTAGAGTGCTTGCATTGCATGCATGAGGCCCTGGGTTCGATTCCTCAGCACCACATAAGCAAAAAAGAAAAGGAAAAAGCCAGAAGTGGTGATGTGGCTCAAGTGGTAGAGGGCTAGCCTTGAGCTGAAGAGCTGAGGGAGAGTTCAGGCCCAGAGTTCAGGCCCCACAACCAGACCCCCCCCCCAACAAAAGAAGTTAGTTGCTTACCATTCTTATATACCTTTATGATAGTTGACGATAGCACATCAGAATTTAACAAATACTAAACAAGAACTAAACAAATAGATAACATTTCCTGTTTGATGCTATTACATATTTTATAAATAAGCATTCTTCATGTGATCACTTGTGGGGTTATCTTTTTTTCCTTTTTTAGTTTTTATTTATTTTTTATTGTGAAAATACTGTACGGAGGGGTTACAATTAGATGGGCAAAATAATGAGTACATTTCTTATCAAGCATTGTAGCCTCCTCCCTTGTTTCCCCTTCCCATCCCTTCTCAGCATCCCCCACCCACCCTATCCTCCCCCCCACCAAAGTTGTAAAGTTCGTTTTCGACATGACAACTTGTACTTCTCATTGTTGCAACGGGTCCACCTGTATCCTTATTTAAATGACTTGTTTTTCCCCTTCCCCTCCACAAATTATACCGACATCAAATATAGTGAAAGCAGGGGTTATACTGTGGGGGGGGACATACAAAGCAACAAAGAAATAATCTTATAAATGCGTTAGAAACAAATGCATGAAAGAAAAAAAAAACATTTGAATACAGATCTTAGGGTTTATTTTCCTAACATCACCTTATCTGACCTTTTCGGCTTGACTCATACATATACTAGATATTGTAAATAAGGGAAACCATGGGACCTATGTTTCTTTGGGCCTGGCTTATTTCACTTAATATAATTTTTTCCAAGTCTTTCCATTTCCTAACAATTGGGGCAATGTCATTCTTTCTGATGGAGGCATAGAATTCCATTATGTTTTTAATCACTCTAGAGCATGTATCTAAAATCCACAATCATTATCCAAACCTTGTGGTTGAGATGAGGAAGAACAAAATATCTAGAATTCTCCTTCTCTTTTCCTCTTCTCTTTTTCCTAGTGTGAATTCTCATCCTTTCTCCAAATTCTTCTATTAATAAAGGAAGAATGACACATTGTGGATATCAAGCAAAAGGCTTCATATCAAGAATTTCATTCTTCCAGAAATAGATGAAGTAAATTAGAGTGGCTCAAGGAAGTATAAAAACATGATTTTTTTTCTCTTTCTGGCTTCCACCACAAAGTCTGAACATGACTAATAAACCATTTGCCTTGGCTAACTCTTTAAAGCATAGTTTATTTCTCACTGTTTGTTGTCAGTCGTGGGGCTTGAAATCTGGGCCTGGACACTGTCCCTCAGCTCTTCAGATCAAGACTACTGCTCTTCCACTTGGACCACTGCCAGTTTTCTGGTGGCTAATTGGAGATTAGAATCTCACAGGCTTTCCTGCCTAGGCTGGTTTTGAACCATGATTTCAGCTCTCATACTCCTTAGTAGTTAGGGTTACAAGCATGAGTCACAGGCACCTGGCTACATAATTATGTTTTAACATATTTACATTTTATATTTTACATATTTACATATTCATTCATATGTTCTGTAATGATCAATCTACATCCATTAATTTCTGCATGTAACTTCTATTTTTAGTGAGAATTCTCAAAAACATAGTTTCTGACTATAATGAAATATCTATTCTTAACTAAAATCACTTTGCTTCTTGTGGTTTACAATTAATATATTTACTTTTATTCATGGATGTCTGCTAATCAAAATTATATAAAACATGAATTGTAACGTGAAAAAAAATCATGGTTCCTGTACTTGTATTAAGAAAATAATTATTCTTTTGTTTTCAATTATATTTCTGTGGGAGTGTGTAAAATTAATTGATTTAGCTGTTAAAATTGATAACAGTTACATTATATCAAGATGATTCAAACTTGTATTTGAAAATTTCACACTTAACACAAATATACTTCAACTTTCTTCTAACACATACTTAAAATAACAGTAAAGCAAAGGTTGGTGTTAGCCGTTTATGTGTAGAATCCTAGAAACTCGGGAGGCTAAAACCTAAAGATTTTGGTTCAATGTCAGTCCAAACAGAAAAAATATGAAAACTTATCTCCAATTATCCAGCAAGAAGGAGAAGATGAGGATGTGGCTCAAGGAATAGAGTGTCATCAGCCATGAGCAAAAAATACAAGGGAGCCCATTAAACATTTAGCTCAAGCCCTAAAAATGGCATATACACACAAGATAACAACAAAAACGTTCTATGGATATCAATAATGAAGACAAAATAGTAGGAAAAATCATGAGAAATGTATAATCAAATTTGAAGACAGAAATCATTTGACAGAATTTTGATTCATCAGAGGGAAAAGTCGCAGTCTCATTTGTACAATCTCTTCGTAATCATTTGCGTTGAAACCTGGCTATTGGGTAATGTGAAAGGGCAGATTGGATTACCTGACATAGCAGACATTCCTGTGACTATGCACCATCCCACTCTGCAATCATGTAAAATCATGCTTGTTAATTTAAATAAAACCTCATGTTAGAGATCATTCCACACAGACTGGGGTCCTTAATTTGAGGCTTCAGACCAGTGCTTTTGTTTATAACCATTCCTGTTTTATTCCCCTTCCCTGGTGCAGATATACCTTACTTAGCTGGTACCAAGCCAAGACTTTGAACTAGACCCCCCTACCTTAATTCCTCCTTTCTCCAGTTAAAATTCATTTCACATGCTACCTCTGTCTTAGCATTAGCTGTTTTCATTCTAATCCCAACCAGAAAACTCTTGTTGGAATTCTGTGCTTTCATTGGAAAGAATGGCATTACCCCATTCTTGAAGAAATGGAAAGCCTGGAAAAAAATGATATTAAGTGAAATAAGCCAGATTCAATTCAATATATGCTGCATGGTTTTCCTCATTTGTAATAACTAGACATGTCCATATATCTACAAGTTAATCCAATAGATAGTAAAAGACAAATAATTACAATTGGACATGCTTAACTAACAGCACTCTAAGCATTCACATGGCAAGAACAAGGGAAGCTATTCTTAGTAGAGGATCACAATGGCTCAGTAGCTCTGTGTATATGATCATATAAATGTTTCTTATTGAAATGAACTCTAAGAATCAATCATATATGTGAAATACATATATTGCTATATAATTTAAAAAGATGTCATAAAATAACCGACTTCTCTGTAAACTTAAAACCAAAATTCTAAGTTTAGAAGATAAAATTGAGGAAAAATTTCAACACATAAACTAAAATACATAGGGGGAAAGGTAGGAGAGAAAAGATAAGATGAAAAGTAGAATAGATAACTATTGAAGAATTCATAAACAATTTCTAAAACTATACAAGAGACCTGCAGGTACAGCTCAGTTGTAGAACTAGACTAATATATATATATATATATATTAGTCTCTCTCTCTCTCTCTATATATATATGTACAAAGCCATGGGTTCAATCTCCATGAAGGCCTAATAATAAGCTAATAAATAATAGTAATAAAATAATTACTTGAAATAAATACTTTCATATTAGAGAGGCCTGAATCTAAAAACAGTAAACAAAATACTCTCAATTCTTGTACCCAATGACATGAAACTACAAGAATGAAGAGTAAATAGTTGCCTTTTTTATCCTTTCCTTTCCTTTTCTGTTGTCTTCTTTTCTTTTCCTTTGGCACTACTGGTGCTTGACGTTGCTAAGGCTTTAATCACTTTATATTATTTTTCAGGCCAAGCCTCCCTTAAGCAAAGATCTCTTTCCACAAATGTGAGATAACAGGGAAATTACCCTATATCTAGCTTTCTTTGTTTTTAGTTTCTCATGAATTTTCTTTTGTCAGAACTGTCTCATATCAGTCTTCTAAATCTTTGCCTTCCAATTATCAAGGTATATTTCAAGCTTGGTCCCCATTTATAAATGTAACTTCTGTTTTCTATATTTCATTAAGTTTTATTGAGGTTAGTATGGATCTTTATGATCTTAGAAGAACACAGAGAAATCTTTTGAATACTTTTCCAATTTATTTTAATATTTCTAGTATGATATCACAAGTGGGACACTAATATTTCACAAGTACCTTATGAATACTTCAGTTATTTTAATTATTTTCTAAATATATTAAGTCCAATATAATTTTTATCAACTCTATATGAATATACCATATTTACAGATACGTTTCTTTACCAAAAATGTCTGTCTCATGCTTCCCTTTTTGTAATTAAACCCACTACTTCTCATTCTCCCATCCCAAACCTGTTTCATCTTGGCAAACAACACATTTTTTTCTTTCTGACTTCTTGATCATGTAATAACTAAGCTTTTAAGATTGAATTCAAATCTATGGTAGATTATTCCCAGTTATTTTATGCTTTAATATTATACTGTATTCTCTCAAGTTGCTTTTTGTTTCTGTTATTAGAGAATGTTGCACAATTCATTTCCCACTCACTTGAAGAAAGCTTGAATTGATTTCCATTTCTTCGACTAGAGTACATAATGCTGCTATAATCCTCTGTGTTTTGGCTTTTGGGTGAATGTTACATTTTATTTCTATGAGACAAATCCTGAAGAGCTCAATTCCTATGCTCTACTGTGGGTATGTGCATATTCTTCCTTCTAGGAACCTGCCAAAACATTTTCAGGAGTGTCTTTCCCATTTGACATTCCTGCCAGGATCCAGTTTCTCTGTTTCTTGGTAGCGTTCAGTATGGTCATTATTGTATTATGTGAAGTAATACTCATACATGACTTATGATGTCATTTTAGTTTTAGTGTGCATTTATTTGATGACTGATGATGCTTTTCTTGTGTTTATTTTTCACAACATGTATTTTGGTGGTTTATACTTGGTGTTCTTTTTAACATTGTTTTGAGAGTCCTATACAGAGTCTAGATTTGAGACATTCTTTAGGTACAGGATTTGCAAATATTTTATCTTTGACTATGTATACCCTTCATCATAATCATCATCATCATCATCATCATCATCATCATCATCATCATCATCATCACTACTATTACTTTTGTACATGCATGTATGCTCCTGGGGATTGAACTCATGGTCCCTGAGATTTCTTGCAATTTGTTAACAATTTACCATTTGAGTCATGCCGCACTTATAGCTTTTTTGCTGTTAATCAGAGGTAAGATTCTCAGGGAGTTTCTTTTGTGGGCTGCCTTCAAACAGCAATACGCAAATCACAGCCTCCCAAATAGCTAGGATGAGATACATGAGCCCCCAACTTCCAACTTCTATTCACTACTTGCATATGAGCTTTCAAAGACCAAATTATTTTACACTTGTATTGAGTTCTGCTATATCAAGTTTTCCTTTCCTGTAATTTTAATGCCAAATTTGAGTGCTTCATCTCCAAAATTGTCGACATCTTTCTTTGCTTAACATTTACATCACTCTTTTTGTTTTATATGCCACATTTTAATCCTGCTTGAAGTTAACATTTGAATAAATTATGTTTAAGTCAATGTTCACTTTTTAATTCCCCCCAATATGGTCTACCTTATCACCACTTATTAAAGAGAATTTAATTCCACCAATGTTTTCTTTTACCCCTTATTAAATATCCCTTGATAATATTTATATGGATCTAATCTGGTGCCCTACAGACCCATTGAGCTGTATAATCTTCCCTTACAAATATAACAATTTTACACTTTCAGTTTTAATATTGGATAGAGAAATATATTCCAGTTTATTTTCTTTGTCAGTGAGCCAAAAATAGCTGGTCATAAACTTATAAATGAAACTGTGAATCTGGGCAGTGTTGCCTAATGCTTATGATCCTAGCTCCATAGGAGGCTGAAATCTGAGGATTGTGGATCAAAGCCAGCTGAAACAGGAATGTCCGTGTGACTCTTATGTCAAATTAACCACCAGAAAACCAGTAGTGACACAGTTGCTCAATGAGTAGAAAACTCACTTTAAACTGAAGAGCTGAGTGAGAGTGCCCAGTACCAGATTTCAAGCCCAATGGATGACCAAAACAAAGGGGAGGGGACAATTTATATCTTTTTTCAATTGTATCATCCAATCCACAAGAACGATATATCTCTATTTGTTTAGATTTTTGCTTTTATGTTCAGCATTGTATAATTTTCAATGACAGAGGGTGCACAACACTATAATACATTTTGACATGTGTGAAGATAGCACAAAGAAGTTCACAGAAAACAGTTGAAAAATAAGGGGCAATGGGAATGGAGAAAGTCAGAAACAAGTTAATCAGGCCTTTGATCAATATGTGAGTGTGTAAAATATTTCAATAAGATTGCCTTTTACAAATAATATACTCCAATTAATAAATATCTTCTAAAGGCATTGATATTCATGTATGACATAAAGTATAAATACAGATTCTGTGGTGAAATGAAAGATAGATGAGAAAATACATACTTATATTAATTGTGTAAATGAGCTAAGAAATTTGGTCAACATCCTGAGGGCTCATGCCTCAAAGGAATAGAAAGTTATTGGTATCTAAGATAGTAGTAAAATGTTATACTTGAAACAATTTAATTTATAAAATCTGCTTTTTATCCCAAAATAAACAGCATGTAATTAACCGTTTAGTAAATGCAAGTTTGCAATTTTCACTTATCTGCATGTTCTCCATGCATGAATGAAACCAACAAATGAAGGGTCAGAAATAACCAGGTGAATCTGTTTGCATATGTAGTAAATATATACACAAATGTTTTTCTCATTTTTTATGCATCATCAAATATCTATTTGCAAACAATTTACATTTAATTCTAACTATTCAAAAATTGATGTAACCAAAGGATGTCAATATATTTAAAAATGAATACTAGTATTTATAGTGCTATTAATATTACAGTTTTCATGTTATATTAATTATAATAAATTTTATTATGTATTTTATCAGAGAAATTATCATCCTCTGATTGTGATGTCTGTGGGAGTCCTAATAACAGACTGGAATTAAAATCAAGGACATCTAAATTTGTTGGCTCAAATGAATATTTCTGACAGCAAATAACTCATCGGAGATTATTCAAACACATCAGAAGGGCCTTAGAAAGGCTGTGCCACATATAGATGATTGCCTATGATGTGATTCAAGAACCACTAAGCAATCATACTTCACTTTGCCATCACTATAATTACTCCCATTGTAAGAAGAATCATTCACATAATTCACATGATATAAACTTGTCCTTAACTTATTATCTTCTATGAAATAATATCCAAATGACGCACCACACTGAGTTAAAGAAAAAGTTGCAAAGTGTATTGGACGATGTAACTCCTTCCAGATACACATGTTGAAAATCTATTATCCTGTCTGGTGACATTAGAATCATCCTTTCAGAGATGACCCTGCAATAATGATCTTGATAAAAGAAGTCCAATATAATTACTCTGCCATGTGAATGTCCAGCAAATAAATTTTAATGAACCAGAAAGCAGGCCCCCATAAAGCAAGGAATTGCTTTGAATAACCATTTTTATAATCAATATTCAACCTTCTGGAGTATGGATAATATACTCCTGATTTTTTAAGTCACTTTGAAATATTCTCTTATAACAGCCCAATGGCTGACATGAAGCAAAGTAGTTTTGATTCTAATTTCACAAATTCTGATAAAAAAGATTCATAATATTTAATTATTTGAATTTTTTCTCCAAACTACCAGGTTAAAAATAGTTTTAAATGTGAATTTAATTGAGGTTCAATTCTCTATTCAACTATCATAATTTTTGAATACTTTTATCTTTAATTATTTGTACAAAGGAGTTGCCATTCTCTGAAATAGTTTATGCATGCAGTGAATCTTGACCAATGTCACCCCTTTTAACATTCTCATCCACATCTCCCAACCAACCCCAATCCTTATGTATCCCAATATTATGTTATGGAATTACTTGCCATTTAACAAAGCAGTTTATGTGTACAGTGCACTTAGAATTGTGTTACCATTTCAAAATCTTCACTCCATTTCACACTACCCTTTCCTTTGTGTATTCCAATTCTGGGCACTATACAAGGAATTCTTGTCTGTATTCTATCCTTTTTCCCTTCAATTTCCTACCCCTCTCACTTTTCCCCCACTTTCCTCTCCTGTACACTTTTACTGGTATTTAATTTGTTGGGCTTTGACTTAGTCTTTTAAGAGAATTATTGTATTTTCACTCTCCATGGACTCTGACACTTCAGATAATTCATTTGTACATCCTTGCATACCATCCAGTGTGTTTGCTTTTACATTTATAGGCACTTTCTCTGTACCACAAATGAGGAAAATCATGTAACCTAAGTTTCTCTGGGTCTAGTTTATTTCACTTAAGATTAATATTTTGTCTTTCACTTTCGTTAAGAATGGGGAAATATTATTCTTTCTGATGGATGAACAGAAGTACATTATGTATGTATAGCTGTATGTTTGTATGTAAATATATGTATATAAACACATACACACTTGTAAACAGGATTCAATAAAATAAAATATATATAAATTTATATATATATATATATATATATATATATATATATAAATTCTTGATCCCTTTTTACAATGAGAGGCATGTGGGTTGATTCCATATTTTGGCTACAGAAAATAATGCAACAATTATCATGATTATGCTGGCAGCTTCAGTGTGGCTTTATTTCTACTCTATTGGATAAATGCCTGTAAATGGATTTGCTGGATCATAAGTAGCTCTCTATTCAGTTTTGTGAGCAACTTCCATGGTGTTTCCCAAACTGCTTGAAGAATATTACATTCCTACCAACAGTTTAACAGAGTTTCCTTTGGTCGACATCTCTATCAGTATCTGTGATGGTTCATTTTTTCAAAAGACATTGTAACAGGGGTGAGATGAATCTCAGTGTTGTTTGGATTTGCATTTCTTTTATGGAGAGAGATATGTCTATTTGTCAATTTTCTTCTGAGAAGTTTCTCTTTAAGTGTTTATCCCATATATTAACTGGGTTCTTGTTTATTTTAGGGTTTATTTTCGTTGGGTTTAATTTTTTATCTTTAAATATGGGTTATGTTTGAAAACCCTTGTCTGATGCTTAGGTAGTAATAATCTTCTTCCAGGTGCCTCAGTGGTAGAGCACTTGCCTAGCATGCATGAGGCCCTGGGTTCGATTCCTCAGCACCACATTAGCAAAAAGAAAAAAAAAATAATCCTCTTCCATTCTGTTGTATTAGAATGTGCCTCTAATTCTACAAGTAAACACACTTGGAAGGTAAAGGAGAAACCATTACACTTGGACATGATAAATTATATAGGATTCTAAACATTTACATACTAAGATCTAAGGAGGATGCCCTTTGGAGAGGATCACAAAGGCTCAATAGCTATATCAATATTATCATATAAAATAATGTTCAGCCAAATGATCTCCAGGAAATGGATATGTAAGGTTTTATTTATTATTTTGCTTTTTCCCTTCTGCCTTCTGTTGCTGTTTTCTGTTTCTGCAACTTAGGTCGTATATGTCAGTTTGGAAAGGGCAATAGGGAACACAGACATAGTGGGACAAAGAGTCAACAAATGCAGCAGTGCAACTCAATAGACACTACATTGAAAATGAACTATACAACTTGTGGGGGAGGGAGGTTGGAAGGGAAAAACTGGGAGAACATTAGGGAAGACGTGCCACTGTTCAAAAAGAAATGTGCTCATTATCTGACTTATGTAATTGTAACAATTCTATACATCAACTTTACAAATGAAAAATCGACTTCGTAAACAGGCCTCAGTAGCTATACTAATATTGGATAAAATAGGTTTTAAATTCAAGTGGTATGAAAGTAAAAAGAGACAAAGAAGGACATTAAATATTGATAAAGAGAACTATCTGGAGATATAACAATTCTAAATATTAATGCCCTGAATCCTAGAGATCCCAAATTCATCAAACAAATGCGAATTGACATAAAAACATGCATACATCCAAACACATTGTTGGTTGCTTGAACACATCATTCTTACCTCTGGACAGGCCATCCAGGTCAAAACTTAGCAAAAAACTTCAGAACTAAATAACTGCATTGACAAGCTATACCTAACAGATATCTACAGAATATTTTACCTAGCAGAGTCACAATATATATTTCTCTCAGCAGCCCATGGAATGTTGTCCAAAATAGATCATATCGTAGATCACAAGGAAAATATGTGAAATTCAAAAATAAAAATGAAGTTATTCCTTGCATCCTGTCAGAACACGATGGGACCAAATTAGATCTCAAAATCAAAAGGCATCACAGAAAATTGCGAAACTCACAGAGACTGAATAACACATTGCGAAATCATCAATGAGTCACTGAAGAAATATGGAGGGAAGTTCCAGCATTTATGGAATTCAGTGCAAGTTAACACACAAAATTCTACCTCCTCTGTGACACAACAGCACAGGTAATACTCAGAGGAAAATTTATAGATTTGAGTATGTGAATTTCCCGTTCTTTTTGATATTTCAAATGGCTTGGAAGTAACATAAGAAATAATTCAAGTTGTTAAGAAAATTTAATTTAGAATAAGGAAACAAATAAGAGTCAACTCCATAGCATAACCTTTAGGAAAAATTAATTAAGAATATGGCATGTCCTTTGTAACTTAATATTAGACACTAGGGCAAATGTCAGAAACACTCTACAAGAAGCAAACAGAAGTCTTTGATAAGGTATATTAAAGACAAGTAATTTCACCTACATTTTGTATTTTATGACAGCATATTTTTGTTTGCTAATCAGAGAAACAAAAATATTTTTAAATATGATATGAAAAATGCATCATCATGAATGAATGAAATCAGGGAATAGATAGCTCAGGAGCTGGGTGGTTCTGTTAAATATTCTCCTTTTTTAATGATCAGGTGTTTTTGCATGTTTGGAACTATAAATGTATTTTATGTCTGGGCAAGAATGTTTGATTATTAGATCATTGTCTGAGACCCAATATCAGGAACCTAACTCGAGTTAGAGTGGTAAATATATGTGTGTGTATGTGTGTGTGTGTGTGTGTGTGTGTGCTTTTGTGTGTGCGTGTGTACATGCCTGCAAGCATGTATTTAGAAGGAAGAATCTTCTTTCCATCACGATATATGCTTAATTGTATTAGTTATACTACATTAATGACAGCAGATAAAGGTAATTAACATTTTATGCCATATGTTTATGTCCTATGATTGCATGAACAAACTAAAAAGTTATGTTTGAAGTATGAGCTTTATGAAAGGTCAGCTGAAAGTACAAACATTTGCAATCTTGAGAAAGATATCAATGGGAATGATTTTATTGTAGACCAATTTTAGACAACACTTGAAAGGATATGTAATCCAATATGAAAATGCAATATTTATTTATCTTTCCTTAGCTACACTATTCTATAAATTTGTAGGAAAACCAGTTAAAGTTGTGGACTGATTCTAATGTAAATAATATACTGTGTTTATGTAGAGAATTTGAGTATCCATAGTTTTAATATGCCTGTGGTTCTAAAACCAATACCTTATTGATATTGAGTGATAAATACAACTTCATATAAGTACAGAAGTTTTCCTTGTATCTTTTTAATATATATTTTTATTGTAAAGATACAGTACAGAGGGGTCACAGTTACATAACTAAGGTAATGAGTCCATTTCTTACTGAATATTTTTAAGCCCTCCTTTGTTTTTCCCCTCCCATCCCTTCCCTTTACACCTCCCCAACCCCTCCTCCACCATCCCTCTGATAGTGTGTCTTGTCGATATCATTGTTACAATGGGTCAATCTGTATCTTTTCCATTTATTTAAATGAAGAAATAATGGTTTGATTTAATCTGATTCTACTTGTGTAGACAGAAATAAAATCACTCGCCAAGTTCAAAAGCACATAAATGAAACGCACATCATTTTTTGTCAATTGCTTTAATTGTGTTCTACATATTTATTGACAGGTTATAAATTATTTTCAAATTTTAATACATTAAAAATACTTACTTTTTTTCTTATTTTCTTGGTCAGGAAATCAGCAAGACCTCAGTCAACATTTCTCACATAGGACTTTTCACATGCGTTGGTTAAATGTTGGCCTGAGCTCCAGTCTTCTGAGGACTCACTCATGTGCTTAGGAAATGATGCTGGCTGTTGGAAAAGAGGTCAAGGAAGGATACCATTTAAAGCCTTATAACTTTATTCTATACCAGGATATTCTCCTGCTGCTTTGGTTGTTGAGAGTGTCTACAAGAGCAAGCATTCCATGCAAAGCAGGGAGTCAGCATATGACCTTTACTTACTGAGATTTCTGATTAACTTGCTATCACTTGTACTGAACTTTGCAAGTCAATTTGTCAAAACCTACCAGTTTTAAGAGATAAGAGGAGTGGTAAAAGAACTCTTAGAGACAAATACATCTTCAACATATTTTGTTCCAAGCATTCCATCTAAGGCATATTCAGCAAGTAGTGAAATTTGTGTTGGCTGTGACTATGTGTCTTTCTCCAGGTGTGCATGTATACATGTGTAAATGTATGTGTGTATTTGTGTATATAGTAGCATAAATGTGTACATATATAATGGCATATACACATATATATGCATATACAAATATATATATATATATATATATAGTGCATATATATGAAATGTTCAGTGACTTAATCTCTAGTTCCCAGCACCTTGCCATTCTCACAAAGTGTTCATGATAAACTACTATGAGGATCTGTGCTCTATGATGGGCATCCTTTGTAGTTACTTCCCCCATTACCTTGTTCTTCATCCCTGTGAACAACTTCGGTCTAATTTCCATAGGATAGATTTCTTTTCATTACATGTATTTCCTTACTGATAATAAAATAAAAATGATGTTTTTAAAAGAAAAAGGACATTTAGGTCACAGGTTAAAAGTATCTTATCTGTCCCAATGATTCCTATGAGATAAAATATATAATATTTTATATAAAATATATAAAATTTATAATAGTAGTAAAAGTGAAAGGGAATTCTTGTCATTTAGAATGGCAAAGAATAATATCACGTCACTGTTACAACTCTCGAAGAATGCAAGGATAACTGATGGTCCCTATCATGTTCCCCCAAAACCAGTGGATCCTGAAGTATAATAGTAGACCAGCAGAAATTCTAAGTAGAAGACATGGAGCCAGAAAGAGAAAGAGAATGAATGAGAAAGAAAAAAAGACAGAAAAATATCATAATACTGAAAGTGCATAACAGATAAGCAAGAGTTGTATGAGAATATTAATACTGCTATCTTTAGACCCTAAATGTACATTTGTCGGTATCTGATGTATGATAACATATCTACATAAAATGTAAAGTGATTTTGATAAAAAATAAAAATGACTAAGAAGAAATTATAAATGCAAAAACAATCTGCACAGAAGCAAACTCTCAGAGATATTTCATGACTTTGAAAAGGATAAAGTGGCCGTAGTTAATATAAATTTCGAAGTATGACAATTCACAAAAATATGAAAAGAGCTGGGTGCCAGCCCAGGCAGGAAAGTCCATGAGATTCTCATCTCCAATAAACCACTAGAAAACTGGAAGTGGCTCTGTGGCTCAAACGGTAGAGGGGTCGCCTTGAGCTGAAGATCATAAGGACAGTGCCCAAGCCAATAGTTCAAGCACCATATCAGACTATAGATAGATAGATAGATATAGATATAGATTCATATTCATATATTTTATTTTATAACCCAAAGCAGAAAGCAAATAATTTTTAGATTATTTTTTAAAACACAGTCTCTCAGGATCTGGGAAGGTTGCTCAGTGGTAGATTACTTGTCTTGCATGCATGAGGTTCTGGGTTTAATTCCTCAGCACCACATAAGTAGAAAAAGATGAAAGTGGCGCTGTGGCTCAGGTGATAGCAGTAGCCTTGAGCTGAGGAAGAGTACCCAGGCCCCGGAGTTCAACCCCAATGATCAACAAAATCAAAATATAAAACAAAACAAAACAGAGTTTCTCACATTTGTGGCTTCAACTCTGTAATACCGCTGCTTCAGCCTAGGGCTAAGATTTTAGGTGTGGACATTTATCAATACTCCTGATTCACACTTTACTTGAAGATTTTTTAATACACATTTTGTTCTTAATTTTCCTCTTTATAAATTCACATGCACCTATAAAAAATGGTTTTGCCAACCCAGTAACCTTCTCAAAGTATCTCCTGATGATGACTTACAAAAAGTTGTATTATGTTACCAGGGAAACAATGCTACAAATAAAGAAAGCCAATGATTAAATATTAATGATTAATAAAATAAAAAAACAAAACAATTACCAGTTTTTTCAGTATTTGATGGTGTACTACATATTAGGTTTTACTATTTTCTCATATTCCTGTATATTTAAAACTGGCTAAGATTATGATGTTCAACAAGAGTTTTATAGGCTATGTGTAGTCTTTAAAGTTACCCACTAAGATGACTATTTATGACTCATCTCCTGATTTTTATATGGCTTATATCATCATTTGTTCCTCGCTAAAATATAAAGTAAGGAAGCCCTAAAGTTTTAACATAAACTGTGTAGTTAACAAAGTCTTAACTCTTCACTCGCCTTCTTTACCCAAAGACTTTGCAACTTCTCATTAGTAAAGTTTCTGAAAATGAACATACTTAGTAGTATGTCTGCTACCGTCAATCTTAAATACTTTATAGAAAAGTTTTATGACCTGCCAAACTGTCCTAATTATGGCATATATAAGCAAATTCCCAAAATTAAATATATTTAAAACTTTAAAAATTTTAACAAACCTTACCACTTGCTGCAGTGTCCATTAAGACAGGTGCTTGTATAGAATAATTGAATTTCTCCTCCTACACATCTCTTGAACAATAAATATCTGGACTTATTTTGTTTTTGTCATGTCAATCTTGCCTTTATTCTTACATGGTTCTAAAATATCACGACTTGCTTTTTGATGAATTGTCTAGTTTCAGAAAATCGTACTTTCTCTCAAATCTCACATATATCCAAAGGCATTAATTGTTCGGGACTTTATCACACTAGATAGATCAACTCGGCAAAAACTCAACAGAGAAACTACAGACCTTAACAATTGCATAGATCAACTAGATTTAACAGAAATCTATCGAATATTTCACCCAACAGCATCAGCATACACGTTCTTCCCAAGAGCACATGGAACATTTTCCGAAATAGAACACATGTTAGGTCACAAACCAAACTTGTAAAGAAACATTGAAATATTGAAGTTATACCTTGCATTCTCCCAGATGACAAGGAAAAAATTGAACTCAACACCTAAAGCCACCAAAGAAATTCCTGTAACAAGTGGAGCCTGAACAACACACTGTTGAGCCACCATTGGGTCATGGAAGAGGTTAGAAATGAAATTCAAGTGTTTATGATATTCAACAAAAATGAACACACAAACTCCCAGCTCCTCTGGGAGAGAGCAAAGGCAGTACTCAGAGACAAGTTTATAGATTTGAGTTCCTACATCAACTAACTGGAGAGATCTAAAACCAATAATTTAATGAGACATCAAGCATCCTTGAAAAAGAGCAGCATGATAAACCCCAATCCAGGAGATGGAAATAAATAATCAGAATTAAATGAATTAAAATCCAATAACAACATAGAACAAATAAAAAAAAAAAAGAGTTGTTTCTTCGAAAAAATTAACAAAATTGAGAGACGGTTAGCAAATCTTCTTAGAAAAACAAGAGAACACACCCAAATAAACTCAGAGAAGATAATGGAAACATCACCACAGAAACAAACATGATTCATAACATTATAAGGAAATACTTCTCAAAACTTTATGCTAATAAGTTTGAGAACTTGGCAGAAATAGGCCTTTTCCAAGCAAATATGGACATGCCGAAACTGAAACAAGATGAGTCATGCCATCTTAACAGGAACATATCAAGCCTTGAAATAAAAACAGCCACAAGAGACCTCCCATCTAAGAAAAGCCCAGGACCAGATGGTTTTAGAGCAGAATTCTACAAGGCCTTCAAAGCAGAGCTCACACCAATACTCCTCCAACTCTTCAATGAAATAGAAAGAGAAAGTTCACTACCAAACTCATTCTTTGAAGCCACAATCACCCTCATCCCAAAACCAGGAAAGGAATAATTAAAGAAAGAGAACTATAGACCCATTTCTTTGGTGAATATTGATGCAAAACTTCTGAACAAAATGTTGGCAAATCGACTTCAGCAATTACTCTAATAAATTATACACCATGATCAAACAGGATTCAATTTCAGGGATGCAAAGCTGGTTCAATATTCACAAATCAATTAACATTATTCATCACATCAACAAGAACAAGGATAAGAACCATATGGTTATCTCAATAGATGCAGAAAAAGCATTTGACAAGATCCAACACCCCTTTATGATGAAGGTTCTGGAAAAATTAGGAATCCATGAAACATTCTTCAATACAATAAATGCTGTATATGACAAACCTACAGCCACCGTTATACTCAATGGTGAAAAACTAAAGCCAATTCCCTTAAAATCAGGAATAAGACAAGGATGTCCACTCTCTCAACTGCTCTTCAATCTAGTATTAGAATGCCTAGCTACAGCAATAATACAAGATGCTAACATAAAGGGGATCCAAATAGGGAAAGAAGAAATAAAACTCTCCCTCTTTGCAGATGACATGATTTGTATTTAAAGAATCCCATAGACTCCACTCCCAAATTACTCAAGCTGATTCAAAACTTTGGCAAAGTAGCAGGGTATTAAATTAACCTTCAAAAATCAATGGTTTTTATGTATGCCGATAATGAGAAAAGAGTGGCTTGAATAGCAAAGTAACTCCATTCATAATAGTCTCACAAAAAATGAAATATCTAAGAATTAACTTTACCAAAGAATTGCAGGACCTCTATGATGAAAACTTAAAAAACCAGAAAAAGGAAATCAAAACAGAACTTAGAAAGTGGCAAAAAACACGCATGCTCTGTGATTGGAAAGATCAACATCTTGAAAATGGCAATACTTCCCAAGGCTATCTATAAATTCAATGTGATACTTATTAATATTCAAACTTCATTCTTCAAGGAAATAGAACAGGCAATCCAAAAATTCAAACGGAACAATAAAAAACATGGAGTAGAATAAAACGATATTTAACAGAAAGAACAGTGCTGGAGTAATATCAATATCAAATTCCAAAATCTACTACAAAGCCATAGTAAACAAAACAGCTTGGAACTGGCACAAGAACAAACCTCGGGACCAATGGAATAGAATTGAAAACCCAGAAATGTACCTACAGACCTGTAGCCATCTAATATTCGATAAGGAATCTAAAAAATAGAACAGAAGAAAGACAGCCTCTTCAGTAAATGGTGCTGGCACATTTGGTTAACTACTTGTAGAAAACTAAAGCTAGATCCTTATATATCACCCTGCACAAGAATCAACTCCAAGTGGAACAAACACCTCAGAGTTAAAACGGACAGTCTGAAAACATTACAGGATGCAATAGGAGAAACTCTAAGTCTCCTTGCACATCCCAAAATTTTCTTAATAGAGACTCAGAAACACAACAAATCAAAAAAAGTTGGACTTATTGGATTGCATGAAATTGCAGAGCTTCTGCATGGCAAAGGACATAGCTAGCAAGATCAATAGAAAACCCACGGATTCGGAGATCTTCATTAGCCATACAATGGACAAGGGTCTCATATCTAAAATATGCCTAGAACTCAAAAAACTATGTTTTCATAGCATTATTTACCATAGCTAAGATATGGAACCAACCCAGATGCCCCTCAGTGTATGAATGGATCAAGAAAATGTGGTATATATACACAATGGAATGCTTTGCTTCCATCAGAACGAATGACATTGTCCCATTTGTTAGGAAATGACAAGACTTGGAAAAAAATATGTTAAGTAAGCCAGGCCCAAAGAAACAGAGGTCCTATGGTTTCCCTTATTTGCAATAACTAGTATATGTCTGAGTCAAGCAGGATAGGTCAGATAAGCTGATGTTAGGGAAATATACCCAAAGATAAGTATTCAAATGATTTTTCCTTAATCCAATTGTTTCTAATATATTTATGAGATGATTTCTATGTTGCTCTGTATGTCCCTCCCCCAAGGTTTAACGCCTGCTTTCACTGTATTTTATGTTGGTATAATTTTTGGAGGGGAAGGGAAAAAATATCATTTAAATTGGGATACAGTTGGACCCATTGCAACAATGAGATATACAAATCGTTATGTCGTAAAACGAACTTTACAACGTTGATGGGGGAGAAGATCAGGTGTCAGAGCTAGTGGGAGTTTGGGAAGGGAGAGGAAGGGGAAACAAAAAGGAGGCAACAATGCTTGATAAGAAAGGTATTCGTTATTTTGCCCATGTTATTGTAACTCCTCTGTACAGTATTTTCACAATAAAAAGAAAGAAAATGAATTACACTTCATATATAAAAAATGTTCTGTGCTCAATTCAGTAGGAAATACACTAACATTGGAACAATACAGAGAAGATTAGAATGGCCCCTGTGCAAGGATGACATGCAAATTCTTGAAGTGTTCCATATTTTTACAACAGGTGCTGGAGGGTATGTTGACAGAAGGGAACCCTACCGAATCCTTGGTGGGAATGTAAACTTGTTCAACAACTTTGGAAAGCAGTATGGAGGTTCCTCAAAAGGCTCCACATAAAGCCCCCCATGACCCAGCAATCCCACTTTTGGGCATTCACCCAAATGATCACAAACAAGACCACAATAAAACTAACAGCACAACTATGTTTACTGCAACATTATTTACGATAGCTAAGGTATGGAACCAATTCCAATTCCCCTCAATTGATGAATGGAGCAAGATAATGTGATAGATAGATAGATAGATAGATAGATAGATAGAGAGAGAGAGAGAGAGAGAGAGAGAGAGAGAGAGAGAGAGAGAGAGAGATTCATTCTATGCCTCCATCTGAAAGAATGACATCACTCAATTTGTTAGGAAATGGAAAGACTTGGAAAAAAAACTTATTAAATGAAGTAAGACAAGTCCAAAGAAACATAGGACCCCTGCTTTCCCTTATTTTCAGTTACTAATATATGTCTGGGATAAATAAAAAAGGTCAAAAGCTATGTGCATATGACTAGATAAGATGATGTTAAGGGAAATGTACTCCAAGATATTGACACAAGTGGTTTTTTTCTTTCGTGCTATTGTTTTTAATGGACTTACAATGTATGATGTGATTTTTTTTGTTTCTTTATATGTTCCTCCCCCACTTTATAACACCGGTTTTCACTGCATTTGAAGTTGGTGCACCAATATCTTATATATATGCTTCTCAATTTGGGTAGGGGAAAGGTAAAAACACAATGTTTAAATAGGGATACAGGTTGACCAATTGTAACAATGAGATGCACAAGACATTATGATGAAAAATGAAGTTTATATTTAGGCAGGGTGGGGGAGACGGGGAGGAGAGGCTACTTGTGGAGGTTAGAGAGAAAGGATGGTGGGGGGAATAAAGGAGGGGGTAACAATGCTTTTTAGGAAATGTACTCATTACCTTTCTCATGTAAATGTGACCCCTGTTACAGATATTTTTCCAATAAAAATGTATGAAAATGATCTGAGAAGGAAAAGTTTATTTTCCCCATTTTCCCTATATAATATCGTTAACAAAGAAATTAATGCAAAACACTGACATGAAAGTATTTTGCAAAAGTGTGTGTGTGTGTGTGTGTGTGTGTCTGTGTGTCTGTGCACGCCCGCGCACATGTGAGTACTCGTGCATTTGTGTTGGCATGCTCAGAGTTTGAACTCAGGACTTCAAGGTCTTGCTAGGCATTTCCTCTCTAGATTGATGAGGTTCTATATAAGCTACATCACCATTCCTGGCTCTTTGGTAGTTCATTAAAAGTTTTGAAAAATAATCTTATGAATTTTTTTTTTGCTCTGATTGTCTTCCAACTGTTATCCACAGATCTGGTGCTCCTGAGTAGATATCCCAAGTAGACAGGATTACAGGTGTGGCCATCCAGCACAAGGCTTTAAAAATAATTTTAAAAGTAGTAAAATATTTACTTCACGGGAGCCTGTTTTATTATCTACTAATTTTAAAGCATTTTGCACTGATTGTATGTGAATTCATTTCGCTTCTGGATTCTTAAAAACTGTAAGTGATGATATTTGAAAGTTTTATTACTTTTTAAAAAGGAAACGAACTATGGGACAGAAGAAATTTGCCCCTCCTTGGACCTCAATTTATGCGCTCAGTTCTGTGCATGATAAGCCAATGTCACCAAAACAATCTGGGTTGAAGACAAAATGTAACAGAAAAAAATAACCATGGGCATTGCTATGCTATTATTTCTTGGATAACATGAATATTGAATTGAGAGTGTAAGAGAATGGAGAGATTTTACTTATCATTTTGTATTGCTGAAAGACTGTTGGAAACTTTAACTCATTTCCTTCCTCACTGTGTGTCTTTGGGCCATACAATTCGTGCCTTTAATTACAATTTTTCCCAACATTAAAATGGCAATAACATTAGCATTAAAGCAAATTTTATCTTAAGAATTAAGAAATAAAACTTGTGAAATACTTAACATAAAATTCTATGCATGAGCTTTGAGTTTAGCCAGCAGTTTTTTAAAATACTAAATAGAACGCAATAAGTATTACAGAAACCATTACATGTAGTGAATAACCAGATGTAATGTTATCTATTTACCATGCTCTGCTTCGAAGGAAGCCAGATGGATAACTTCCCATGCTGCACATCAAGTTGATTATCTTATGTCTTGGTAGTTTAAAAATATCAGGGACAGAATCATGAAGTAATGTTGTAGATTGAGGTTAAGTCCATATAAAAAAGTACAAACCTGATAAAACATAAACATATCTCAGCAGTATATTGTTTTTTACATCATTTAAGTTACATTGTAAAGATAGGGAAAATCTAGCAGAATGAATTCTCTTTTTGATATATTTTCATAGGTCCTAAGAAGGATGAACTCTTTCCTCACTCTTGTAGAGGAATCATCAGATGAGAGGAAATGTATTTTTTTATTTGCTTTCTGCCATTTATTCTTCAGTTTGAAATCTGAACTACATGAGTCTGAAAGAAGCTAAGGGAAATTAGACTCGCAGGCTTTGGAAAGAGCAATCAACATAAAATAAATAAAATACGTATAGCCTTGTAAAAGGTACAACTAAATTGAGTTATATAGTCTCAAGTGTAAACAGAAAACGATTTAAGCAATATCATGTTATTAAAAATTGAAAAATGTTAGGAATTTAATTTTTTTCCTTTCTACTATATTGAATTAAGTATTGATTTTGTATAGAGATATTAAAGATGAGATTAACAAAAGTTCTGAATAGACCTGTTTTCCAAAAATCCCTGAAAATCACCAGTGGGTTTACAAAGTTGGGTTTAATACCACTTCCATGTTGGCTTAATGCTTTGTGAACAGAAGTCATTATAGAGAAATGCAATTCAAAATTACTATGATACTACTTCATAACTATTAAAACTAATCAAAACATCAAAGGAGTCAGATGTGATGGTAAAGGCTAGTAAGTGCAAGCAGTTAGGAGTTGGAGTAAGAGGATTTGAGTTTAAGGCCAGTCTGGGGTACTGCACATCGTAAAAACCTGCCTTTATAAAAACTCTAAAGGTAATAATGTTGGTGAGAGTGTAGAGAAATAAAATTTTCTTCACTCTTGTTCAAAATACAGGTTAGTATTCTCATTGTAGAAAGTAGTATGCAGTTTTCTAAAGAAATGCAAAGTTGAAATATCATCTGACCCGCCAATCATATGATTATTTCTGTATGAGTAACTCTTAAGTATATCTGTATTTCATTGTTATTCACATTATTCACATCAACAGCCAAGATATAAATCTAAGTTAAGTTTTCAACTACAGACTAATAAAACAACTGTGGTACATGAACAAATATATTTTTCTGTTTCATCTTTTAAATAGCAAAATACTTCTCCCATTAGCCACAACTTACAATGACTTGAAAGATGTATTCTAAATGAAGAAAAACGTTGTCTTCTGATCTTTGTAAAACCATACACACACACACACACACACACACACACACACACACACTCACACACACACTCACACACCCCAACCTCAAACATTAAGAGAGAAATTTTTTAAAAAGTAAAGCAAATGAGAATTGCTGAGGCATTTAGTTTACAATGTAGAAGGTAGTAGATAGACGGGATGACCAAGTATAGAGTTGTAATGTACAACATGAGGATAAAGGAGACAACACTGGCCTTACATAGGAATGAAGCTACGTAAGTCGGAGTTGCTCTTCCTAGTAGGGGTTGCTCTTTTAGTTGTTCTTCCTTCAGTAATGGATAAGATGAACATAATTCTTTAAATATGCCTGCCTGCAGAAATACTAACAAACAATATAGCAATAATGTTGTATGCTCAGCACAGAACAAAATGTCAAATCAAAATGCATGCGATTATCCTTGATGTAAACTATTACAAATAAGGGAAACCAGGGGACCTTTGGTTCATTAAGTCTGGCTTACTTCACTTATATTTTTTCCAAGATTTTCCATTTTCTTTCAAATGAGGTGATATCATTCTTTCCCATGGAAGCATAGTATTCCATGTGTGTGTATGTGTATGTGTGAATGTGTGTGTGTGTGTGTGTGTGTAGGTGTGTGTGTCACATTTTTTGATCCATTCATCTACTGAGGGGCAACTGGGTTGATTCCATATCTTAGCTATGGTAAATAATACTGTGATAAACATAATTGTGTTGGTAGCTTTAGTGAGGCATTTTTTGTGGTCACTTGGGTAAATGCCCAGAAGTGGGATTATTGGGTAATAGGGAGAGCATTATTTTGTACATCAAGGATAATCTTAGTAGATGAGCAGAATAGTTCAATAGCTATGTACATATGACTGTATAAGGTGATTCCAAGTGAAGTGAACTCCAAGATATGTTTTTGTTGTTGTGGTTCTTAATGTGTTATGTGATTTCTTTTTATCCTTTTGTGTTTTCCCCACCTATAGTTTATCCCATGTAGTCACTGTATTTGATTTGATACCTGGATATTGTAAATATGTTGATCTGAACCAGGGAAAGGAAAGGGAAAAAAACAAAATGGTGAGAAAAAGGGGAACCTATGCAACAGTGATATTCACAAGACAATATGTTGGACATAATCTTGGGGGTGGTGGAGGGTGGTGTTGGGAGGGAAGAGGGAAAAAATGGGGGAAAAGATAACAAGTGAGAAATGAATTCATTATGTTACTTACATAACTATAACCCCTCTGTACTTTACCTTGACAATAAAATTTAAAATAAAATAAAATAAATGAGAGCATCAATACAGGAGATGGGAGTGGGAGAAATACTATACTATACAAAGAAGAGTAGAACAGCTATGAGAGCAGTAATTTTACTTTAATATAGGAAGCAATAAACTAGCATACAGATTTTCAGATGTCAGTCACTAAAAATGGAAAACAAAATGCACAATCAGTAGACCAAGAAAGATAAAATAGAAAACTAAACAATTAAGGTGAAAGAATGACTTGGATCAAGAATATCAAATGACACAATTAGGAAACAAATAACAAGCTAGTAAGTTTAAAAAATATTGCCCATAATTATAGTAAATGTTTTTTACATCACAATTTGTTAGAACTATAATTCAAATCATAGTTTAATAGTATATCATTTTAATAATAGGTGACTTATTACTGATTTCTTAATATTGAATATTTAATATATAATTTTAGTAGCTATAGAAAAGAAGAAAGTGGGAGTTTTTCTACCTGCTGGATTTGGCTCCCCGCTGTGTCTGATTGTCTCCTGGGCTGAGGGAGGCTGGGGAATGGGCGAGCGCCGCACTTACCTTTCCTCTGACCCCTTCCGTCTTTTGTGGGACAGACGAAGACCCAACATCTGGCACCCAACATGGGGCACGAAAGGAAAAGATACCGGCCAAGGCTAAGTGGTCTTTTAGGGTAAGTGAAACCCTAAGTATGGGTAATGCTATATCACAAAAGAAGGAGGAGGAGGCAACATTAAGCCTAGAAAGAGTACAGGAAGACTTGGAAAGTAAAAAGGAAAAGGAAAAGGTCAAATTCGACCGGGAATGCACTATCTGTGCATGCAGGGGTGGAGGCAGCTACTCAGGTGCCCTGGACGGTCCTAGGCCCCCTCCCTATTCCCCTGATTGGAAGGGAGGTACAGCACCCTACGAGTCCTGCGAGAGGGACTTGCAAAACCTAGACCCCTACCACATGGAGGGACCAAGGGCTGAGGAAGTAACCTACTCAGAGACCTCCTCTGGAAAGGAAGGGCCACCCAAGAGCCCAGACTCTCGGCCACAGGATTTGCTTCCCCAAGCGTATCCGGTCAATGTGGCATCAGGGGCTAACAGGCCCTTGGAATAGTATCCATGGGAAGCTAAGGATCTTAAAGAGCTCCGCAAGGCGGTGGCGGAGGATGGCCCAAACTCTCCCTGGGCCCAGACCACTAGTTCTCAGTTTATTAAATGGTGTGCTTTCTTTAAGGAGGAATGCAGAGTGTGAGCTGAGGGTAACCGGCAGGCTCAACCAGCAATACCTATTACTTATGCCATGCTAGCAGGGACGGGGGAAGGGTACTCCACCGGCGTCCAACAGGCCGCAATACCTGGCCCGTACCATGACCAGGTGAGGCAGGCAGGACTTGCCGCGTGGTACAAACTAGATGATGGGCCTACTGAGTCCCCCATAGCAGAAGTGAGACAAAAACTGGGTGAGCCTCTACCTGATTTCATAGACCGAGTCCAACAGAGCGTTCACTGCAAGCTGCTGACAGGGAACCTCCGAGATCAGTTTGTAAAGCTGCTGGTCTGGGAAGGGATGAATGCAGACCACTGCATGGCCTGCATGGGATTGAGAGAGAGTTCCCTGAGCAGATGGGTGGTGGCCTCACAGGATGTGGGAACGCAACAGCATCAGTCCCAATCACTAGCTTTAGCTTTGCAGGCTCAGGCATCTACAATGACTGAGGTCATTACTCAGGCTCTGGCAGCCCAGGGCCAAGGAACCCCAAGGCCATTGGGGAGAGGGACTTGTTTTAAATGGGGGCAGGAGGGGCACTTTAAGAGGGATTGTTTACAACAATCCCCTGCCAACTGGCCCGTGGGCAAACTGTCCCCTATACCCTGCTCCAGGGGCAGGGAGGGATACAAGTTTGATTTAGATGGGAAGTCTTTAAACTTGGGGAGGGGCATCCTCTAGCCCCTTTAACTCAAGGAGGAACCCCCCCCCTGCTGTGAGGCCCAGGCAGCCTCATGGCAGGGCTACCCAGGTCCATTGGACCGTCCCCCTGGTGGACGGACTCCGCCTTAAAATGAGTATTCTCATAGGCAGAAAGAGGTTCACTGCTTAATTGACCCTGGGGCAGACCGAACCATACTCAGGGAGGAGGAAGTGCGCTTGGACTGGAAGTTTGCACCTGGGCCCCCGATATTGGGGGTAGGGGGCAACTCCCAGACCAAAGAGACGGTTGCCCTTATGACATGGACTAGCCCAGATGGAGAACAGGGAAAGATACGCCCTTTAGTGGCAAAGAACCTCACTGCCAATTTACTAGGGCAAGATATGCTAAGACAAATGGATGCCGTGGTCACTACAGACCATCGAGCATCCTATGATGATATCCTGGATGGGGAAGAAGCACAAAGGCTTAAACAGGATCTAGAGGGAGTTAAGGAAGGGGATTTTTTTAACTTTCATAATTACAGAGAAGAACATAGAGGACCCGCTCGGGTGCACCTCCAATCCTAAAGGCCACTGCCCCCCCACCCAGTACCTCCCATTAGGTGGAAGCCAGGAAGCCAAATCTGGGTGGAGCAGTGGCCATTGACCAAACCTAAACTTGAAGCCCTCCACCTTCTGGTGGAGGAACAGATAAGCCTCGGGCATATCCGCCCTTCTATAAGTCCTTGGAGCACACCCGTATTTGTTATTCAAAAAGCCTCTGGGGCTTGGCAAATGCTCCAAGACCTAAATGAAAGGATGGAGCTAGTAGGAACGCCCCTAAAAGGCATGCCCTAGACTCCTGCTATACCTTCAGAATATACTTTGGTTGTGATTGATATTAAAGATTGTTTTTTTTCTATTCCTCTGCATCCAGATGACTGCGAGAAGTTTGCTTTCTCTATATCTTCTCTTAATTTTTCCCAGCCTGATCGGAGATTTGAATGGACAGTGTTGCCATAGGGTATGGCCAATAGCCCAGCCTTCTGCCAACAATACTTGGCCACACTTTTAGGGCCTGTGCTGGGTTCAGATACCTCCCTTGTCTATGCCTACATGGATGATATGATTCTGGGGCACTGAGACCCAAGCTGCCTGGAGGGCCTTCTGGCCCAGGTTCTCACCATATTAAAAAAGGGGGGTTTTACCATAGCCCTTAATAAAATTCAAAAGGTAGCTCCTTTTAAGGTGCTCGGGACCCACCTTACCTTGACTCAGGCCAGCCCCCTTAAGCCTTTGCTGGATATTCCAGCCTCTCTAACCTTAACCCAACTTCAGAGTCTTTTAGGGGAAATCAATTGGCTGTTGCCATGGGTTTCTGTCCCTAAAGATAGTCTTGTGCCCTTATTTGCCCTGCTAAAAGACAAGACACCACAAGAAGTTATTACAATATAAGGAAATGCTGGTCGTAATTATGGCCCTTCAGGACATTCAAAAACCCTTTAATTTGTATTCTGATAGGGTATAAAACAAAAAAGGGGGAGTTAGCCCCCATATACAGTTACAGATAGCTTTGTTTACCATTAACATTTTAAATTTTTCAAAAGGGGCAACTGAATCCAGGTTTCAGAAGCACTGGGGACAACTAAACCCTAAGCCCAAGTGAAAGTCAGGTGGAAGCACCCCCTGACACAACAATGGAGAGGACCTGACCCCCTAGTTACTATGGGCAGGGGATTTGGATGTGTTTTCCCCATAGGGGAGTCCGCTCCCATTTGGATCCCTGCCAGGAACCTTAAATTTTTACCCATTTCCTCTATACAGGAGGATGCCCAAGAATAAGCTAACCAACAAGGAAAAAAAAAGGCCATGGCTGAGGCTTGTGTTTTAAAGACAAAAGCCAGAAAGACAATTATTAACCATCCCCAAGGGCAACCAGCCCTTGAGAAGCTCTTGTGTTCTCTAACAATTGCAGATGGCTATACTCCAGCTGTTGGCTGTCCTGACTCTCCCAATCCTGTGAATGTCCCTATGGAACCTGCATCAACCTCAACAGGTGACCTGGGCAGTGATCAACACTGGCAATGAAGAAATCGTCAGGAGCACCACAAGAGAAGCTGTCCCTTTGACCTGGTGGCCTGACCTTCATTTTGATCACCACCCTATGGACTGTTTTAATATTTTTGTAGGAGTTAATTATTTTAATGTTACCTGCTTTAATTGTTCTTTTACTAATTGCTTGTATAGCAGCATTGAATCCATACTTATTGTTAAACAACCACCTTTTGTTATGCTTCCAGCTTAGATCTTGTCCAACCCCACAGACAAATAGCTGGATTAGAACAATCCCCACCTCTGGACTCTGAAGTGGCAAAGACTCCTATGCCATCCTTCACTAAGGTTAAAGGACTAGTAGTGACATTTCCTGGCCTGGTAATGCTTTTGCTGATGGTTTTTTCTATGCCTTCCTTGCATTATATGTGCACTGCAAAACTCTTATGAGCTTAGCCAGCCAGTTACCAAGCTCCAAATGAATGAATTTCCCCCTCCCCCCACCGAGAGGAATCGCAGCCAGAGATGGGTAAGAGGGGGTGTCAGTCTGACCAACCTCTAAGACAGGGCCTTCAGCTTTGCTCTGAAGAAGTTCCCGATGACGGGTAAGGCAGACATGGTGATCCACCCATCCTAAGACAGGCGGGTTCACTTCTTTAAACAAAGACGGGGGGGGGGGGGGGGGGGGGGGAGATGATGTTGGGAGCCATTGGGAGCTGACAGTAAAGCTCAAAGGTCATCTTGACCCCTGTGCTAGCTTAAAGGCACGTACTAGGAACTGGCTTACTTAAAAGACACCAGGTGCCCAGGAATTAATTGAACTGCTTTGGACATTTCTAACTGTGGTGGGACTGATGTTTATTACTATGCTAGGTGGGTCTGCCATTAAAACAAAAAAAAAAGGGGGGAATCTGGAGCACATGGGCAGCCAAGATGGCGCTGGGAGAGAGTAGAGTGGGCAGAGCCCAATTGATCTGCCAATCAGTGCCTAACCAGCCCGTGAAGGCTCAGGTGAATGATAGGGTGTGACCTTGACAGTGATTGGTTCCTCTTCCTCCCTTACCATTCCACCCACCCTTTTTGACTTTAAAAGGGGCTGCTCTCTGTTAATAAATGAGTTTTTCTACCTGCTGGAAAAAAAAAAAAGAAGAAAGTGAAACTAATTTTAATAATATACTTCATGAATTGAAAAATTGAGAAGCATTAAAATTTAAACAAATAATATATCATTATTGTTTCATTTCTGTGAATTAATGTAATATTTCAAAGTGTATCCTACACTTAGCGCTCATCTTAACATCAAATAATAAATTATTGCACATGACTCTTTGTATTAGATGGGAGGGTTCAGCACTATGGTAAAATTCACACCACATAGTACACGAGGGTATGACTCCTCTCATATCACTTAAGTTATAGAAATTTGATTTCTACTTGCATGTTAAATTCCTGTCTAGGTGACATTGATAAAATTATATACAATTATATAAATGAGGAGTATTTCAGATGATAGTTAAAAGTCACATTAATTAATTAATTTTTTTATTATTTTGAACCAAATAAATATTTATAGGGAGACTGAATTTCTGAGTAGATGATGGTGTATGTGTGCCAGAGTATACATTGTTTCTACAATTTGTTTAATTTTTCATAAGGGGTTAAATGTATAATATTGGATATATAAAAGTAAGCTGAATGTTTATTCCATTAGTATTTTGCCACTTGTCTAATCCCAATATAAATTATCCATGTGTTTGAAGTTATGAAATTAACAACAGATATAAGCCAGGTGAATCAGTCTTGTGTAGACAAGTATTTTCCCCTTTATTTTGATAGTTAGTCCTCTTTTACACGACAGAATATTCTTGGGAAAAGGTGCTCCAGGCTGACCACGACTGCAGAATATTATGGTTTGATCTATCAAAAGAGAAGGAAGAAAGGGGAACCTTCCTTCAAAAAGTATGCTCCAAGGGATATGATCTGTTCTATGGTATTGACTTGGAAATGAACATCTTTCACAGTCAACCTTGAAAAGCCACCTTGATAGATCATTTCTGTAAGTGGTTACACAGGATCATTTATGTCTTTGCAAGGAAGCCAGATTGCCTCATTTTGTGACAATTAAAACAGCAATTTAGTCAGCTATTCTTTGTACCCTTAGGAGAAAAACCCCTTGACTCTAAGCCAGGGAATCACTGGGGCCAAGAGAAGCTATTACATTGAATAGTAATCCTAGATCTCTTAAAAACAAAAACTAAAACTAAAACAAAAAAAAACAACAACAAACCCACAAAACAAAACAAAACAACAACAACAACAAAATTCCAGTAAGCACAGCCAGGCAGTGCTTCCATCACAGCGTACATGAAGTCAAGCAAAAAACAGAAGCTCAGAGTCATGTAGCAGATAACTAAATAATTTTATGAGGCAGACTGAAATGAGACTCGAGAGAGTCTGAAAGACTAATCAGAGAGACTAAAATTGGACACTCATTGATTAAAAATAGAATTCCTTGTAGAACAAGTAAATCATAAAAAGCGTGTGTATGTGAGAACAACAGACCAAATTCCAGAAATGCACATTTTCTTAGAGGTCAGCTTAATGAATTATCAATGGAAATCTTTGAATTCTTAAATATTTGACCATTTGTGAGTAAAGGCCAATTGCTGAAGAGAAAGAAAATGTCATCACTCTGTTAGGAGGTCCAATATCAAATTAGGAATAATCAAGTACATATTTGTAATAAAAAGAGAAAAATATCTTTCCAAATGAGGGTTTCATTTGTTTTAATGTAACAGTTCTTGATTTATGTGATAGCCATTACCATACAATTGATCCAGTCTCATAGCTGAATTGATATTGACTGCAGTATTCTCACATGAAGGTAAAGAGAAAATTTACAAATGTCTGATGAAATAAGTTGAGAGTGAAGTGTTCTAATAGTGATATCTGAGGTTTAGACAAAGGTGAACAGGTGGATTTTATTTTCTAAAAATCCCCCATTTTTAGCCTGGTGCCAGTGGATCCCAGCTGTAATCATAGCTACTGAGGAAGCTGAAATCTGAGGATTGTGGTTCAAAGCCAGCATTGGCAGGAAAGTCCCTGAGACTCTTATCTCCATTTTACTACAAGAAAACCAGAAGTGGCACTGTGGCTCAAAAAGTAGAGCACTCACCTTGTGTTGAAGAGCTCAGGGACAGTGCCCAAGCCCAGACTTCAAGCTCCTCAACAAAAAATAACAACAACAAAAATCTCCCTTTTCTTGGACTGCCTACAACTTTTCCTGATATTCAACAAAGAGGCCATTTTATCACCCACTACATTTAAGTCCTATCCTACCTACTGTAATACAATGAATTGGTACCTTATATCAAAAGATTCATCTTTGCAAAAACAAATAATAGCAGTGGTAATTTTTTTCCAGTCCTTAACTTTGGGCCTGGGCCCTGAACATGGTTATGCTGGTAGCTTTAATGTGAGCTTGTTTGTTATTTATTGGATTACTGCCCATGAAGGGAATTACTGGGTCATACGTGAGATCTATATTTAGTCTTTTGAAGAAACTTCATACTGCATTCCAGAGTGGTTTAACAAGTTTAATTTCCCACCATCAACGTAATAGAGTTCCCATTTGGCTACATCCACGCCAGCTTATGCTATTGTTAGTTTTCTTGATAATAGCCATTCTAACTGGGATGAGGTAGAATTATAGTTCTCTTTCTTTGGTGAGTTCCTCTCTGACTTGGGAATGAGTCTAATTCTAGCTTCATAGAATGTTTAATAATTCCATTTACCTTTCTATTCCATTGAAGACTTAGATCTGTGTATTGTAAGTTCTTTGCAGGCCTTAATTTCATGGTTCATTCATTGAGTCCTAGATTTTTCCGATATGGGAAGTAGTTTATTGACATTTCATTTTCATTACTTCTTGTGTGTTACTTCTTGGTTCAGATCGAGTACAGGAAAGCATTAATTTCTCTAGGATTCTCCAGGTGATTGGCATAAGGTTTGCAAATACCCTCTTATAACGTTCTCAATTTTGCTTATTTCTGTTGTGATATCTCATTTTTGTCTCTAATTTTCTCTATTTGGGTGAGTTCTCTTATTCTATTTTGGATTTTATATTATGAAGGTGATATACAGAGGGGTGGGTTACATTTACATAAGTAATGAGTACATTTTTAAGTGTTATCTTTCCTTATTTTCCTTATTTTCTCCTGCTTCCTCCAACCCCGACAACCCACTCCCCCAAAGTTGTAAAGTTCATTTCTAACATAGTGTCTAGTGTATAGCACTGTTGCTTTGGTTAAACTTTTTCCCGCCATTTCTGTGATTTTCCTTCCCTTCCCCAAATCATATTAACTTATGTATAAGAGAAAGGATACAGAAATCAAAAACAGTGAATACCAAAGGGTAAAACTATATATACATAACTAAAAACAGTTCACTATACAATCATCTTGTATCCATTTTTGGAACTCATTTCTATAAGCATCATTTTATATGGTGATATGCATATAGCTATTAGAGTTATTGTGATCTTTCCTAAGAATATCCTAAACACATTCTAGTTTTTCCAAATGAGTAAAAACATGTACTCTTATGTTTCTTTTGGGCTGGCTTGTTAAACTTAACATGTTTTTAAGTCTTTCCATTAATTAACAAATTGGGCAATGTCATTCATTCTGATGAAAGCATAGAGTTTTGTCGTGAATATATACAAAATTTTCTTGATCCATCATTGCTGCGTCATAGGTGAGCACTATTGCGGAATCTCTGTACTTCTTCACAGATTATTTGAACAAGTTTAAATTTCCACCAATAGTGTACTAATGTTCCATTTTGGCCACCTCCCCACAAGCCCAGCATCTGTTATTATTAGTTTTCTTCATAATGGTCATTCTAACTGGCGTGGGGTGGAATCTCAACGTTACCTTGATTTGCATTTTTATGGCCAGAAATGTTGCATATTCATTCATGTGTCTATTGGCCTTCATATTTCTTCTTCAATTAGTTTCCTCTTTAAATCTTTATCCCTCTTATTAACAGGGCTGTTGTTTCTGTGAGGATTTGTTTTTTTTGCGGGGGGGTTAACTTTTGGGGCTTTAAATGTATTTGAGTACCATTACCTGTTGCAGAGCAAGTAAAGATCTTTATTTGCTGGCTTTCTATTTATCTATCTATATAATTTCTCTTCTTATATTTGGTAAGGGACTCTCAAGTCTGTTAAGTTATTGAAAGATACAATTCTGTTTTGTTGATTCTTTTTAAGTTTTATTTTGTCTCTAGTTATTTTTGCCTTAATTTTTTATTTGTTTTTGTCTACTGCTTTGGGTTTTGTATTGTTCCTGTTTTCAAGGAGCTTGTGGTACATAATAAAATATTCATTTGAGATATCCCTAATTGCTTGATGTAGGCACTCAGAGCTATAAATTTTCCTCTAAGTACTGCATTTACTGTATCCCAGAGGAGCTGGTATTTTGTGACTTCCTTTTTGTTAAATTCCCCAAAATTCCAGATTTCTATTCTAATCTCTTCAGTGTCCGACTGGTCATTCAGCAACGTGTGGTTGTCTTCATGGGTTTGAGAATTTTTTTGCTTAAGTTATGTAATTCTAAGTTTAATGTGTTGTGGTCTGACAAGATATGAGAATTCAAATAATTTTTCTTTCAATTTGGACAGAATTTATGTGTGAAATAAGATATGTTCTATTTTGGAGAATCTTCCATGAACTGCTATCAAAAATGTATATTCTGATATATATTCTGTAGATGTTTGTTAGGGCTAGGTTGTCAATGTAATTCTTTAGGTCTTCAGTTTGTTGGTTGAGTTTTTCCTGGATAGGCCATCCATGGATGACAATGATGTGGTGAGATTTGTTTTCAGGTTAAGTAGTATTTGTTTGATGAAGTGGGGTGCTCCAGGATTCAGGGCTAATGGAATTGCATTTATTAATATGTAATGTCTATTCCTACTAATTTCAATTTGAATTTTATTTTATCTTATGTTAGCAATTCGACTGTGGTCTGTTTATGGTGTCCATTTGCTTGAAAATTTTACTTCCAATCTTTCAGTTTGAGTATGGGTTTGTTTATGTTAATAAAATGTGTCTCTTGTAGGAAGTAGATGGATGTGTCTTGCTTTTTAATGCTGCTATCTAATCTATGTCTTCTATTTGGAAATTGAAGTCCAGTGATATTGAGAGGTAAGACTGTGAAATATCTGATAAGTCCTGCTATGTTATACACCTGCTCTTAACAGCTATGCCTCATCTACTCTTAATATATTTACCTTATTCTTTGGTAGGGAGCATTGTATATAACCAGTTACTGTTCTTGATCTTCTCTATGTAAGATATATTTAATTAACTTCTATACTGCTGATTTGGTGAAGATACATTTTTTTCAAATTTTCTTCATCATGAAATATTTTTATATATCCTTTAAACATAAAGGAGATTTTTGCTTGGTAGCAAGTTCACGTTTGGTAGTTGTTTGCCTTTATGTTTGACATGTATCATGCCAAGCTCTGTTTTTACCATATCAGCTAAGAAATCTATATTTATTATGACTGTATATCCTTTATAAATAATCAATCTTTTCACTATGGCAGGTTTAAAAATGCTTTTCTTGATCTTTAATGATCTTCTAATGGATTATGATGTGGTGGTGGGCTGTTCTGTTCTGGAATTCTCTGTTTGGTGTTCTAAAAGCTTCTCTTCTCTGAATGAGCTTCTTTGGATGTTTGGCCTGATCTCTGCTAGAATTCTGTAATATGTTTCCCATGCATTTAGTTTCCTGCTCTTCTCCTTCTTGAACCTGTCTCCCCCAAATTTGATCTTCTGAGTCTTCAAGTTCTGGCAAGATCACTTCTTATTTCTTGGATTTGTTCTAAGTGATTATTTCCTGTTTCCTATTAGACCTATTCTGTCTTTGACTCTGGAGATTATCTTCTATGTCATCTATTTGCAGTGGATACTTTCTACTTTGTTTTTTATTTCCCTGTCTTCTAATTGGTCATTTTTCAGAGCTTCTATCTCTTTATTAAAGCTTTGTTTTAGGTCTTGTATGGACTTTCTTTACATCTTTTCTTTGAGTGGAGGGGGTTGGGAGGGTTGATTTTTCATATGTGTCTTCTCTTATATCTTTTTTTTTGGGGGGGGGGGTCCGGTCATGGGGCCTGAGCTCTGGGCCTAGGCACTGTCCCTCAGCTCTTCAGCTCAAGGCTAGTACTCTACCACTTGAGCCTCAGCGCCACTTCTGGCTTTTTTCTTTTTTGCTTCTGTGGTGCTGAGGAATCGAACCCAGGGCCTCATGTATGCTAGGCAAGCGCTCTACCACTGAGCCACCTTCCTAGCCATTCTCTTATATCTTTTAAGTAGGATCCATTTTTTCCTTGGACTCCCTTGACTTCCAGAATTTATTAAACATTTTGTTTGTAGTCTCCATGAATTATTTTACTAATCTTTGGTTGGTCTCATCTTGTTCACAAATTTCCTTGTAGAGGTTTTGTATCTTTTCATTAATCACATTGTTTAGCAGTATTTGTAATGTATTTTGAAAACTATCTTCTATGTTCTTGATTGGGTATTCTAGTGCCTGGTTATTTACTGTGAATTATACTACCTTGACATCACTTTTCTTGTATTTTTGTGAATCGTTCTCATCCATTTGGAGGATTTATTTTAAGGGATCTACGATATTAATAGGTGATTCTCTATGTTCTTGGTTGATTTGCAAGATGTTGATTTGATATTGTGTTGTGATTTGTTTTTCTGGAATTAGGTTTTTGTCTAGACCATTAAGTGTAGGAATAGAAATCAGTGTGGTGAGATGTTCTGATGTTAATACTTGTGGTTCCAGTGACAGTTCTGACTGTCAGTGCTATGGTGAATTGTGTCTGTGTTTGGATGGGCTGTCACTGTTCCTACTTTTTTCCCATGTGGCATTTTTATTTCCACACTGCAGCTGTGCTTTTCAATATATTAGCCAACACAGTCACAGCAATCACCTGCCTGCCTGGTCAACTTTTCATAAATTTCTGTTTTCTTGTGAAGACAATATAAAATCTTCTTTTGAATTGTGTATCTATATATAATTATAGCTGACTTGATGTGATCCTCTATAAGTGGAGTACCTGGTAGGACCCTAAATCTCTGTTTCACTAGAGAGAACTAGGGTAGTTTTTTTGTTATTATGCCATTGTCTTTCCTCTTCCTCAGATTTATTTCATATATTGTTGATTTTTTCAGGTAATTTAGGATTGTGATTGTTGTATCAGATTATTTTTGTTTTGCTCTTTGTGTTACTGTGAAATAGTGATTTCAGGCTTGTTTGAAGAGGCAGAAAGAATATGAAATGTATGTTACTACATTGAAAGAAAGAGAGTAGGCATTTTAAACTATTTGCTTCAGGTAAGAATTGTGTTAAAAAAATTTTTTCACATCTTTCTGTCCTCAGAAATTTCAAGTATGTAGCACATGGTATGAGTATGCCTTAAAAGATACCTTATGAATAAAGTTGGTATATAATTGTTGGCTTTGATTTACATTAAATCTAGCATGTCATTCTCTATGTCCATCTAAATTCAAGTGTCTTCAAACGGTCTGTATTTAAATATGTAAGCAACTACCCAGGAGATTTGAGAATTCATCTGAGGGATGCAGTCTAGCCCAGATCCTGCCTAGACCATCCTGCCTCCACTATGGAAACTGGACTCCTGTCTGACTCCATCACACACAGCTGATTTTTGATATAAGACTGCTTTACGTTTACAAATTTAAGACTCTTGTGGAACACTCTCTGTAAACTTTACACAGCCTGACCTGAAAAAGCCAGCTATGTTGTTTTGCTTTTGAAACATATGTAGGCCAGGAAAGCCTCTTGTAAACTTTGTTTTTCAGGTTTCACAGGCATCCAAGCTATGCTGAAACTCTCATCCCATCTATTGAGTTGTGTCATTGCAGTGTTCTGGCAAGTATTTGTTGATCAATTCTTGACAGGGTGCATGTAAGCTATGCTTGTTCCCATTGATCTCCTTGTTGCTTTAATTGGAAATATTAAAGGGTTTTGTGGCAAAGATTGCAGTTCAAACCAGCCCGGCAGAAAATTCCCTCAGATACTCTATCTCCCAGCTAACCAGCAAAGAGCAGTCTGGAAGCTGGCTCAAAAATTAACCATCAAAATACTAAATATGGCCCTCCAAGTCAAAGTTGTAGGACACTAGCCTTGAGCAGAAGTGCTCAGGGAAAATGCTCTGGCTTTGAGTTCAAAGCCCATATCCCAGCCACAAGCACCTAGACCACCGGACAAGGTGGAAAAAAGTAAGAGGAGATGATGTCACATTAACCACTTTGTGCCTGCCCTCTCAGAATTAACCAGAGCCAGGAGGTCAATAGAAACAAGTTGAGAAGCTTGTCCATCTAATGTCCATATCTGTGTAACTTCTAACTGGACAGGAATTTATATTCTTGCCTTTGTTACCTGCTATTTATAGGAAATGATCAAGCTCTCTCACCAGGCCCTTATCTACTCCAATTCAGGTCTGGCTTCTGACTGGTTTTCGACACATGATCCAAATGGAATTTTTCTGGCTTATGTCCAGGGTGTGTTTTCCTGTATCACTCGTATCTAGTCCTGCCACCATGTCAGCCTTTTGGCTGATCTCAGCATTTTCAACTTTCTCTATAACAGGATAACAGCCCTCACTTAGACCTGGGACCAAGTCAAGGCCATCCTATTACTGCAGGCAACCAGAGGCTTTGGCTTAGACCCAGCACAGACCTGGACCTGAAGGCCCCGGCCCCAATGACTGCTCAACATTCCCATGCCAGCAGGACTTTGCCAGAAATGACCACAATGACCTCCACCTTTTATACTCCAGGGTTTAAAACCATTGGAATCTGCTTTGTTCTCATAACTTAATGATACTTCACTCTCAGCCCAATTCTTTTTATGTTTCCAAAGATCCTATATGAAGAATAGCCTCTCCCCTCTTTGCCCTATCATTTTATGTATCTAAAGATGGAATATGAGGGATTGACCCCCATCCTATTGTCCTAGGCCAATACAGATTCCAGGCAAAATTCCAGGTATGTTTGAATTCCTTTGAAGTGAAGGCAGGGCAATCCACATAGGCCTAGCTGTAAATATTCCATTGTGGGCCCAACTGAAAAGCCCCCACCTTTTTGACGTAGGGGTTTTTCAATAACCTCTCCTTGCTCAGACCTCCTATAAAAACAAAAATCCTGTCCCAGATCCCTCACACAACCTTCAAACCCTTTGGAATGGCTATGCCTCTCGCTGTTCCTTAATAAACAATCATCTCCCATTGATTATTGAGTCTGTCCTATACCTTTTCCATTTTCCTAATAAGGACAGTCTGTATTCTATGATCCTGCAGAGAGAAAATTAGGTAAACATTCTTTTATAGCCTTCTGAATAATTCTGATTCTGCCCACATCAGTTATCTATCCAGACCTGTGCCCGAGTGAGAGGATTTTAAAAGAATTAAGTGATTTAAAATTTAAACTTAAATGTAGAATAAAATTAGTTCCAATGCATTACATTAAAATATTTATAAACACCTGAGAAACCTAAAGGTGTATAAGATCTTTTTATTGAAAGTGAAGGGATAGTGGCATTTGGTTCTCTATATTTTAAGCAATTTGCAAAAAGGATTGGCAAAATAAGATTTACATTTGCAACAGGCTTGACACATTAAATTTTGCATATTGAAAGGAGCACAAGCCTCAGTAATATGTCAAAGCTATCCTTTTATTTATTTCTAAAGATTTATGCTTCTGCTCTCTTAATATTAAAACTTAAAAAATTAATTTTTAGCTAGTTGTGCAAAGGAGTTTCGCTTCATCATGTCAGTGTTGAATAGAGTATATGTGCATTTCAATACATCCGGATCATTGTCAAACTTTCTATTTTTCTTCCTTCCCTTACGCCAACCCCATCTATTCCTTCAGGTTTCCTACTTATATTCTCACATGTGTATGATTGTATTAGTCCACCATTTCCCTCTCCATTCTTATGCCCTACTTCCCTTAAGCCCAACTCTCCCTTTTAAGTCTTGTTTGAACTTCATGGTATTTTGTTAAATATCTCTGACTTTGGGATTTGGCTTTGGGATTGCCACATCCTCACTTCCATGTTTGGCCTACATAAATGAGGAATTTTCTCCACATTACTAATATCTGAATGGCTGAAATAGGTCTCCTTTACTATTCACCTTCAGTCCTAAATTCAGAATTGGAGCTTTTATCCTTCCCTACGCACTGAAGATGGAAGGAAAATAATTTCCATGCTCTTCGCATTGTGCTATCCATCATGAAAATCCATTGCTTATCACTTCAGCAATCTAAATTTAAAGTCATGTTTTCTGCATCATATTCACACAGTTTAAGTGAATATCGAGGGTAATTAACCTAGTATTGAAAGTTTAGGAACGGTCTTCAATTTCTGATGATAGACAATTGAGTAAGTTTGATTATACAGATTCCACTATGTAGTGAGTCCTGTAGTCTTTTACATTTTCAAATAAATTTAGAGTTAGTTTTTATTAATAATTACAATGGTTTTAGTTCAGTATTTGAAACGCTGTCCCAATTATTTTACAACTTTCACATTAAGCTAGACTGATCTTCCCTCCCCCCCACTTTCCCCACTACTTCATGTTAAGTCTCCTTGGGCTTTATTATTTGAGAGGCCAAAGGAAGAAAAAACAGAGAGGTGATCATTACTCAGATATCTCCTTCCTCTTCTGTTTCTGCTATTCTTGCTGAGAGGAAGACTGGAGCAGGGCACAAGAGTGATGCTTGACTTCACCATACAAAGGAGCATTCCTGGCATGTCAATTATTGTTTCTCAGAATCACTAAAACTGCTTACTCTTGCCTTATCTGTAACAATCTAACTGTGGTGCCCTTGGTGCAGGAGGAAGCACACTAACAGGATATTACCTATAAACCAGTATTTTATATCTCAACTTACAACTATCATAAATATAAATCTTTGGCTACATACATGCAAAGGCACTGATTGTCCAACAGTACCTTAGTGAGGAATACACAATTCTACTCATCTCTCCACTCCTCTCGTCTCCTCCTTTTCCCTTTCCTCACTTACCCTTCCCTACCTTCTCTCTTTGTGTCTCACTCCTCCATATTCATCTTTACTTGCTCTCTTTTCTCTTCTAGTAGCAAGTAATATGGCTTATCAGACAACACATAAATAATTGAATTTTTTTCTCTTTTTTTGTGATTATTTACTCTTGAGAAGTTAGTTCTACAATAGAACCAGTGGCTTACACCTACCTACTGGGTAGCTTCAAATTTGACAATTGATATTCAAAGCTATTCCAAATAAATAAATCTAAGGGATTCTTTCTTTCACTTTTGGTAAAAGGAAGAAGTGAAGGTGTATAGGTGATATAGTCCAAACATTGAGAATTAAAGCCCAGAGCTCAAGGCCATGAGTTCAAACCCCATTACCAGCTCAATAAAAAAAAAAAAAATCAATCGTCTTTGAATGGGGATATTTGTCCAAAAATTCATACCCAGGACAATTTTCAATGTCAAAGACTCTTTCACAGGCTCTTTCACATCTTAAACGGATTCCTCTGCTTGATTCACCTTATAAAAAATAGGAGCCATACTTCACATTAAAAGAGTGAGTGAAGTTTCAGAAGAAGAGGGTGGAGGAGAAGCTGGAGGCTAAACAAGCTCTCCCATAGAAAGCAGTTTTAGTGTTCCAGTGAACAGTCCTAGGCTAAAGAATCACACCAAGTGTGCCATCACAGTACAGAAAATTTGGCAAAAGAGGGAAAATCCAGGCAAGGGGACAGATCTGAGCACTTGCCAGTAGCCACAGCTGCAGCAGCAGTGGCAGCATTGGCAGCAGAGGGGGCCAAAGCTTCCAAACCTATGAAGAGAGTCCAGTACAAAGGCAGCAGATGTGGCGGGCGAGCGATTCTACACTACACCAGCAAGAACAGACAAGGAGTAGATATCTTCATCCTGCAGATCACAGACCAGAGACGGCCCAGGAACCAAGACTCTGGCATGATAGAACCCTGACATCCACTGTCCTTCTCAGGGATCAGAGGAGGAAAGGCCACCCCTCACCCCCAACACTGGAGATCTCCATCTTTGATACTGACAAAGGCCTGGCTGAGCAAACTAGCTCCAACTAAGGCCTCAAGAGTCATTTAGCAGGTCATAAGAACCTGACCTGACCTGACAGGCTCAGCTCCACCCAGGTGAAAGTCACCCTGCCCAGGCAGAAATAGCTCTGCCCACAGAGGAGTGACTTTCTACACTTAGAAGAGCCAGAGGCTAACACTCCCTACAGCAGCCTGGAAAAACTGTTGAAACTCAGTAAACATAAATCCTAAGAATGGCTCCAGACTGCGCTCTGTGAGAGTCTCAGGAGCTAGCCCCTCAGGGATAAGCCACTGTAAGCTGAAAGGCCTCAACCCTACCCAGAACCTAGCCTCATCACAGCATCTCCAAACTAGAGGAAAGAGCCATCTCCCTCTTTTGTGACTCTAAGTAGATATCCCTCCCACTGAAATAGCCTGGGAGGAGGATCCCAAAATTGTGGGTAATGTAGAGCATTTTTCTGCCTGCTCAAACAAATTCACTTAAGAAACCAATCAAGCCACAGGAAAACCAAACACCAAAAGCAGCACAGAGACTCCACCACGAGACTGGTTATGGATACAGGGGAGATACATAATCTTTCCATCCCCCCACCAAAAAAAGCCAAAATTCAAAGAACTCTTTTTATAAGCTTTTTTAAATTTTTATATTTAAATAATTGTTTTCTATTAACTTTTTTTCCTCTCATAATTTTTATTTTAGCTGTATATGTGTGTGTGTGCTTTTAAAATAATCTCCTTGGAACTTTTGGTCCTATTTTGTAATTCTTTTCATTTTTTCCCTTTCTTTCTACTTTGTTGGTTGTTTTTCCAGCTGTGATGACTTCAACATATGTGTGCATTTTATTTCAAATTTTTGTGTCTATATTTTATTTCATATAACACAAAGTACAAAAAGACTCAGTGATTTAGAAATTTCCAAATAGAATTCTAAGATAGACACTCGAAATTTTGTTACAACTAGGAATGGGCAGGTCTTCTTAGTGGAGGGGATAACAGAATAACAGGGACATTGTTTGACATGATTTGAATTCTTCCTCCTTTTGCCTCACTATTTCCAATAGTATTACTTCAAAGACTTTATTGGAAAGAAAATAATTTTTTTCTGTATGAACTCAAAATTCTGGTTTAATTGGGACACACTACACTTTCATATTTCATGTTAACCCTAAAATCTTCTTTCCTTGATTTAAAATCACAGATATGAATTTATAATGCTAAAATAGCATCTACGAATTTATATGAAATAGTCCAAACTATTTTCACTTCATGCTATATGTAATATAGAGTGTAATAATAATAGTGATTAATATAGTCTGTAATAATGGACTTTGGGGAAATCAATTACAGTGGAATTTTTGAGATAATAAATAACAGTAAAATTATATTTGATTCTATTTAAAAAACTCACAGTTACATCTAAAAATAACTCATAGTTATAAACTAATGCTGAAAAAGTAAGATTGCTTATTGGAAAAAGCTAGAAATTTCAATAAGTATGTTTTCTTTAATGGACTTGGATCGGTGCTTTAGTGGCTCATGCCTATAATCCTAGCTATTCAGAAGACTGAGATCTGGGGATAGTGGTTCAAAGCCAGCCTGGGCAGAAAAGTCTGTGAGACTCTTATCTACAATAAACCAACTGAAAACTAGAAACCGCACTGTGGCTCAAGTGGTAGAGTGGTAGCCTTGAGCTAAATAGCTGAGGGACAGTGTGCAGGCCCAGAGATTCAACCCCACAACCGACAAAAAAGAAATCTGACATGGAGTTTTATAATTTAATGATTTTTTAATTGTGAAAATGTGTACAGAGGGGTTTCAATTACATGAGCAGTGTAATGAGTACATTTCTTATCAAGTATTATGCCTCCTCCTTTTTTTTCCTCTAATCATTCCTTCCCATCTCTCCCCCACTCCCACCTCCTGGTCCCCCCTCCGTCCCAAAGTTGTAAAGTTCGTTTTTGATATAAGCTCATATATCTCATTGTTGCAATGGGTCCACCAGTTTCTCTATTTGAACAATTTATTTTTCCCTTCCCCTCCCCAAATTGTAGCAACATCAAAAGAGTGCTTATACCATGGGGAAGGGACATAAAAAGCGACAAAGAAATCATAATGTAAGTATGCTAGAAAAAAATAGCAAGGAAGAAAAACCATTTGAGTCCTTATCTTGGGTTTCATTTCACCTAATATCAACTTATCTGACCCTTTCTACTTGCATCAGACATGTACTAGCAATTGCAAATAAGGGAAACCATGGACCTCTGTTTCTTTGGGCCTGGCTTACTTCACTTAATATAATTTTTCCAAGTCTCTCCATTTCCTAACAAATGCTGCAATGTCATTCTTTCTGATGGAGGCATAGAATTCCATTGTGTATATATACCACATCTTTTTTGATCCATTCATAGACTGAGGGGCATCTGGGTTGGTTCCATATCTTATCTATGGTAAATAATACTGCAATAAACATAGTTGTGCTGGTAGCTTTAGTATGGTCTTATTTTCGATCATTTGGGTAAATGTCAAAAAGTGGGATTGCTGGGTCATAGGGGAACTGTACATAGAGTCTTTTGAGGAACCTCATACTACTTTCCAAAGTGGTTGAATATTTTTACACTCCAACCAACAATGCAATACGGTTCCCTTGTGGCCACATTGCCTCCAGCATCTGTTGATATTAGAGTTGTTGATTATACCCATTCTAACTAGGGGGAGGTGGTATCTCAATGTTGTTTTGATTTGCATTTCTTTTATGGCTAGGGAGGATGAGCATTTCTTCATGTGTCTATTGGCCATCCTTTCCTCTTCAGAGAAGTTTCTCTTTAAGTCTTTAGTACACTTATTTTTTGGGCCATTGTTTCTTTGAGGATTTGTTGTTGAGGGGTTAATTTTTTGAGTTCCAGGTATATTTTAGATATGAGATCCTTGTCTGTTGTATGGCTAGTGAAGATCTTCTCCCAATCCGTGGGCTTTCTATTGATCTTGCTAGCTATGTCCTTTGCCATGCAGGTCTGCAATTTCTTGCAATCCCATTTGTGCTACCTTTCTTTATTTGTTGTGTTTCTGGGTCTCTATTAAGAAAATTTCAGCCTCTGCCAAGGAGACCTATGGTATGTGCAATTCTGTCCTGTAATGTTTTTAGGGTGTCTGCTTTGATTACTAGGTCTTTGGTCCATTTGGAGTTGATTCTGGTGCAGGATGATATATAAGGATCGAGCTTTAGTTTTCTACAAGTGATTAACCAATTTTGCCAGCACCATTTACTGAAGAGGCTGTCTTCCATTCTATTTTTTTTAACCCCCTTATCAAAGATTAGATGGCTATAGGTCTGTGGGTTCATTTCTGTGTTTTCACTTTCATTCCATTGGTCCTGAGGCCTGTTCTTGTGCCAGTACCAAGCTGTTTTAATTACTATAGCTTTGTAATACTGTTTGAAATTTGGTATTGATATTCCTCCAGCACTGCTCTTTCTGTTAAGGATCATTTTGATATTCAGGTTCTTTTATTGTTCCATATGAATTTTTGGATTGCCTCTTCGATTCCCTTGACGAATGAGGTTGGAATTTTGATGGATATCACATTGAATTTGTAGATAGCCTTGGGAAGTATTGCCATTTTCATGATCTTGATCTTTCTGATCCAGGAGCATGGGAGTTTTTGCCACTTTCTAAGTTCTGTTTTGATTTCCTTTTTCAGGTTTTTATAGTTTTCATGATAGAGATCCTTCATTTCTTTGGTTAATTCCTAGGTATTTCATTTTTTGTGAGGCTATTATGGAGTTCCTTTCCTGATTTCAGCCACACTTTTATGATTGTTGGTGTACAGAAAAGCCATTGATTTGTCAGGGTTAATTTTATACCCTGTTATTTTCCCAAAGTTTTGAATCAGCATGAATAATTTGAGAGTGGAATCCATGGGCTTCTTTAAATACAAGATCATATCATCTGCAAGAGGGAGAGTTTTACGTCATCTTTCCCTATTCCTGTACCTTTTAGGTTTGCATCTTGTCTTATTGCTGTAGCTAGGCATTCTAATACTGAATTGAAGAGAAGTGCAGAGAGTGGACATCCTTGTCTCATTTCTTAGTTAAGAGAAAATGGCTTTAGTTTTTCACCATTTAGTATAATGCTGGCTGTATGTTTGTCATATACAGCCTTTATTGCATTGAAGAATGTTCCCTAGATTCCTAGATTTTCCAGAGCTTTCATCATGAAGGAATGTTGGATCTTGTCAAATGTTTTTTCTGCATCTATTGAGATAACCATGTTGTTCTTATCCTTGTTCTTTTTGATATGATGAATTATATTAATTGATTTGTGTATATTGAACCAGCTCTGCATCCCTGAAATGAGTCCTATTTGATTGTGGTCTATAATTTTTTGGAGTAATTGTTGAAGTTGATTGGCCAAAATTTTGTTGAAAAGTTTTGCATCAATGTTCATCAAAGAAATGAGTCTCTTTGTTTCCTGAGTCCCTGCCTGGTTATGGGATTACGTTTATGATGGCTTCATAAAATGAGTTCAGTCTTGAACTTTCTTTTAAAATTTCTTTGAAGATTTGGAGGAGTATTGGTGTGTGCTTTGCTTTGAAGGCCTTTTATAATTCCGTTGTAAAATCATCTTGTCTTGGGCTTTTCTTAGATGGGAGTTCTCTTATTGCTGTTTCTATTTCAATGTTTGATATGGGCCTGTTAAGATGGTTTAACTCATCTTAGTCTAGTTTTGGCGTGTCGATATTTGCTAGGAGAAGTTCCATTTCTGCAAGATTCTCAAACTTATTAGCAAGAGGTTTGAGAAGTATTCCCTTATAATGCTCTGAATCTTGTTTGTTTCTGTGGTACCGTTTCCATTCTGATCTCTGAGTTTGTTTATTTGGTTGTGTTCTCTTGTTTTTTCTGGTAAGATTTGCTCAGGATCTGTCAATTTTGGTAAGTTTTTCGAAAAACCAACGATTTGTTGATTCTAGGGGTTTTTTTGGATTTTAATTCATTTAATTCTGATTTAATTTTAATGGTATTTTTCCATCTACTGTATTGGGGTTTATCTTGCTAATCTATTTCAAGGATAATCAAATGTCTCCTTGAATTGTTGGTTTCATATCTCCTTATTTATTGACTGCTTTACTGGGTCCCAGAGAAGCTGGTAATTTGTATGTTCATTTTTGTTGAATATCATGGACTTTTGAATTTCTTTACTAATCTCTTCCACAACCCACTGGTGATTCAACAATGTTTTGTTCAGATGGCAAAGGACATAGCTAACAAGATCAAAAGAAAGCCCACGGATTGGGAGAAGATTGTCACTAGGCATACAACGGATAAGGGTCTCATATCTAAAATATACTTGGAACCCAAAAAATTAAATCCCCCAACAACAAATCCTCAAAGAAACAACTGCCCAATAAATAAGTGGGCTATAGACTTAAAGAGAAACTTCTCGGAAGAAGAAAGAAGGATGGCCAATAGACACATGAAGAAATGCTCAACCTCCCTAGCCATAAAAGAAATGCAAATCAAAACAACGTTGAGATACCACCTCACTCCAGTTAGAATGACAAAAATCAAGAACTCTAACAACAACAGATGCTGGAGGGGATGTGGACAGAAGGGAATCTTACTTCATTGTTGGTGTGAATGTAAACTTGTTCAACCACATTGGAAAGCAGTATGGAGGTTCCTCAGAAGACTTCACATAGAGCTCCCCTATGACCCAGCAATCCCACTTTTGGGCATTTACCCAAATGTTTACAAACAAGACCATACTAAAGCTACCAGCACAACTTTGTTTATTGCAGCATTATTTACCATAGCTAAGATATGGAACCAAACCAGATGTCCTTCAGTAGATGAATGGATCAAGAAAATGTAGTATATATACATAATGGAATTCTATGCCTCCATCTGAAAGAATGACATTGCCCCATTTGTTAGGAAATGGAAAAACTTGGAAAAAAATACATTAAGTGAAGTAAGCCAGGCCCAAAGAAACACAGGTCCCATGGTTTCCCTTATTTGCAATATCTAGTATATGTATGAGTCAAGAGGAAAAGGTCAGATAATGTGATGTTAGGAAAATGAGCCCTTAGATATATATTTTAAAGTTTTTTTTCTTTCTTTTCTTTTTTCTTTTTTCTTTTTTTTTGGGGGTCCGGTCGTGGGGCCTGAACTCTGGGCCTGGGCACTGTCCCTCAGCTCTTCAGCTCAAAGCTAGCGTTCTACCACTTGAGCCACAGCGCCACTTCCGGCTTTTTTCTTTTTGCTTATGTGGTGCTGAGGAATCGAACCCAGGGCCTGGAGCATGCAAGGCAAGTGCTCTACCACTAAGCCTCCTTCCCAGCCCTGTTTTCTTACTTTCATGCATGTGTTTCTAACGCATTTATGAGATTATTTCTTTGTTGCTTTGTATGTCCCTCCCCCACAGTATAACCACCGCTTTCACTATATTTGATGTCAGTATAACTTGTGGAGGAGATGGGGAAAAACAAGTCGTTTAAGGATACAGGTGGACCTGTTGCAACAATGAGAAGTACAAGTTGTAATGTAGAAAACGAGCTTTACAGCGTCGGTGCAGGGAGCGGGGAAGGATTGGGTGGGGGGGGCGGGGGGAGGCTGGGAAGGGATGTGAAGGGTAAACAAAGGAGGAGGCTGCAATGCTTCCTAAGAAATGTATGCATTATCCTGCCCATGTAATTTTTACCCCTCTGTACAGTATTTTCACAAATAAAATAAAATTAAATTAAAAACAAAAAAACAATGTGTTGTTCAGGCTCCATGTGTTACAGTACTTTCTTTAGTGGCTTTTTCTGTTGAGTTCAAATTGTATTCCCTTGTGTTCTGAGAGAATGCATGGTATAACTTCAATGTTTCTGAATTTGCACTTCTGCCTTGTGACCTAAAATGTGGTATACTTTGGAAAATGTTTCGTGTGCTGCTGAGAAATACGTGTATTCTGACGCTGCTAGTTGAAATATTCAGTAGATTGTCTGTTAAATCTAGTTGATCTATGCAGTTGTTTAGATCTGTTGAGTTTTTTTTCTTCTTTTATAAAATTTTTTATTTTAAAAATACCGTACAGAGAGGTTACAATTACATGGGCAGATAATGAGTACATTTCCTATCAAGTATTGTTGCCTCCTCCTTTGTTTCCCCTTCCCATCCCTTCGCATCCCCACCCTCCCCCTAACAAAGTTGCAAAGTTCGTTTTTAGACATAACGACATGTACATCTCATTAACATCCTAACAGATCAGCATTCAAATGCTTTTCAAATGAAACTTTTTCATAGTTGATGAAGTTAGTTTCCAAAAGTTAAATATAATTTAGCTTGCTGTATTACAGGTGACTGATTTGATGAAGAAAGTTGAGAGCACCTACATTAACTGATAGTTTAAATGACCTTTGAGCTTTTTTGTTTTTTGTTTTATTTATTGAGTTTTTGCTGAGTTGATCGATCTAGTGGGGATAGTGGTGTCCCAGACTATTAATGGCTTTGGATCTATGTGAAATTTGAGGGAAAGTAATGTCTCTTGGTTAAAATTTGGGTGCTCCATTGTTTGGCGAATAGATATTTAGAATTGTAATATTCTCTTAGAGGAGAGATCCCTTAATTAGTATGTAGTGTTTTTCTTTATATTATCTCACTAATTTTAATTTGAAGTCTATTTTATCTGATATTAGGATTGCAACTTCCACCTGTTTATGTGGGCCATTTGCTGGGTAGATTTTGTCCCAGTCTTTCACTTTCAAAATATGTTTTTTGTTGTTGTTGTTGTTTTCTTTTTTTTTTTTAATTTTATTGTGAGAATATCTTACAGAGGAGTTACAATTACATGGGCAAGATAATGAGTACATATCTTATCAAGCATTGTTGCCTCCTCTGTATTTCCCCTTTCTATTCCTTCCCACACTCCTCCTCTCCCTCCACCTGCTCCTCTCCCCACCCCCCACCAAATTTGTAATGTTCGTTTTTGGACATAATGACTTGTACATCTCATTGTTGCAATGGGTCCACCTTAATGAACCCCTAGATAAGTATTGAAATGTTTTTTTTTTCTTTTCCTTTCATGCAAAATGTGTTTGTTTTATGGGCAAGGTGTGACTCCTGAAGGCAGCAGATAGAAGGATCTTGCTTTTTAATCCAACTAGACAGTCTTTGTTAAGTCCGTTAATATTGGAAATTAGGAATGAGAGGTATTCGGGAGTTCTTGCCATGTTATCCACCTTCTTGGGGGTTGCGGCAACTGGGTTCTTCCTATGGTTCTTGATTCTCAGTTTGGGTGCAGTTTCTTGGCCTTTATTGTGGTCTTTTTGATTTTCTATATGACGAAATCTTTTGTGGGGATGGTTTGGTGGAGACATATTGTTTAAGATTTTCTTTGCTATGGAAGGTTTTTATTTGACCTCTGGTTATGAAGGAGAGTATAGCTGGGTACAGTATTCTTGGATGATAGTTGTTTGTCTTTAGGGCATGATATACATCATTTCATTCTTGTTTTAATTGTCTCTGCTGACAAATCTGAGGTTATTCTAATTTGTTTCCTTTTATAAATGTTTGATCTTATCTCCTTGACAGCTCTAAGGATCTTATTTTCCTTGGTCTGAATTGATCCTGTGGGGATTATAATGTCATGGTGGGATATAATTTTCCGGTAGGGTCTATTTGGGGTTCTTGTATCAGAATAGGCCTATCTTTTTGCGTGTTTAGGAAGTTCTACGCTAGGATTCTTTTAAAGAAATTTCCTAGACCATTAATTTCTGTCTGCAGCTGCTCCTCTAAAGCCATTATCCTCAGATTAGGCCTTCAGATGGTGTATTCCAAATGTTGAATAGATCTATCATATTTCGTGGATTTGTCTTGGATAGTTGTGTGTTCTTTCTCTACAATATCTAGGCTGTCTTCAATCCCCAATATTCGATCTTCTGCATGGTCTAACCTGTGTCAAAACTTTCTACTTTGTTTTTTATTTCTTTTCCTTCTAATTGGTCAGCTTTGATGGTTTCAAATTCTTTGTTGGAGCTTTGTTTTAGATCTTGTATGAATTTCTTTACCTTCTTAATTTGATGGTCAGTATTTATTCTCAAATTTGATTGGTTATGGATTCCTTGGACTCCAATTCCTTCTGTTGGGCTCCATTCACCATTGCATTTGGGGTCTCCCAGAATTCCTTCAGCTGTCTATTTATGAATTCCATGAAAGCCTCGATTGATCTTTTCTAGTCTCGTCCTGCTCTCGCAATTCCTGTATTACTCTTTGATTAGCTTCCTCACGTCTTTTAAGGAGCTAGGGGCTGTTTATTTCTCATTATTGTTGATGTGACTTAAATAAATTTATCAGATTTTTCAAATAAAATAAAGAGATATTAAAAAAGACATATTTAATCACAAAATAAAGCTAAAATTTTGAGTGAATTTAATTTTTATTCTACTCCTGTTCTCAGTTATCTTCATATAACATTGAGATAAGCCAAGCATATGTGTAAATTGACACGTATCAAGCACACAGAATTCTGGAATCTTTGGGTTTTGATTCCTATATCAACTTCACCTAGCAAAGAAAATTATCACTTGTTTCATATCTTAAGTAATCTACTTAAAACAAGTTTTATTAATTTTATCAATAAATCTCAAAATCTATGGAATTGATGCATTCTATAAGTATTTGATGTCTTTTTTTATTTCCACTGAATTAATATTACATTTATTTTAGTTTCTTCAAATAAAATAATGATACACTTCAGGATAAAACATACCTGTTTTTGATTTTGGTTGTCAAAATGGAACTATTAGACATTTTGAAAATTTAATTTTCAATCCGAACCTTCAAATTTCACTAGGACTTTAATTGTGTTACTTACAACTTTAAAGTGAAAATAAAAGGCATTTTTAAATACAAAGCAAAATTATGTTATCACCTTATTCCCAGAATTGACTTTATGAGAAAATATAATTATATATATATATATATTTATATATATATATATATATATAAAATGATATACATACTGAAACAAAGTATGAGATATGGAAACAGAATACTCCTTTTTTGGTTTTGTGTTTGTTATTGTTGTTTATATTTTGTGGTGATTCTGTCTCCTTTATGCATGTTATATCCATTGTATGTCTTCAGGATGTGAGGTGGGCACAGAGCTTTAGGGAAAAAGGTGAAAAAATGCAGCAGTGGAGTTCATTGAACATTAATGAAAGTGAACTATTTAACATATGGGTGGGGACAGGAGGGAGGGACTCAGAACAAGTGAGGGAACTGAAGACATTTCATAAAAGGAAATGTACTCATTACCTGACTCATGTAATTGCAATCCCTGTATAAATCACCTTAATGATAACAACAGAATAAATTTATTTTAGAAAAGCAATTAAAGCATTGTTTCTTAGAATGCTAGAAGTTTGTTTTGTTCACTGGTTTGAGCTGGTTGAGTCTATCACTGGAAGTAGCTACATTGACATTTATTGGGAGAATTTGTGAGCTACTAGTAGATAAAAGTCAATTATGATTGTTTGTATGTTTTTTGAGACTGATTAATTTATTTCTTTGATCGAATTTATATTATTTCTGTCTACTGGTTTTTGGATTGGCTTGTTCCTGTTTTTCAAGGACCTAGTGGTGCATCATTAGTGCTGATTCTAATTTGTTGATGTACATACTCAAAGCTATAAATTTTCCTCTGACTATTGCCTGTGCTGTTGTGTCCCAGAGGATATAGAATTTTGTGTGTTCACTTCCACTGAATTCCATAAACGTTGGAACTGACCTCCATATCTCTTAATGTAAGTTTGTTCCAAGTCTTTCCATTTCCTTATGAATAATGGTGTGATATAATTCTTTTCTAATCCATAGAATTGCATGAAACTGAAGAGTTTCTTCATGGCAAAGGAAAATGTTAGCAAGATATATAGAAATAGAAAAGAATGGAAGAATATTTTTACTAGCTAAGCACCAGACAAGGATTTTCATAACTAACCCATATTGAGAGATCAAAAAATTTAAACCCAACAAAAATAGGCTCTCAAATAAACAACAATCTAATTAATATATTGGATAAAGGCTTAAAGAGAATTTCTTAGAAAAAGAAGTTAAATGACAAATAGATACCTCTCTCTTCATAAAAGAAAGGCAAATCCAAACAACGCTGTGATTCATCTCAACCCTGTTACAATGTCTTTTATAAAAACGAACAATCACAGATACTGATAAGGATGTGGCCCAAAGGAAACTGTACTACACTGTTGGTGGAAATTAATCTTCTTCATGCACTTTGGAAAACACTATGGAGGTGGCTCAAAAAACTGAATCGAGACCTCCCTATGATACAGCAATTCAACTTTTGGGCGTTTATCCAATAGAGCAGAAAGAAGGCCTCACTGGAGCTGCCAGCACAATCATGTTCATTGTTGCATTATTTTCTGAAGCCAACTATGGAATCTGCCCAGATGCTTCTCATTCTAAAAAAGGATCAATAATTGTATGTGTGTGTATGAATTATATATACATAATTTTTGATCCCTATTTACAAGTATGTATATATGTATGTATGTGTATATATATGTATCTGTATAAATATATATACATACATAATCAAATTCTATTCATCCATCAAAAAGAATAATATTGCACCATTCTTAAGGAAAATGGAAAACTTAGAAATAATCATGTCAAGTGAAATTAACTGGACCCAGGGAAACTTAGGTGGCATGATTTTCCTCATTTCTGGTAGATAGAAAATGCCTATAATCATAAAAGTTAACACACTGCATGGTATGCAAGGAGGTACAAATGAAATATTTGAAGTGTCAGAGTCCATGGAGAGTGAAAATACTCTAATTCCCTTAATATATTAAGTCAAAGTCTAATAAAATATATACCAGTAAATGTGTACTACAAGAGAGGAAAGTGGGGGGGGGGGGCAATGTGAGAAGGGTAAAAATTTGAAGTGGAAAAGGATAGAACACAGGCAAGAATCCATTGCATACTTCCCAGAATTGAAATATACAAAGCAAGGGGTAGTGTGAAATGGGGATGAAGATGTTGAAGTGGTAACGGAATTCCAGGTGCATTGTACACATAAACTGCTTTGTTAAATGGCAAGTAATTCCATACATAACATAATATTTAGATACCTAAAGACTGGGGTTAATTGGGAGGAGTGGATGAGAGTATTGAAAAGGGTGACATTGATCAAGATGCACTGTATGCATAAACTGTTTGAGCGAATGGCAAATCCTTTGTACAACAACTTAAAGATAATAAAAATGTTCAAAAAATAAATTATGATAGTTGAATAGAGAGTTGAACCACAATTCAATTCACTTTTAAAAATATTTTTAACCTGGAGGTTTGGAGAATAAGATTCAAATAATAAAACATTATATGGTATATTCACATAGAGTTGATAAAACTATATTGGACTTAATATGTGCACAAAATAATTAAAATAACTGAAGTATTCATAAGTTACTTGTGAAATATTACTGTCCTACTTGTGATGTCATACTAGAAATATTTAAATAAATTTGAAAAAATATTCAAGGGATTTCTCTGTGTTCTTCTTATACCATGATAAAGACTCATACTAACCTCAATTAAATTTAATGATATCTAGGGGAAAAAAGTCAATTTTAAATGTTTACACTCAAAAATAGTCTGGGTCCAAGCTTGAGATGAAATGTACCTTGCTAATTAGAAGGCAGAGGTTTAAAAGACTGATATCCAAGGCCAGATCTGATAAAAAAAAAATTCATGAGAGACTACAAAAACAAAGAGAGCTAGATATGGTGTGATTTCCCTGTTATCTCACGTTTGTGGAAGCCATAGGTAAGAAATTATTGTTCCAGGGAGGGAGGATTGACCAAAAAGTAGGACCTCAGCTGAAAAAAAAGTCTAATGTGGTCAGAGCCTTAGCAACTTCATGGACTAGTAGTGCCAAAGGAAAAAAGAAAAGAAGAAAACAGAAAAGGACAGGAAAAGATAGAAAAGGGAAACTATTTCCTCTTCATTCTTGTAGTTTCATGTCATTGGATACAAGAATTGAGAGTATTGTGTTTACTGTCAGGATTCAGGCCTCTCTAATATGAAAGCATTTATTTCAAGGAATTATTTTATTATTACTATTTATTAACTTATTATTAGGCCTTCGTGGAGATTGAACCCATGGCTTTGTATATATTAATCTAGTACTAAAACTACCCCAGCTCTCTTGTACATTTTTGGAAATTGTTTATGAATTCTTAAATTGATAGCACTCTACTTTTCATCTTATCTTTTCTCTCCCACCTTTTCCCTTATATATTTTAGTTTATGAGATGAAAACTTTCCTCAATTTTATCTTCTAAACTTAAAACTTTGCTTTTGAGATTACAGGGAAGTAAGTTAATTTTGTGACATCAATGAAAATTATATACAGATATATGTATTTCTCATGTTAGATTGATTCTTAGAGTTGATTGCAACAAGCAACACTTTATGTGGTCATATGCACATAGCTATTGAGCCATTTTGATCCTCTCCTAAAAATAGCTTCCCTTGTTCTTGCTATGTAAATGCTTAGAGTGTTGTTAATCATGTCCAATTGTAATTATTTGTCCTTTACTATCTATTGGATTAATTTGTAGATTTATGGACATATCTAGTTATTACAAATGAGGAAAACCATGCAGCATATATTTAATTGGATCTGGCTAATTTCCAGTCTTTCCATTTCCTCAGGAATGATGTAATGCCATTCTTTCCAATGAAAGCACAGAATTCCATCAATGCAACAGAATTGAAGGCCCGAAAGGAAGCCACTCCTATAGGCACATAATCTTTGATAAGGAAGCCAGAATCACAGGATGGTAGGAAAACAGCCTCTTCACAAAAGTGTGCTGATAGAATTGGCTGTACACAGAAAACTGTAGTTAGATTCTTATATATCCCCCTGCACCAGTATCGATTACAAATTGATCAAAGACCTCAATGTAAGTCCAGATACCTTTAGAATACTAAAGGAATAGTTAGGGGAAACAAGAGGGCTCCTTGGCACGGGTCAAAACTTCCAAAATAAGTCTGGATAAATGGAATTACATCAAACCAAATCAATCATTTGTCTGACTGAAAAACCACGGAAAAAAAAGAGATAGTGTAGCACAGATTTATTAGGGAGTAAATATACAAATGGGAGCCTCAGCCAATTCTAAAGCTTTACTCCCTATTCTAACTAGGTTATTTATAGTGTGTTGACATGAATATAAGAGTTTTTTGGTGGAGATTAGAATGAAAGCAACTAAATCTAAGACAGAGATACCATGTGAAATGAATTGAAGCAGGAGAAAAACGAGATTAAGGCAAGGGGCTGTAGTTCAAAGCCTTGGGTTGGTACAGCTTAGTAAGGTTTAGATGCACATGGGGATGGGGGTAAAGCAGGAGTGGTTATAATCAAAAGCACTGGTCTGAAGCCTCAAAATAAGGATCCTTGTGTATGTGAACCAAACTGTTTCTATCATGAGGTTTTATTTAAATTAATAGGTACAATTTTAGATTTTTGCAGAGTGAGATGGTGCATAGTTACAGGAAATTTCTGCTATTTCAGGTAATCCAATCTACTCTTTCACAAGTTATCCAGAAGCCAGGTTTCAACACAAAAAGTACAATGAGATTATACAAATGAGACAGTGACTTTTCCCTCTCATGAATCAAAATCTTGTCAAATGACTTCTGTCTTCCATATGTTCACAAAACATTTCTCAGGATCTTTTCTACTATTTTGTCTTCATTACTGATTTTCATTACTGATTTTTTGTTGTTGTTGTCATGTGTATGGGTCATTTTTAGGGCTTGAAATCAATGTTTAATGGGCTCCCTTGAATGTTTTGCTCATGGCTGATGACACTCTATTCCTTGAGCCACTTCTTCACCTTCTCTTTCTTGCTGGACAATTGGAGATATGTTTTCACATTTTTGTCTATTTAGGCTGCCATTGAACCAAAATCTTCAGGCCTTAGACTCTGAGTTTCTAGGATTCTACAAATGAACGGCTAACACCAAGCTTTACTTTACTGTTATTTTAATTATGAGGAAGAAGAAAGTGGAAGTGTATTTGAGGTAAGTGTGCAATTTTCAAATATAAGTTTGAATCTACTTGATATAATATAACTTATCAAGTTTAACAGTGAAATAAATGAATTTTACACATTCCCACAGAAATATAATTATAAACAAAAGGCATAATTGTTTTCCTAAGGCAAGTAATGGAACCATAAATTTCTTTCACGTTACAACTCATGTTTTATATGAGTTTAGAAGACTTCCAAGACTAAAACTAAATATATCAATTGTATGCAACAAGAAGCAAAGTGATTATAGTTAAGAATAGATATTTTATCACAGCCAAAAGATAAGACTTTTAGAAGTCTCACAAAAACGATATGTTACATAAAGAAATTAGTCGATGTGATATAGCTTGATCATTACACAACATATAAAAGAATGTGATTACCAATCCCCATTTCATAAATGATTAAAAATAATTAGGTAGACAGGTGCCAATGTTTCATGCTTGTAACCATAGTTACGAAGGAGTCTGAGAGCTGAGAATCATGGTTCAAAACCAGCCTAGGCAGGAAAGTCCACGAGTCTCTTATCTCCAATGAGCCACCAGAAAATTGGCAGTGGCCCATGTGGTAGAGCACTAGTGTTGATCTGAAGAGCTGAGGGACAGTGTCCAGGCCCAGATTTCAAGCCCCACGACTGACAACAATTAAAAATAAATAGTTAGAAATAAACAAATAATTTGACATAAACATTAAAACATATTCTAAAATTTTTAAAGTCATCAATAGATATACTAGTTTATATAAATGTAGAGAAGTGTTTTCTGGTTTTAGTTGTCATTGAATCAACTGTATAAATCAGACATTTCTCACTCAATTCATATTTGTATGTTTATGTACTAACATGCCACAAGTATAATGAACTGATTCGTGATAGGCAGTGCTGTTTTAGTAATCTCCCTTAGATTTCTAACGTTAACTCTTCTACCATAAAATCGATATGCCCTCCAACCTTGTCAGAGATTTCATCTCATTGGAGCAGAAAAGTATATGATATATTCATTGTTTGCAACAACTGTAGCATTTTATTGCATTTCACTTAGCTGAGGAACCAACACATTCAAGTCATCTTAACCATGCCAGTAATAGCAAGATGTCTTCTGAGTTTCTCGGTTTCTTAAGATATGAATTATACATCTATTTTTTTCCTAACATCCTATATCATAAGAAGATCTTTTTGTGTAACACTGTGTTCCTGATTAGAAGACGAGAATAAAGGCAATAATGAAGATATCCAAGGAAAATATATGAAAACAATTAAAAAAGCAATCGCAGACTTCCTGTTTTCACCGGTTTCAATGAGAATATATGTTAAAGTATCACGTTTTGTTATCATTTAAAGAGCAACAATTAAACCTTAATTAGCAGTGAAGAAGGGAACAGAAAACTTTGAAGACAGCTTGACCTTGAACAATCCAACATAAGCTTAATGGATTTATCTTGTTTTTCTATGTAGTTGCCAAAATAATAGAGAGCAACGTTGAAAGGCAAGAAAATACCTAAGTCAAAGGACTAAAGTTTTTTCTATAAAATAATTGTGAGGGTCTGACTCTTTCAAAGTCAGGCTTGCAAAGAAAAAGTGTATTTGCTTTAGTGTGCATAATAAAAAAAATATAAAAAATCCTTTGTTAATATTTTACATATCTTGCCTAGGACTTGTCATGTTGGAGAAAAGGAAAGGTATGAAAATGCTGAAGATTGACTATTCCCCAATATCATTCTTATTTATCAGCGATAGCAATGGGAGTAGACTTGATTACTCTTAGTATCATGATTGTTTACATTTAGAAGCATTATTTGTTGCTGGGTTATAAGCTGCAAACCCTTGTGTCATTTCCTGACAGGAAATGACTTAGAAGAGTAGAAACTATTTTCTACCTATATCACAATCTACAGGTGTAGATTTTGTTTCCTTTGTATCAGGAGATGCATTTTTGTTAACTTTTTTGCACTATCTAGTGATCCTATAACATCCTATACCAACCTAGGATTGCTGTATCTTTACTGGATTCTCAAATTTCTGTTGGAATGATAAGAAGGATAGAAAATTGAGTTTCTGTTTCTGTTTTACGTTTTGTTACTATTTTAGAAAGTGTAACTCAAAATGATGCAATTTATCTTTATAATATTAGGAGACAGATTTCATTTCCATATACTTACCCTAGCCTTTTACATAACTTTGGTACTTAGTGATCCCCAAATGTGAAAATAAAGATAGGGAGCTTCTTATTTAGATATTATTTAGAATTTCAAGACTTCATTAATGCAAGGACGTTAGTATGTACATCATACATGTGTACAAGGCCGGTGGCAACTTTTTCTTATTCTCAGAAACAAGGACATGTGGTGTACCTGTAGTTGCATCAGGAAAAGGCTGTAGTTGAGTTGGTTTACTAAACCAAATGTACTGTAACAAATTTTTTTACTTTTAATTACATTTTTATTATCTTTTTTTATTTTTTATTTTTTATGGTGAAAATACTGTACAGAGGGGTTACATTTACTTGGGTAAGAGTACATTTCTTATCAAGCATTGTAGCCTCCTCATTTATTTCCCCTTCCCATCCCTTCCCAGCCTTCCCCCCACCCCCCACCCAATCTCCCCCCGCCCCCCATCAAAGTTGTAAAGTTCATTTTCGACATGTCAACTTGTACTTCTCATTGTTGCAACAGGTCCACCTGTATCCTTATTCAAACGACTTGTTTTTCCCCTTCCACTCCACTAATTATACCGACATCAAATAAAGTGAAAGCAGGGGTTATACTGTGGGGGAGGGACATACGAAGCAACAAAGAAATAATCTTATAAATGGATTAGAGGGCTGGGAAGTAGCTCAGTGGCAAAGCGCTTGCCTAGCAAGGGCAACGTCCTGGGTTCGATCCCCAGTACCAAAAAAGACAAAAAAAAATGTGTTAGAAACAAATGCATGAAAGAAAAAAACATTTAAATACATATCTTAGGGTTCATTTTCCTAACATCACCTTATCTGACCTTTTCTGCTTGACTCATACATATACTTGATATTTCAAATAAGGGAAACCATGGGACCTATGTTTCTTTGGGCTTGGCTTATTTCACTTAATATATATTTTTTCCAAGTCTTTCCATTTCCTAACAAATGGGGCAATGTCTTTCTTCCTGATGGAGGCATAGAATTCCATTGTGTATATATACCACATTTTATTGATCCATTCATCTACTGAAGGGCATCTGGGTTGGTTCCATATCTTAGCTATAGTAAATAATGCTGCAATAAACATAGTTGTTCTGGTAGCTTTAGTATGGTCTTGTTTGTAAACATTTGGATAAATGCCCAAAAGTGGGATTGCTGGGTCATAGGGGAGCTCTATGTGGAGTTTTTTGAGGAACCTCCATACGACTTTCCAAAGTGGTTGAACAAGTTTACACTCCCACCAACAATGAAGGGTATAAAATTAACTCCCAAAAATCAATGACTTTTCTCTATGCCAAAAACGAGAAAAGTGTGGCTGAAAGCAGCATAAAATTTTTAGAGGAAGTTTGTCTTCAGAAGTATATATAGATAAAGAGATAGATAGATTGATAGATATAGATATAGATATAGATATAAAGGTTATGTGTAGAAAGTCATACATTTTTAGAGGGAATTTTCATCAGCAATATTTTCATATATCTAAATGTATGTGTAGAATGATGTACATTATACTGAAACAAACATCTTAAACCATTATTAAAATTTAACAAAATACATCAAACTAAGTTCTGGTAACTCACACATATAATTCTAACTATTCTGGAGGCTGAGATCTTAGAATTGTTTTCAAAACTAGTCCAGACAGAAAATTAATTGTTACATTCTTATCTCCAATTAACCACTAAAAAACAGGAATTAGCTCTGTGCTTCAAGTAGTAGAGTGCTTTTCTTGGGCAGAAAAAGGCTTAGGGACAATGCCAAGGCTTTGCAAACAACAACCACAACAAATAATATATCACATTAATTTCGCAAAGCATCTTTTAAGTGCTGTGAACATTTCTTAGAAAAATGAATACCTTCCCTTGGAAAATGTATTCTAAAAAGTATAGAATATTTATGTCTATGTTAAAGACATGACTAGTTTGTTTAAGATATTTACATAATGATTACAAATTAAGAATAATGATAGGTAGGTAATACATTGGGACTGGTCTTTTATTCTTTTTTATGATAGTAATAAAATGATATTTGTAATAACTATATAAAATTACTCTTGTTTGGTATTTGTATTATAATAAGTGATAAACATTTTTAAATGATTTCCATAGAAAGGATCATTTTCTTAATGGTATTAATACTTTTGTAATTTAAAAACAATTAAGAAAATTTTTCTGAGGCTGGTTTGCTATAAGACTATATTTGTTTCCTTGTTCTAGTTTTCATATGTTCGTAAAAATTAAAATTCCAAAAAGTCAATGGATGTTGCCATTTAGGAACATGTTCATAGACAAGAACATTGGAGTCCCTTAAGTGGAATTGTTTTATCTGATTTATTATTTTCACAAATAAATCAATATGACTGTGTATTTTGTTTCATTTCACTACTATTGGTTCTTATCTCGAGAACACATTTTTCCTAGCAAAGTAGAATAAAGCAATTGGATAGAGCAAGTAACATATGTCTTTCATAAAATGCAGATGCATAGATTTGTGGCTTCTGTCATTAGATAAAAGTTTCTTCCAGAAAATATCAATTACTTATAAGCGATACATAATTCCTAGGTAATACAGTCATCACAAACACTTGTTGACTGAGTTATCGTTGTATACATTCAAAATAAACAGAATCACATCTTTGTTTCAAAAACTGTAGTTGACACATTTTTAGCCAACATAGAAAACATCTTTCTAGGTATTATGATTTTGTGTGGAGTATTTTTAACAACAGTTTTTTTTGGTTGACATGTAATTCACATAAAATATATTATCTCGTTTTATTATATACATTTTAGAACTTTGGAATTGAAATGTAAAATCATAGGTTTTCCAAGCCTATTTTTCACAAATAGGCATTTCTTCACATAGAAATGCTGTAAACTTTAGAACAGACATTAAAATAGATATAATTCTTTTAGTTCCAAGTATATTTTAGATATGAGACCCTTGTCCATTGTATGGCTCGTGAAGATCTCCCAATCCGTGGGCTTTCTATTGATCTTGCTACCTATGTCGTTTGCCGTGCACAAGCTCTGCAATTTCATGCAATCCCATTTGTCCAAACTTTCTTTGATTTGTTGTGTTTCTGGTCTCTATTAAGAAAATTTCAGCCTGTCCAACAAGACCTAGGGTTTCTCGTATTGCATCCTGTAATGTTTTCAGAATGTCTGCTTTGTCTCTGAGGTCTTTGATCCATTTAAAGATGATTCTGGTGCAGAGTGATATCTAAGGATCTAGCCTTAGTTTTCTACAAGTGAGTAACCAATTTTTCCAGCACCATTTACTGTAGAGGCTGTCTTTCTTCCATTTTAATTTTTTAAATCCCTTATCAAAGATTAGATTGCTAAGAGTTCCAGGAAGATGGCGGAGGAGAAGCTGGAGGCTAATCAAGCTCTCGCATAGAAAGCAGTTTTAGAGTACCAGTGACCAGTCCTAAGCCAGAGAATCACAACAAGTGTGCTATCACAGGACAGAGAGTTAGGCCAGAGAAGGAAAAGCCAGGCAAGGAGACAGATCTGAGCTCTTGCCAGCAGCCGCCACTGCCACGACGGCAACGGTGGCGGCGGTGGCCGAACCCGCCACACCTGAATCACAGAGAGTCCAGGACGAAGGAGCCAGACCCAGCGGGGCAGCGGATTCTAATCAACACCAGCAAGAACCGACAAGGAGCAGACATCTTCATCCTGCAGTTCACAGACCAGAGACGACCCAGGAACCAAGACGGAGTGAGTAGAAGCCTGACGTCCTCACTCTTTCTCAGGGAGCAGAGGAGGGAAGGCCACCCTTCCGCCTCCCCCAGTACCAGAGATCTCCATCTTGGATACCGACAAAGCTCAGTGGAGCTGCTAGCACCAACTCAGGCCTTGGAAAAAATCTAGAGTCACTTAGCAGGTCACAAAAACCTAAATTGACCTGCCAGACTCAGCTCCACCCAGGGAAAAGTCACCTAGCTCAGGCACCAGCCCCAGAAGTGGCTTTCTGCACTGGGTAATCAGAACCATAGGCTGCGCCTCCCTTTAGCAGCCTTGAAAATCAATTGAAATTCAGTAAACATAAACCCTGAGTGTGGCTCCAGTCTGGGCTCTGTGAGTTTCTCACAAACTAGCCTCTGGGAAAAGCTACTGTTTTCTGAAAGGCCTCAACACTACCCAGAACCTGGCCTCATCACTTCATCTCCAAACTTGAGGAAAGAGCCATCTCCCTCTTTTGTGATACTCAAAGCAGATCTCCCACCCATTGAACTAACCTGGGAGGAGGATCGCAAAATCCTGGGTAAAGCAGAGCATTTTTCTGCCTGTCCAAACAAACGGACTTAAGAAACCAACCAAGCCACAGGACCACAAGCAGACCAGAGACTCCAACAAGAGGCTGATTACGGACACAAGGGAGATACAGGATTTTTCCCACTTTCCCAAAAAAATCAAAGAACTTTTTTTTTTCTGCTTCTTTTTTTTCCTTTTATAAATTTTCTTTTCTTTCGTAAAACTTTTTTTAATTTTTAACTTTTACCTTTTTTGAAAAAAAATTGTTTTCTACTAACTTTTTTTTCCTCTTATAATTTTTATTTTAGGGATACATGGGTGTGTGCCTTTTTCTTTCTTTTTTTTCTCTTGCTTTTTTTTAAAATTTCTTTTTGTTTTTTGTTTAGCTCTACTGAACTTCTGATCTTTTTTCTTTCTTTCTAATCCTTTTCACCTTTTCTTCTCTTTCGTTCTTCTTTATGTGACCTAATTGTTCTGCACATCCTCAGATAAACCTGTAGTTGACTATTAGATCCTATCTCCCATTGTGTACACACATAATCCACAAATTTATTACTCAATTCAAAATTTCTGAGACTTAAATCCCTTAATAGCAGCTTTATACCTCTATACCTTTAATACCTCTTTATACCTATATAATATTTTAGGTATTTTTATTTTTAAATTTTTCACATCTCCTTTATATCCTTCCCCTTCTCTCATTATATTCACGTTCTTTGAATAGTTTGTTCTCGTGTCTGCATAATATTTGTAATTTTTACTTTTCTATTTTTTTCTGTTCTCTTTTTTTTCCCTTTCTATTTCTTCTTTTTTCTCTCTCTCTACTTTCATCCTATCCAAACTATTTCCTGCTCTGAGATTAGGACTTAGTTAAGTTTACTTTCCCTGTACCTTCCCACATCACTCTATTCCTACTTTTTACCCACATTACTCCCTAAACTTAATAATTTCTGGTTTTCCAAATTCTTCTCTGCGGTTCGTAGCCCATTAATATATATCTGTTGAACTAGATAGTATCTGCAGACTATTGACTGTGGAAATTCTGACTTCGGTTGATGCTTGCCTTAAGATAGAGTTCTAGCACAAAACTGGTATTATTTAAATCCCAAATGGGCAGAGTAAGCCGGAAAAACACAAGAAAAATGGCAAGTCCGGGGATCTCCATTCCCACTCATGATAATCACGGACAGAACAGATAATGAATAATCCAGAGGAGAGTTCCCAAACACTGCTGGGAAATATGATAAACGAAAAGATTGAAAACATACAAAGGACTCTGTATGAGCATGATAGGGGAGAGAGGAAGCAAACAAAAGGTCAATGCAGGAAGAGATTGAAAACCTACAAAGGACTCTGTATGAGCGTGATACGGAGAGAGAGGACGCAATCCAAAGGTTTATACAGGAATATCATGAGCTTGAGGAAGCTACTCAAAAATGGATACAGGATTTGTGTGAGCAGCTTGAGAACACTCAAAGAGAACTACAGGAATGGCATGAATGGGAGGAAGCTAAGCAAAGAGTAATACAGGAATTGAGAGAGCAGGATGAAAATACACAAAGATCACTAAAGGCATTCATGGGTTCCACTAACAAAGAGCTGAAGGAAGTCAGGGAGACCACAAAGGGAATGCTGAATGGAACCCTACAGAAGGAATGGGAGTCCAAGGAAACCATAACCAATCAACAAGGTGATTTGAGAATAAACACTGACCACCAAATTAAGAAAGAAAAGAAGTAAATACAAGATCTAAAACAAAGCTTCAACAAAGAATTTGAAGCTATCAAATCGGACCAATTAGAAGGAAAGAAATAAAAAACAAAGAAGAATGTCTTGACACAGGTTAGACCATGAAGAATATCGAATCTCAGGGATTGAAGACAGCCTAGATATTATAGAGAAAGAACATACAACCATCCAAGACAAGTCCAAGAAATATGATAGATCTATCCAACACTTGGAAGACAGCCTCAGAAGAGCTAATCTAAGGATAATTGGTGTAGAAGAGCACCTAGAAACAGAAGTGAATTGTCTATGAAATTTGTTTCACAGGATCCTAGCAGAGAACTTCCCAAACATGCAAAAAGATAGGCCTATTCAGATACAAGAAGCTTTTAGAACTCCAAATAGACCAAAACAAAATAGGCATCCCACCATCACATTATAATCCACACAGGATCAACTCAGACCAAGGAAAAGAGCCTTAAAGCTGTCAAGGAGAAAAGATTAATCACCTATAAAAGGAAACCAATTAGAATCACCTCAGATTTCTCAGCAGAGACAATCAAAGCAAGAAGAGCCTGGAAAGATGTATGACATGCCCTAAAAACAAACAACTATCAACCAAGAATACTGTACCCAGCTAAACTCTCCTTCATAAATGAAGGCCAATTAGAAACCATCCATAGCAAAGAAAAATTGAAACAACACATCTCCACCGAATCAGCCCTACAAAAGATTCTTATAGATGTCCTACTCATAGACAACTAACAAGACCATAATAAAGGCCAAGAAACTGCACCCAAACTGAGAATCCAAGAACCATAGGAAAAACCCAGTTTTTGCAGCCCCCCAAGAAGGTGGATAACATGGCAGGAACTCCCAAATACCTCGCAGTCCTATCTATCAACATTAACGGACTTAAATGTCCTATTAAGCGTCTTGGACTGTCTAGTTGGTTTAAAAAACAAGATCTTTCTATCTGCTGCCTTCAGGAGTCACATCTTGCCCATAAAAACAAACACATTTTCAATGTTAAATGCTGGAACAAAATCTACCAAGCAAACAGCCCCATAAACAGTCAGGAGTTCCAATCGTAATATCAGATAAAATAGACTTCAAATTACAATTCGTGAGAAGAGATAAAGAAGGTCCCTACATACTAATTAAGGGATCTCTACTTCAGGAGGATATTACAATTCTAAATATCTACTCGCTAAACAATGGAGCACCCAAATTTATCCAAGAAACATTACTTTCCCTCAAATCCCACATAGATCCAAAGACATTAATTGTTGGGTGTTTTAACACACCACTCTCCCCAATAGAAAGATCAACTCGGAAAAAACTCAACAGAGAAATCACAGATATAAACAGCTGCATAGATCAACTAGTTTTAACATACATCTACCGAATATTTCACCCAGGAGCAACAGAACACATGTTTTTCTCAGCAGCACATGGAACATTTTCTAAAATAGACCACATTTTAGGCCACAAAGCAAACTTGTCCAAATTCAGAAACATTGAAGTTATACCTTGCATTCTCTCTGACCACAAGGGAATAAAGTTAGAACTCAACAACCAAAGCCACCAAAGAAAGTCCGGTAATAATGGAAGCTGAACAACACACTGCAGAATAACGAGTGGGTTATGGAAGAAATTAGAAAGGAAATTCAAATGTTAATGCTATTCAACAAAATTGAGCACACAAATTACCAGCTCCTCTAGGACACAGCAAAGGCAGTACTCAGAGGCAAGTTTATAGCTCTGAGCTCCTACATCAACAAATTGGAGAGATCTGAAACCAACAATTTAATGAGACATCTAAACCTCCTTGAAAAAGAGCAGTAAGATAAAACCCAATCCAGTAGACGGAAAAAAATAATTAAAATTAAATCAATTAAAAGAATTAGAAACCAAAAAAACTATAGAAAGAATCAACAAAACAAAAAGTTGGTTCTTTGAAAAAATTAACAAAATTGACAGACCCTTAGCAAATCTTATCAGAAAAAGAAGAGAACACTCCTAAATAAGTAAACTCAGAGATGAGAATGGAAACATCACCACGGAAACAACCAAGATTCAGAACATTATAAGGGAATACTTCTCAAAACTTTATGTTAATAAGTTTGAGAACTTGGCAGAAATGGACCTTTTCCTAGCAAATGTTGACATGCCAAAACTAAACCAAGATTAGTTAAACCATCTTAACAGGCCCATAACAAGCATTGAAATAGAAACTGCAATAAGAGACCTCCCAGCTAAGATAAGTCCAGGACCATATGGTTTTACAGCAGAATTTTACAAGGCTTTCAAAGCAGAGCTCACACCAATACTCCTCCAACTATTCAATGAAATTGAAAGAGAAAGTTCATTACCGAACACATTCTATGAAGCAATCATAACACTCATCCCAAAACCAGGCAAGGACTCATCAAAGAAAGAGAATTATAGACCAATTTCTTTGATGAACATTGATGCAAAACTTCTCAACAAAATTTTGGCCAATCAACTTCAACAATTCATCCAAAAAATCATAAAACACGATCAAACAGGGATTCAAAGCTGGTTCAATATATGCAAATCAATTAATATTATTCATCACATCAACAGTAGCAAGGATAAGAACCACATGGTTAACTCAATAGATGCAGAAAAAGCATTCGACAAGATCCAACACCCGTTTATGATGAAGGTTTTGGAAAAATTAGGAATCCATGAAACATTCCTCAATACAATAAAGGCTCTATATGGCAAACCTACAGCCAGCATTATACTTAATGGTGAAAAACTAAAGCCATTTCCTCTTAACTCAGGAACAAGACAAGGATGTCCACTCTTTCCACTTCTCTTCAATGTAGTATTAGAATGCCTAGCTACAGCAATAAGACAAGATGCAAACATAAAGAGTATACAAGTTGGAAAAGAAGAAATAAAACTCTCCCTTTTTGCAGATGACATGATCTTGTATTTAAAGAATCCCATAAATTCCACTCCCAAATTCCTCAAGCTGATTCAAAACTTTGGCAAAGTAGCAGGGTATAAAATTAACCCCACAAAATCAATGGTTTTGCTGTATGCCAACAATGAGAAAAGTGTGGCTAAAATTAGGAAAGCAACTCCATTTGTAATAGCTCCACAAAAAATAAAATACCTCGGAATTTACTTAACCAAAGAAGTGAAGGACCTCTAAGATGAAAAATTTTTAAAATTGAAAAAGGAAATCAAAACAGAACTTAGAAAATGCAAAACCTCCCATGCTCCTGGATTGGAAAGACTAACATCGTGAAAATGGCAATACTTCCCAAGGCTATCTACAAATTCAATACAATACCTATCAAAATTCCAACTTCATTCTTCAAGGAAATAGAAGAGGCAATCCAAAAATTCATATGGAACAATAAAAGACACCGAATAGCAAAAATGCTCCTCAACGGAAAGAACACTGCTGGAGGAATATCAATATCAAATTTCAAACTCTAGTATAAAGCCATAGTAATCAAAACAGCTTGGTACTGGCACAAGAACAGACCTTAGGACCAATGGAATAGAATTGAAAACCCAGAAATGAACATACAGACCTATAGCCATCTAATCTTCGATAAGGGAGCTAAAAAAATAGAATGGAAGAAAGACAGCCTCTTCAGTAAATAGTGCTGGCAAAATTGGTTAACTACTTTTAGAAAATTAAAACTAGAACTTTATATATCACCCTGCACCAGAATCAACTCCAATTGAATCAAAGACCTCGGAGTCAAAGCAGACACTCTGAAAACATTTCAGATGGAATAGGAGAAACCCTAGGTCTCCTTTGCTCAGGAGGAAATTTTCTTAATAGAGACCCGGAAACACAACAAATCAAAGAAAAGTTTGACAAATGGGATTGCATGAAGTTGCAGAGCTTCTGCATGGCAAAGGACATAGCTAGCAAGATCAATAGAAAGCCCACGGATTGGGAGAAGATCTTCACTAGCCATACAACGGACAAGGGTCTCATATATAAAATATACTTGGAACTCACAAAATTAAATCCCCCAACAACAAATCCTCAAAGAAACAACTGCCCAATAAATAAGTGGGCTAAAGACTTAAAGAGAAACTTCTTTGAAGAAGAAAGGATAGCCTAGAGACACATGAAGCAATGCTCAACCTCCCCAGCCATAAAGGAAATGCAAATCAAAACAACATTGTGATACCACCTCACCCCAGTTAGAATGGCAAAAATCAAGAACTCTAATAACAACAGATGCTGGAGGGGATGTGGACAGAAGGGAACCTTACTTCATTGTTGGTGTGAGTGTAAACTTGTTCAACCATTTTGGAAAGCAGTACGGAAGTTTCTCAAATGACTTTACATAGAGCTCCCCTGTGACCCAGCAATCCCACTTTTGGGCATTTACCCAAATGTTTACCAACAAGACCACACTAAAACTACCAGCTCAACTATGTTTACTGCAGCATTATTTACCATAGCTAAGATATGGAGCCAACCCAGATTCCCCTCAGTAGATGAATGGATCAACAAATTGTGGTATATGTACACATTGGAATTCTATGCCTCAATCAGAAAGAATGACATTGCCCCATTTGTTAGGAAATGGAAAGACTTGGAAAAATTATATTAAGTGAAGTAAGCCAAGCCCAAAGAAACATAGGTCCCATGGTTTCCCTTATTTGCAATATCTAGTATATGTATGAGTCAAGCAGTTAAGGTCAGATAATGTGATGTTAGGAAAATGAACCCTTAGATATGTATTTAAATGTTTTTTCTTTCATCTATTTGCTTCTAACGCATTTATAAGATTATTTTTGTTGCTTTGTATGTCCTTTCCCCACAGTATAACCCCTGCTTTCACTATATTTGATGTCGGTACAATTTGTGGAGGAGAAGAGAAAAAACAAGTCGTTTAAGGATAACTGTGGACCTGTTACAACAATGAGAAGTACAAGTTGTCATGTTGAAAACGAACTTTACAACTTTGGTGGGGGGAGAGATTGAAAGGGGGGCGGGGGGGAGGCTGGGAAGGGACGTGAAGGGTAAACAAAGGAGGAGGCTGCAATGCTTGATAAGAAATGTACTCGTTATCTTGCCCATGTAATTGTAACCCCTCTGTACAGTATGTTCACAATAAAAAATAAAAATAAAAAAAAACACAAACAGTGTAATAAAAAACTTCTTGTTTCCATTTCCTGAAAAAAATATTATATTGCTATATGTCTGTAGGTTCATTTCTGGGTTTTCAATTCTATTCCTTTTGTCCTGAGGTCTGTTCTTGTGCAAGTACCAAGCTGTTTTAATTACTATGGCTTTGTAGTAGAGTTTGAAATTTGGTATTGATATTCTTCCAGGGCTTTTCTTTCTGGGAAGGATAGTTCTTTGATATTTGGGGTCTTTTATTGTTCCATATGACTTTTTGGTTTGCCTCTTCTATTTCCTTGAAGAATGAGGTAGGAATATTGATAGTTATCGCATTGAACATGTAGATAGCCTTTGGAAATATTGCCATTTTCATGATGCTGATTCTTCCATTCCAGGAGCATGGAAGGATTTGCCACTTTGTGCCCAATAAATAAGTGGGCTATAAACAAATAAGTGGCTATAACCAAAAAATCTAATAACAACAGATGCTGAAGGGGACGTGGACAGAAGGGAACCTTTCTACATTGTTGGTGTGAGGGTAAACTTGTTCAACCACTTTGGAAAGCAGTATGGAGGTTCCTCAAAAGACTCCACATAGAGCTCCCCTGTGATGCAGCAATCCCTCTTTTTAGCATTTATCCACATGATCCTAATCAAGACCATACTAAAGCTACCAGCACATCTATGTTTATTGCTGCATTATTTACCATCCTAAGATATGGACCCAGACCAGATACCCCTCAGTTGATGAATGGATCAAGAAAATGTGGTATATATATATACACACACACACACACACAATGGAATTTTATGCCTCCATCAGAACGGATGACATTGCCCCATTTGTTAGGAAATGGAAAGACAGAAAAAAGTATATTAAGTCAAGTAAGCCAGGCCCAAAGAAACATAGGTCTCAAGGTTTCCCTTATTTGCAATAACTATTATATGTCTGAGACACACAGTAACTGTCAGACAAGTTGATGTTAGGTGACATGAACCCCAAGATAAGGCTTCAAATGTTTTTTTTTCTTTATTTCGATTGTTTCTTTTATATTTATAGCATGATTTCTTTGTTGCTTTGTATGTCCCTCCCCCACGGTATAACCCCTGCTTTCACTGTATTTGATGTTGGTATAATTTGTGCAGAGGAAGGGAAAAACTAATTGTTTAAATAGGGATACATGTGGACCCATTACAACAATGAGACATACAAGTCGTTATGTCAAAAAACAAACTTTACTACTTTGGCAGGGTGGTGGTGGTGGTGGTTTTGCTGGTGGTGGTGGGGTGGGAGGGTAGGGGGTAGAGATAGGGAGAGGGGAAGGGATTGGAAAGGGAAACAAAAGAGGAAACTACAATACTTCACCAGAAATGTAATCATTATCTTTTACATGAAATTGTCCAGCATATATCGTCTATAGTGTGTCTTTTCAAAATTTGTTTTTGGGGATTATTTCCAGGGTCGCACATGTACTGTTCCAGTGCACTGTCAATGAAGTACATTACCTGTCCAAAAAAGTTTTTTACTTCTCTTTAATACATACATAGAAATGTAATGGCTGGATCGTATAGAATTCTCTTTGACCTTTCGAAGACTTGAAAACTTGCTTGCTAAAATGATTGCAGTATTATACAACTTGATACGCTATGTGGAGTATATCAATTTCTCCACAAATGCATTACTATATTTTGTGTCGTCTTTTTATATAATGGTCACATTAGTGAATTTTCTTTTAATTTTTGTTAGATACTAAAGAGGAGCTTATTTCATATGCTCCTCCTTTTGACTATTAATTTACATATGTTCTTTAAAGAAATATCCTATTCACAAAAAATGTATATAGAATTAGAAGATATATAAATACTTAAGATTCAGGATAATTGTAGTATTAACATTGTAGTATTAACAAATATGTGTCCTCTATCTGTTAGATATGTTTTCGCTTCTGTGATAGTGTCCTTTGAATTATGAAAGGTTATCACTTGATGTTTTCCAGGTTATTCTTGCTTTTCTTTAGCCATTAATGAGCCTCCTGACCATCTAGGATTACAGGTATGACCTATTGGTGCATGTTTGTCTTTCAATATTTTAAATGATTTCTTTTTGTTTTGAATTCAAGTATTGTCCTTTCAGTAATTCTGCACATTCTCAGACAGTTGTTTTCCACCTGTCAAGATGATAAGCATCTGTTTGATTGATAATTGTCCTTTTTATTGTTTGACATATTTTTCATTGTTTCTAATGCATACAATGATTCGAATATTTAATCTATAGACTTCAGCTTTGCCTCGAAGGAGATGGTAAAAGTCATGTCAGAAGAATGTTTTAAAAGATTCTTATAGAATCTTTCACAGCATTGTGAACTTTATAATAAAATTGACCAAAATTTTTAGTTGGTCTTTGCTCCTATGAAGAAATTTTAAAAATAGGATTTAAATTATATGTTAACATATTTTTAATTGTCAACTGAACAAAAATACTAAAATATGATAATCAGAAAAGTTTTCCCTAGATGACTGTCCCATTTTTCCCCCGCCACTTTTCCCTGTGTTGGAGACTAGAAAGGAAAAGAAAAATTTATGTTGATTATTAAACACTGAGAAACTATCAAACTAGCTTTTTAGAAGCTCTAGAGGGTTGGGATATAGAACTCTGGTAAAGACCAAGCCTAGCATCTGAGAGGACCTGGATTGGATCTTCAGCACTGAGAAAAGTAGAAGAGGAAAAAGAAGAAACAGAAGAAGAAGAGGAAGAAGAAGAAGAAGAAGAAGAAGAAGAAGAAGAAGAAGAAGAAGAAGAAGAAGAAGAAGAAGAAGAAGAAGAAGAAGAAGAAGAAGAAGAAGAAGAAGAAGAAGAAGAAGAAGAAGAAGAAGAAGAAGAAGAAGAAGAAGAAGAAGAAGAGCAAGAAGAAGAGCAAGAAGAAGAAGAGCAAGAAGAAGAAGAGCAAGAAGAAGAAGAGCAAGAAGAAGAAGAGCAAGAAGAAAAAGAGCAAGAAGAAGAAGAGAAGAAGAAGAAGAAGTAAAAGAGCAAGGAGGAGGAGGAGGAAGAGGAGGAGGTACAGAATCCAATTTATCTATGTTGTATTTAGTGAATAATTATGGCAAAACAAGAGGTTCAAGTTTCTTGTTGATCTTTACAGTAATTCCTGCTTAGCCTCTGGATATACATTCCAAGTGGATACCTGAAACCAATGAAGTACTTTATAGAGTTAACCTTCAGTAGCCAGAATTCCCACATCTAGGTGTTTAACCAACCAGAAATTTAAAATATTCAGGAAAAAATTTGTTTCCCCAATATGCAATAAAACTACTATTTACATACTGTTACATGTATGATGGTAATAGATATAACCTTGATGTGATTTAAAGTGTATCTGATCTTTTTTCTTTCTTTCTTTCTTATCCTTTTCACCTTTTCTTCTCTTTCGTTCTTCTTTATGTGACTTAATTGTTGTTCTGCACATCCTCAGATTAAAATTAAAATGACATCATAAAACATGTATGAGAATTACTCCTCATAATACAATAATGACCATACTAAATGCTATCAGGAAACAGAGAAACTGGATGCAGGAAGGATGTCAAATGGGAAAGCCACTTCTAAAAACATTGTGACAGGTTCCTAGAATATGAAATATGCAAGCACGCACAGTATAGCACAGGAATTGAGCTCTTTAGGATTTGTCTCATAGAAATAAAATGTAACATTTACCCAAAGGCCAAAACACAGAGGTTTATAGCAGCATTACTTCCTCTAGTCAAAGAAATGGAAATCAATTCAGTCTTTCTTCAGGTGAATGGGAAACAAATTGTACTACATTCTCTATTGACAGAACCAAAAGCAACTCGAGTGAATACAATACAATATTAAAGCATACAATAACTGGGAATCATCTATCATATATTTGAAGGTAATCTTAAAAGCTTATTTATTTCATGATCTATAATTCAGAGAAAAAAATTGCCATGTTTGCCAGGATGAAATAGGTTTGGGATGGGACAAAGAGAAGTAGTGGGTTTAATTATAAAAGGGAAGCATGAGACAGACTCATTTGTGGTAAAGAAACGTATCTGTAAATATGGTATATTCATATAGAATTGATAAAATTATATTGGACTTAATATGTGTGCAAAATAAAACTACTGAAATCTGCATAAAGTACTTGTGAAATATTAATGTCCTACTTGTGATGTCATACTATAAATATTTAAAGAAATCGGGAAAATTTTTCCAAGGATATCTCTGTGTTCTTCTTATAACTTCATAAAGATCCATACTAACCTCAATAGAATTTATTGATATCTAGAAAACAGAAGTCAATATTGAATGTTTACATTGAAAAATAGTCTGGGTCCAAGCTTCAGATGAAATATACCCTGCTAATTAGAAGGCAGAGATCTAGAAGACTGATATCAGGGCCAGTTTTGACAAAAATATAGTGAGAAATTACAAAACCAAAGTAAGCTAGATATAGTGTAATTTCCCTGTTATCTCACGTTTGTGGAAATCATAGGTAAAAGATCATTGCTCAAGAAAGGCTTGGCCAGAAAAATAATCTAAAGTGGTTAGAGGCTGAGCAAATTCAAGCACCAGTAGTGCCAAAGGAAAAAAGAAAAGAAGAAAACAGAAAAGGAAAAGAAAGTATAGAAAAGGAAACTATTTCCTTTTCATTCTTGTAGTTTTATGTCAATGGGTACAAGAATTGAAAATATTTTGTTTACTTTTTGAGGACTCAGGCCTCTCTAATATGAAAGTATATATTTCAAGTAACTATTGTATTACTACTATTTATTAACTTATTATTAGGCCTTCTTGGAGATTGAACCCATGGCTTTGTATATATTAGTCTGTTTCTACAACTGAACTGTACCCCAGCTCTCTTGTATAGTTTGGAAATTGTTTATGAATTCTTCAATAGTTAGCTATTCTACTTTTCATCTTCTCTTTTCTCTCCCACCTTTTCCACTGTGCATTTTAGTTTGTGTTGAAAACTTTCCTCAATTTTATCTTCTAAACTTAGAATCTTGCTGTTGAGTTTACAGAGAAGTAGGTTGTTTCTATGACATCTTTTAAAATTATATACAGATATATGCACTTCACATGTATGATTGATTCTTAGAGTTCATGGCAACAGCAACATTTATCTGGTCATATGCACATACATTTTGAGCCATTGTTATCCTCTCCTAAGAATAGCTTCCCTTCTTCTTGCCATGTGAATGTTTAGAGTGCTGTTAGTTAATCATGTCCAAGAGGAATTATTTGTCTTTTACTATCTATTGGGTTAACTTGTAGATTTATGGACATAGTGCAGCTATTTCAAATGAGGAAAACCTTGCAGCATATATTTAATTGGATCTGGCTTATTTCACTTAATATCATTTTTTTCCATTCTTTCCATTTCCTCAGGAATGGGTAATGCCATTCTTTCCAAAGGAAGCCCAGAATTTCATCAATACAACAGAATTGAAGGCCCATAAATAAAGCTACTCCTATAGGCACATAATTTTTGATAAGTAAGTCAGAAACCCAGGATGGAAGAAAGACAGCCTCTTCCAAAAATTGTGCTGAAAGAATTGTCTGTACACAGAAAACTTTAGTTATATCCTTATATATACCCCTGCACCAGAATTGATCCCAAGTGGATCGAAGACCTCAATGTAAGTCGGGATAAGTTGAGAATGTTACAGGAAGAGTTAGGGGAAACACAAGGTCTCCTTGGCACAGGTCAAAACTTCCAAAGTAAATTTGGATAAATGGGATTACATGAAACCAAATCAATCATTTGTCAGACTCAAAAGCCATGAAGAAAAAAGAGATAGTGTAGCACAGATTTATTAGGGAGCAAACCAACAGATGAGAGCCTCAGCCAATGCTAAACCCTTACTCCCTTATCTACCTAGATTATGTGTAGTGGGTTTACATGAGTATAAGAGTTTTCTTGTGGAGAATAGGAAGACAATGTTAAAACATAGATAGCATGTGAAATGAGTTGTAGCTGAAAAAAGGGAGGGATTTAGGCAGGAGTCTAGTTCAAAGCCTTGGGTTGGTGCCAGCTAAGTAAGGTATAGCTGCACAAAGGAAGAGACATAAAATATGACTGTTTATCAACAAAAGCACTGGTCTGAAGCCTCAAAATAAGGACCCTAGTCTGTGTGGACCAGTCTCTAACGTGGTTTTTTTTTTTTACAAAAAATTTACAAGCACTATTTTAGATTTTTGCAGAGTGGGATGGTGCATAGTCACAGGCAATGTCTGCACTGTCAGGTAGTCTAGTCTGTTCTTTCACAAGTTACCCATAGCCAAGTTTCAACACAAATGACTACAATAAGATTGTACAAATGAGTCTGTGACTTTTCCCTCTCATGAATCAAAATTCTGTCAAATGATTTCTGTCTGCAAGATGTTTACACATTTCTCATGATCTTTCCTATTTTGTCTTCATTATTGATGCTCATCCTACTTTTTTGTTGTTGTCTTATGTATATGTGCCATATTTAGGGCTTGAACTCAATGTTTAATGGTCTCCCTTACATTTTTTGCTGATGGCTGATGACACTCTATTCCTTGAGCCACATCCTCACCTTGCTGGATAATTGGAGATAATTTTTCACATTTTTGTCTGTTTGCACTGACATTTAACTAAAATATTCAGGTCTTAGCCTCCTGAGTTTCTAGGATTCTACAAATGAACGGCTAACACCAAGTTTTGCTATACTGTTATTTTTATTATGTGTTAAAGAAAGTGGAAGTATATTTGTGTTAAGTGTGCAATTTTCAAATACAAGTTTGAACCAACTTGATATAATATAATTGTTATCAATTTTAAGAGTGAAATCTATGAATGTTACACATTCTCAAAGAAATATAATTGAAAACAAAAGGCATAATTGTTTTCTTAGAGCAAGTAATGGAACCATGAATTTCATTCACATTATAATTCATGTTTTATGTAACTTTAACTAGCACCCTTCCATGATTAGGTTCAATTCCTCAGTGCCACAGAAAAAGAAAAAGCCAAAATTGGCACTGTGACTTAAGTGATAGAGTACTAGCCTTGAGCAAAAGAAGCTCAAGAACATGCCCAGACCTTGAGTTTAAGCCCCAAGACTGGCAAAAACCGGACCCTGGTGAGACGTATTCTTCTAGGACTCAGAGGAGGGCCGATGTTAGAAGTAAGAGGTAGAGGTCAGGTGTCCTGTAATCTTAGCTACTCAGGAGGCTGAGATCTGAGGGTCAAAATTACAAGTAGGAAAGACTATATGAGACACTTTTCTCCAATTAAACACCCAAAAAGGCAGAAGTATAACTGTGGTTCAAGTACTAGAGTGCTATCCTTGAGCACAAATCTCAGGGATACTGTCAAGGCCATGAATTCAAACCCCCAGACTGACACAAACACACACCAAGATAGACCATTTGCCAGTCAGTCTTCACAAGTTCCATCAGTAGCAATTCAATATTAAAAAAAAAGAGGGAAAAGGGAAGGAAAGACTTGCTCCAGGAGGTGATATAACCAGTGCCAAAATTCCACAGGAGTTCTAAGATGTGGAACAGGACAGAGATCCTCAGACAGAAGGTACAGCATGGGTAAAGTTCCTGAGGTGTGGTTTAGAGCAGGTGGTGTGGGTGGAATGAAGGTTCTGTGGCTTCAGACAAGTCTGGCAGGACATTCAAGACTGGGTCAAGTTTGTACTTGAGTCACAGGTAGGGCAGAGGGTGGGGTCCCAGAATGGGGCCCAGGGGAAATATTAGCCTGGCTTTTCACCACGGACCCCAGCCATTTCCAGTGGCTGGAAGCTTATTTTTAACAGCTACTGACCCTTAGAGGCCTCCTTTGCATGGAGGATTCAGGGCAAATGCAGGGAAGAACTCTTCTTTAACAAAAGATGTCACCAGTGGCTTAACCCCTGTAAATCCTAGCTACTCAGGAGACTGAGATCAGATATCGTGGGTCAAAGCCAGCTCAGGGGAAGAAAGGTAGTGGGACTCTTTTCTTGCCAATGAACTACCAAAAGCCAGAAATGGAAATGTGGCTCAAGTGGTAAAGTGCCAGACTTGAGAAAAAATTAAGAGACCAGGGCCCAGTCTCTGAGTTCAAGCCCCAGTACTGGCAGAGAAAAAAAATAAAGAAAAGCTTTCAGAAGCTCCTAGCCCACTGTGGTGAAAGGCCAGATCAGCTAAGCGCATGTGGCTCACACATGTCCTCCTAGGTCCTCAGGAGGCTGAGATCTGAGGATCGTGGTTCAAAGCCAGCCCAGGCAAGTAAATCCAGGAGACTCTGATCTCCAAGGTACCACCAGAAAACCAGAAGAAGCTCTGTGGCTCAAGTGGTAAGCTGAAGAGCTGAGGGACAGTCTCCAGGCCCAGAGTTTGAGCCCCGTGACCAACACCTGCTTGGACCTCACTCTGTGGTTCTAGGCAGACTACTTTCCAATGGGCCCCTGAGGGTTGGGTCACCCAATGTCTAGGTGTCTTCAGAGCAGCCTCTTTGGCGGCCTTTGTGTATGGAATAGGCCAGAGTATTAGAGAAGGGTCCAGCCTTGGGGCATGGAGGTCATCAACCGGGTCATCAGAATGGCATCAGTCATGGGTGCAGTGTGCATCTGAGCAGTAAACTGACATCTCAGATCATAGTTCTGGGCCAGGAGGGGCAGGAGCTACAAGATGGCATAGCAGGTAATGCCCACTCACGTGGGTATCACAAGAGTGTGAATCTATAGGCACACTTTGGGCAGGTGTTTAGTTGGGCTTGTGACAGACTTGTAGGCTCAGGAATCCACAGCCGGCTGGCTGATGCTTGTAGCAGTCGCTATGCCAGGAGTCCCAGGGCTTGGAGTCCTGCTTTCCTCTCCAGTGCTTGGGGATAGATAAAAGTTTGCAATTGTGGACTGACTACAAAGGAGCACCCATAGTGTCCTTTCCTCGGTCCTATGGCACCATGCACGGATGGAGGGGCAGATTCCATGGAACTTACTGCCATGGCCCAGACCCACTCAGCCCAAGAAGGACTTAGGGAGAAACCACTTGATCTGCCTTGAGAGTTTACTGTGACTATGCCTCAGGACTGCCCCCAGTTCTAGCTCAAGCTCATCATTACCACCTTCCTCTTTGTGTGTGTGGGGGGGGGGATGTGTGTGTGTGTGTGTGTTTGTGTGTGAGCATGTGTGTGCATGCACGGGCACCCATGCATCTTCTTGCTAGGGCTTAAACTCAGGGCCTGGGCTCTGTCCCTCAGTTTTTTCATTCAAGGCTACCACTCTACCACTTGAGCCAGAGCTTTTCTTACAGCTTTTGGTTGGTTATTTGCAGAAGAGAGTCTCACAGACTCTTTTAGCTAGACTGGCTCTGCATGGTAATCCTCACATCTCAGCCTCCCCAGGAGCTAGGAATAGGACAGCTTCAGCTATTGGCATCTGGCCACACCTCCCTTCTTGGCTAAAACAGAGTACCTCTCTCCCAGCCCAGAACCCATCTGCAGCTACCCCTTCTACCCCAGGCTTCAGAGGAAACATTCCCTCCCCTGAGGACAAAGAAATAGGATCAAGTTTGAGCTTTATGTTCTCCACACAGTCAGCGGCTTCTGGGAGCTGATGTGAAGGTCAGAGGATCTAGGCCAGGGCAAGTAGACAATGTGTTAGAACAGAAGAGAGTATGAGAAGACATCCTTGTACCTGGATGCCAGTGGCTTATGCCTTTAATCCTAGCTACTCAAGAGTGACACCTGAGGATCAATCAAGATTCAAAGCTAGCCTGGGCACTCTTCTCTCCAATGAATCACCAAAAAGCTGGGAAGCGGAGTTACCATATTTCAAATGGTACAGCACCAACCTTGTGCGAAAAAGCTAAAGGATACCACCTAGGCTCTGAGTTCAAGATTCGTAAACACACACACACACACACACACACGTGCACAAACATGCACGTACACACGGTAACATCCTTAGCAGTTGCCAATGGCTCATACCATCAATCCCAGCTACTCAAGAGAATGAGCTCTTACGATGGCAGCTTGAAGCCAGCCCTGGCAGGCAAGTCCATGAGACTCTTCTCTCCACTAAACTACTAAAAAAGATGAAAGGTGAGCTGTGGCTCAAGTGGTAGAGTGTTAGCTGAGTGACAGTGGCTAGGCCCTGAGTTCCAGCTCTGAGATGTTTTTTCTTAATGGACACCCTTTCCATCCCCATTCCCACAGACCATAAATCCAGATTTTGGTCATCCTATATCTCACTTCCGCTCCTGCCACTTCCACAGCACTTCCACAAGTGGCCAGTGTGTGGCCAGCACTGGATTAAGAAGTGAACATACACAAGAGGGGCATCTCAACATCAAGGCCAATGCCCCAGAACATTGAGGTATTGGCCATACCAGTCTCTCATCCCCCAGTTCCCTGGCCCAGGAATCTAAAGTCTGTGCCTCTGTATTCTGGGCATCTGGCATCTGGAATTGTCTAAAGGACCTACAGAGGCCCAGCTGGGGCCAAAAGACAGACTTTCCTGTGGTAAAGTACATTGACATTTCCTAGACACAGACGGATACTTCCAAGCCACCTTGGCCTCACCTCACATGTAGCCCTGGATCCTCCTTGCTTGGCTAGCTTTCAGTCAGCTATCAGGTTCGAGTTGGCCAGAGCCACTGGCAACCACCTTTCCCCCACACCACTGCTTGCCTCCAGGGAGGGACATGAAGCCAGAGGCCCAGCAGAGGAAAAGGACAGGACATTGCAAGACTGAGCCCCCGCCCCCCCCCTACCCTGTGGCAGGGGAGAACCTTTGCCAGCCAGCCCTGCTAACCCAGAATCCCCTGGAGGTTGCCAAAGATATGGACAACTGGACTTGGGTCCCAAAGAAAAGCTGGAATATGCAAGTCTCTGGCAATTTACGACATATTGTAGACCCTGATAGGGGGCTAAAGGCAAGGTTGCTGCAGAGTAGGGGCACCATCTGAGGTCAGAGAGAGGCAGACAGGAACCCAGGAAGGGGACAGAGAAAGATGAAGGAAAAATACACACACACACACACACACACACACACACACACACACACCACATGAGTAGCCCAAGGCCTCAGCAGTTCCTGAGCACCTGAACATCCCAACCCTTGAGAAGATGGCACTGCCATCCTCAGACCAACTGTAGACAAAACTGAGAGCCTCTCACATGTCTGGAATGGCTCATGACACAGCATGCCATTTCCTGCTCTACACACCAATATGTAGTAAACGCACCTACCTTATTTTTGGTTGTTGGTCATGGGGTTTGAACTTTGGACTTTTGCACAGTTCTTCAGCTCTTCAGTTGAAGGTGCATGCTCTACCACTGAAGCCACAGCGCCACTTCCAGTTTTCTGGTGGTTCACTGGAGATAAAAGTCTCACAGATTTTCCTGCCCAAGCTGGCTTTGAAACGCAATCCTCAGATCTCAGTCTCCTGAGTACCTGGGATGACAGTTGTGAGCCACTGGCAGCACCTGGTTTCAGCGAACTTCTTACACCCAGGGGAAACCCAACTTGTCAGGCCACAAACCACATACAACCCTTCACTTCAAACTTTGACACCAGCATGCAAAAACTTTCTTCCATGGATGGAGAGAATATAATTGACACTACCCTCCCCCTCCTGTTCCCATTCACCCACTCCCTGCCTAAGAAAGTCCACGACTTCTGGAGTTCTTGGTAAGGCAACGCCCACCATGGTGTAACTTTACACGGGCAAAACTGGGGAATTCTTAGAAATGTCTGTACACTAAGTACAGCAGCTGGTCTCCCAATCACAGCAACCCCACTCCTTCACCATCTCTTGCAGGCAAGGGGTGTCTTTCTTTCTTGTTATTTTTTTTTTTGGTTGAGGAGCTTGAACTCAGGACTTGGGTACTGTCCCTGATGATGAATTTTGCTCAAGGCCAGAGCTCTACCATTTGAGCCATGGTGTCACTCCTGGTTGCAGATTGGAGATGAGACGGTCATGGGACTTTCCTTCCTGTGCTGGGGAAACAAGATCCTCTGGATCTCAGCCTCCCTATTAGCCAGAATGAGAGGCATGAGCTATTGGCACATGGTTTATGATGTTTCGTTCTGTAGAATTTCCAACTAGTCCCCCTCTAGACACTACCAACTGGTCACTCCTCTAGATCCTTCAGGGACAGCAAAGGAGAGGCTCAGAATCTGGGTAGGGCCATAGGCATTAAAGGGTCCCTTCCACATCAATACCTCTCTCTAAGCTCCCCTCTGCCTCCTCTGGATGGCCTGGTCATCTGGGGCAGATCAGACCAACTAGGAATTCTAGGGCCTGCCCTTTATCTCCCCCTCCCCACCCAACTGGTATTTGAGGATTTCTGGGGCCAGCTGCTCAATTTCCTGGTGGAAGATGATGAGAGGGTTGTTGATAACTGGGTCCAAGGGGTACCAGGGCAGAAGGTGTGTCCAGCTCCCCTCTGTCAAAGAAGGAGACACAAAAAAAATGGATGGATCTACTAAGAGCTACAGGGCATAGCCATCCAGCTGTCACCAAGGTCCCTCAGAGTGCTGTTTTATGTTGATAGTCCTGGGGCTTTACTTTGGTGCCCAGCACTGTACCCAGGCTTCTTTTGCTCAATGCGAGGGCTCTTCTACCTGAGACACGGTGCTACTTCTAGCTTTTTCTGTGTATGCAGGACCTAGGAATCGAACCCAGGTTTTCCTGTGTGCTAGGCAAGCCCAGCACTGCTAAGACACAATTCCAACCCTGGATAGCTGTTCTTCTGTAACCCCTCGGGCCTGTCTCAGGACAGTCTTGCACATCTGTACCGAGTTTCTCAGCAGCAGCCCTGGCTGGAAATGAACATACTCCTCTATCTTGTCCTTTATGTATAGCATCTTAACTCTCTGTGCTTCCTGTCAGATCCTCCTTGTTAAGCAAGACCCCTTTTTAAGTGCTGCTTCTAAGAAGCCTGCTCCAATCACCCTGGCAGAGTGGGGGTCTTCTCTGCTCTGCAGGCTGTTGGCCTTGTCATGCTCTGCCTTCCTGCTGGTGTGGGTTGAGAGCACACGAAGGGGAAGGCCTGGCTTCCACCACCCAATTTCTGAAGGCTCTGATACACTACCCAGGGACTTGTGCTGTATCACACTCCATGAGAGGCCACTCGAGGCCGAGGCAGTCTGGGGCAACAAGATGGGTCCATTTCTTTGTGTGGGCTTGAACTGAGGATCTGGGAGCTGTCTCTCTGAGTTTTTGTGCTCAAGGCTGGTGCTCTACCACTTGAGCCAAAGCTCCACTTCTGACTTTTTGGTGGCTCCATGGAGATAGTCTCACCAGCTTTCCAGCTTATGGCTGGCTTCAGTCTTTGATCCTCAGATGTCTGCCTCCCAAGTAGCCAGGATTTCAGGTGTGAGCCTGAGCCAGAGGTGATAGGCACCAGAGCCTTTCTTTTGAGCTTCTGTTTATTTCATGTCAACTAGCAAGCCCTAGTTTAAATACTCAGTTACAGGAAATCAAGTTCCTCTCTTAGTTCAGTTAATAATCCAAAGGGATAAAATGTCTTTGGAAAAGGCTAGTCTGAGTTTGCCTGGGTGAATGTGTGTGAGTGTGTTTGTGTGTGTGTGTGTGTGTGTGTTTGTGTATGTGTAAGTTTCGGGATACCTACCCTATCTCTCCGGTGCCTCATCCTCCCAAAGGTGAGTATATCCAGGATCCCCACCCCAAGGAAGGCGGGTAGGGGAGGGTACATAAGGTCATATCGAGTGGAATGATCTGAATTCTATCCTGCAACTGAAGCCTGGAAAGAAAATGGAGAGAAGGAGAGGTTTAGAGGAACATCAAGAGAAGCCCATTACCTTTGGCTATAAGAACCAGAGAGAAGATTGAATCCATCCTTTTTGGTAGTAAGATAACAGGTGCCACAATTCATTTATTTCATTACTTTTTTTTTGTGAGTCCTAGCGCTTGGATTCAGGGCCTGGTTGTCATCTCTGAGCTTCTTTTACTCAAGGCTGAGGCTCTATCCACTTGAGCCACAGCACCACATCTGGCCTTTTTTTTGTGGGGGGGAGGGTTGTTTGTTTATGGAAGAATTTCACAGACTCTCCTGCCTGGACTGGCTTTGAGTCATGTCCATCAGACCTCAGCTTCCCCAATAGCCAGGAGGATGTGCGGGAACCACCGGCACCTGACCACCACCATCCATTTATAATCACCTAGGGTCAGTGCTGGACCACCTGCGCTGCACTCCCCCCTTGTTGTGTGTGGGAAGCAGACATGGGTGGGTTTGATATTTCAACAGCCTACGTACCTTTGAGCATTGTTCCAGGTTAGTCTGATGGCAGCTTCTTCGTCATACACAGTAATAACTTGGCTCTGTCACAAGAACAAAGGTCCCCCAGGAGGTGTCAGTTCTGGGGTCTTTCCTCTTCACACCACCTCCACTCGCTGAAATGAAACACCCCAGCAAAGCGAAATAGACATGGAGTGAACTCACTTTCTTATAAACAGGGTCTGGCCAGAAAGGTAGCAGTGGGGAATCCTGATCCAGACCAGGCTGAGCATATATTCTCTATCTTGGAAATGCCCAAGACAGAAAGTCTTTGCTCAAACGGTAGAAGACCTTAAGCCTTGAATTCAAACTCTAATATACCAAAAAGAATCAGAGGCTGGGTGCCAGAGGCTCATGCCTATAATCCTAGCTACTCAGGAGGCTGACATCTGAAGATCACGGGTCAATATTAAAAATAGGGTTGGCCTCGCCCATCAGATATCATGATGAGAAGACCCAAAGACTGACCCATAACAGTGCGCTCCATAGTAACAGGGCTCTCATCCTTACTAAGTGCTGGCCATGCTCTCTGTCTCACTGGGGAGCCACCCCCTGTGGGCATAACCCCCACGTCCTTCAAGCTCCCTCTGCCACCAACCAGGCCCAAGGGAGTAGATAGCTCCAGGGCACACAGATACCTTGGTCTTATAATTTAACGGTACTGAGTCCCCATCAAGCATCTCACCCTTCCAGGTCCCCAGACCTCAGCCACAAAGCCCATGTACCTCCCCCAAAAAAGCAGTCAGAAGTTACCAAAGGGTCCAGCAGTCCTTGTTACAGCCCACTCTACACACACATACACACATACAAACACACACACACACACACACACAAACACACCCGATAGGGGTGGTTCATGTTTGTCTTCCTTGCTACTCAGGAGGCTGAGGTTTGAGGATCACGGTTGAAAGCCAGCCCATGCCAGAAAATCTGTGAGGCTCTTATCTACAGCGAACCACCAAAAAGCCAGAGGTGGAGCTGTGGGTCAAGTGTCAGAGCAATAGCTTTGAGCACAGAAGCTCAGGAACAGCACCTAGGCCATGAGTTCAAGCTCCAGGTCTTCTACCTCCAAACACACACAAACACAGATACAGACACAGACAGACAGACACACCTACACACCCACACACACACCCACACACACACACACACACACACACATGGACAGCCCAGCCCAAGGCTTCAGCAGTTCCTGAGAACAGAACCATGAACTCTCTCCATTAGGATCGCATCCCACCCTCAAGAAGTTGGCACTACCCTCATCAGACCTACTATAGACAAACCAGTAAGCCTCTCACATATCTGGAATGTCTCATAGTCCAGCATGTCAGTTCCAACTGTACACACCGCTGTGCAGAAAACTTAGCCCCTTCTTTTCTTGTAGCTGGTCATGGCGTTTGAACTCTGGGCCAGGGCACTGTCCCTTAGATCTTCAGGTGTTCACTCTCCCACTTGAGCCACAGCATCAATTCCTGTTCTCTGGTGTTCCATTGGCCTTCAAGTCTCACAGACTTTTCTGTACAAGCTGGCTTGGAACCATGGTCTTCATATCTCAGCCTTCTGAGTAGCTAGGATGGCAGTTGTGAGCCACCAGCGGCTTTAGGCTTCAGCCACCTTCGCATACCCAGAGGAAACCCAACTTCATCAGGCTACAAACTTCTTGCAACCCTTCATATCAGACTTTGTCACCCAGCATCCAAATCCATCCTTCAATGGAGAGAATACAGACACAACAATCCCACCACTGCACCCATTCGCCCACTCCCTGCCTGTCACAGGCCATGTCCTCTTGAAGCTTTGGCTTCAAACTGGGGAAAAATTGGGGAGGAAATGTCTGTACAGTGAAGCCTGGTCTCCCAACCACAGCACCCCCACACCCCACACCCCACACACCTCTACCATCCTTTGCAGGCATAGATTTTTTGCTTTTTTTTCTTTTTTTCCATTGTGGGGCTTGAACTCTGGGCCTGGGTGCTGTCCCTGAGCTCTTCAGCTCAAGGCAAGCACTCTACTACTTGAGCCACAGCACCACTTCCAGTTTTCTGGTGGCTCGTTGGAGATAAGAGTCTCAAGGTCTTTTTTGACAGCTTTGAACTGTGATCCTCAGATCTCAGCTCCTTAGTACCTAGGATGACAGCCATGAGATACTGGCACCCGGCCAAAGATACTTTTCCATCCCTTTCATTCTATCCCCTTAGAAAACTGAGATCTGAGGACTGCAGTTGGATGCCACCCTTGGCAGCAAAGTCCATGAGAACTCTTTATCTCCAATTAAACACCCAAAAAATTTGGAAGTGGAGCTTTTGTTCAAATGGTAGAGTACTACCTTTGAGCATCAAAGACAAGGGACAAGACCCAATCCTTGGTTTCAAGTTTTTTCTCGCAAAGACCCACCCAAGAAAGGAAAGCAGGTGGGCACATGGGAGCTCAAAGCTCACACAAAATACTCAAGCCTCCCAGAACAGACCCCATCTTGCTCTGATTCTCTATATTCTATGTCCTACATCATGGCAGTCTTAGATGGGACTGACCATGCACCAAGTTAGGACGTTCAAGTACAATCTCACACTGAGGATCCCCTGATCTTATCAACGACTCAGGATCTCTCACTGTCCTGCCTTGACACTGAGCAGCAAGATGAGTTCTAGTTATCCAACCACAGGATGTGAATATGAAAGGATTTCTCAGCCAAGGGACTCAGACTGGAGGGCTCTAGGTCCCTCTCTCTCAGGAAGGAGAAAAGGGCTGATCCATCGCAACAATGTTCTTTGGTTGTGAATTTCCTCAAAGAAACAACCCTGCTCAGACCCCATTGCCTTTTGTTTTCCCACCAGCCTCTACCCAACCCTGCCCCACCTTCAGTCAGCCCTCTATGAATCCCAGATCTGCCATGTAGACTAAAGTCTGAGCCAGCAAAGAGACCCACCTCTGCCTCTGAGAGTGGCAGACACGTGGTCCTTACGCCCCCTAGAGGAAGCCTCGAAGTAACTCAGGTCCCGACTTCTGTCCTCATTCCCTGGCTGTCCTGTGCCAGTGGTCCACTTACCTCTGTCTCTGGTGTAGGAATGAACACCGGAGGTGTCATCTTCAGATTGAGCCATCGAAAGTCCCAGTCCCCAAGGATGTACTCCACAGGCACCCTGAAGTGGACGACAGCCAGGCAGTCAATGGTGAATCCAAGGTGCTAGGACTCTTAATAGAAGTGTGGCTGGGTCAAAGACTGTATAACTGGTGGTCTATGTTGTCTTGCAAGGTCATGGCCCCAATGTCCTGACACACCTGACCTGGGATCGTCCTCCCTTTTCATCTTCCTGCTTATCCTTTGCCCTGCCCTTGACACTCCCTCACCCCAACACCCAACACCTCCCTAGCCCTTAGACACTTTCTTATTATCTGACCAGAAAACAAACTTGCTGGGGCCCAGATGACTGAAACCTGGTGACCCACCCTGAGCCCTAGTGTCTGCCCGAGGCTGCTTCCCCCTGCTGTTGGTTTCCACAGAGCTCCTAGATGTCATGAAGTTGCTGAAGGCTTAGTCCTACATACTGGCTTTAGGCTCTGAAATGTTACTCACAGAGATTGTGAATGGTTGGCTCCTTTGATCCAGGGACTCCAAACCAAGGCTCGCATGCTCTCTTCTTCCTTCCTTTCCTTTTTTCCCCTTCATGCTTCCCTCCTCTCTCTGTTTCCTTTCTTTGTCTCACTCCTGGCCTTGAACTCAGAGCCTGGGTGTTGTCCCTGAGCCTTTTTACTCAAGGCCACCAGTCTATGGCTTGAGGTACACATCCATTTCTGGCATTTTCTTTTTGGTTGTTAGTTGCATTAGTGGAAATTGCCAGCTTCAAGAAAAAAACCTGGAAAAGGTGGCATTTCACTTGTCCCAATCAATCTTAAAGGGTTCCAAAGTCAGTGGTCCCCTTTTCCTTCCAGGGAGTCTGGAGCAGGTTACAGAAATTGGCGTTCAGAGAGCCCTAGCTAACTGTCACAGCCTGATATTGAGCAAGCTCCAGGAAGGGAAACACACTTACCTACCACTGCCCAGCTGGAAATGGCCAGGTGGGACACAGATTGGAGACTGCAAGACTCCAGGGAGGAATGCACATGGATGCACTGGCCCAGGAGGGAATCCATGCCACCATTGAGGGCCCAGATCCCCCTTCTCAGATGCCCACAGACACCATCAATGCCCTGGGTAAGGTTCTCCTCTCATCCTCGGTTGTGGTGAACCTTTTGCCATGTCACAGTGTTCACCACTCCCCAAGCTACACAGCCCCTGCCCTACTCCCACCTATCTTGTTCCTTAATTATGTTTGGCAGACACATTCTCAACCCTTGAATTAGCTCCAACTATACACATGAGAGCAGAATGTCTGGCTGGATGAGTGAGCTGTGGTCCCACTAGCCTCACAAGCCTTCTGGCTGAAGACAGAATGATAGGTGTCCACTCAGTTCACACAGGCCTCCTAGGAGCCTAGGAGAGACCCACGCAGGTCCAGCAGCTACTGTGGGCTACAGGAAAGGGGAAGAGGGAGGTGGAAAGAGGTGGAAATGAATATATACTGAAACCTTCCCCAAAGGAGCCATGAAACAGTGAAGGAGAAAACAAAAATTGTGGCTGGGCTCATACTGGGCATTATGAAAAAGAACAACAAATACACACATACACACAAATAAAATGCTTTTGCTCTTTTTAAATATGGTGACTTAAATATATTTTCATTTCTATCATCTCCCTGCTCTCCCAACACACACACACACACACACATACACACACACACACACACACACACACACACACACACACAAATCCAAACTGGTCACAGAACACTCACCATGCAGCAGCTGCAATATGCCAACTGATCACTCACCTAAGCACAATCAGGCTGTACAAGGAGAAAGATGATCTCTGTCTGTCTGTCTGTCTGTCTGTCTGTCTGTCTGTCTGTCTGTCTGTCTGTCTCTCTCTCTCTCTCTCTCACACACACACACACACACACACATACACACACACACAAGCACACAGACTTAGAGCAGTGCCTCTCCTGAGTTTGTTGGTTCCTCATCTGGGCAATGTACAAGCTCAAGCATGGGGGTTCCCTTTTAAGAACCAGGGGCTCCCACCCAAGGGGAACACCATTCTAACAACACAGAACCACCCTGCCTCTCCCTTTCCCCAGGGCCAAACCCTTCCCATTGGGAACAACCACCCTTGACTCCCCATTCACCAAAACCCTACGCCAGGACACTGTGTGAAGGAATGCCGAGACAGGTGACTCCTCAGAGCCGGGACAGAAAACAAAGCAGGTGGTCATGGTGCATCCAGAGGGCTGTCTGACCTTGGGTGGGAGTGTTGTTGGGGAATTTGATGGGATCCTAAAGGCTACATACATGGATGCACTCCCTACTTGTTGGGAGCTGACAGTAAAGCTCCAAGGTCATCTTGACCCTTGTGCTCACTTGAAGGCACGTACAAAGAATTGGCTTTCAAGAAAAACACCAGGTGTCCGGGTTTGCCTTGCTATGTCTGTATAATTTGCTTTACTTTCTAGCAGTTGACCTTCTCTTGTTTCTTTCTGCACCCTTGTTTTTCTTAAAGACTTTTCTTGCTTTTCTGCACTATGGTGACCTTAGGTTACCTCTTGACTTCTAATAGTATAAATAAGGAGAGTTAAAAATAAACGGGGCTGCAGTCTTGAGCTGCAGACCTCCCGACCCCATCCTTTGTCTTATGTCTTTATTTTTCCATCCTCGCCCCCTAAATCAGGACTTCCTTTCGTTGCCGGCTGGCTCCAGCACCTACTTCCAGCCTAGATGCTTCTGGGTGACTGGGGAGGACTAGGAGACCAGATGGACCAGGAGCACCAGCAGAGGCTGGCAGAGCTGGGAAATTTGATCACCCTGTGAGTACTGTTCACAGCTGGGGTGGGGGAAGGACAGGACAGGTGTATGTGTTTCAGAGGGGGTGTGTTCCTCCCAGATAGTTACCTTCTATCTGACCCCCAGTGCCCTCACCTCCCTAGTGGGCTTGTCTGGGACCCTCCTCAGGTAAAAGCGTAACCTAACACAGAAGACAAGGGTTCACACAGCAAGGGAGGCCTATCTTCTGCATCCAACACCCATCACTTCCAGCAAAAAGGAAAAAACCCGAGAAGGCAGGTGTGGAGGTGCTGCTTCCCACCTCTGACTAAAGCCACAAGGTTTCCACCATGGAGAGGAAGGGTGCAGATGTGGCTGTGTGCTTCCACTGCTCTAGGCCAAGGGTTCTCTGGTGCCCCCTCCGCACCCATCCCTGCATCTGCCCTTTTCCTGGATACTGGCCACTAGGGATGGGGGTGGGATCCCCGGGTCGACACCCATCCCCCACTCCTGGGGCGTATTTGTGGCAGAGCCAGGGTGGACTGTTGGGCACAGGAGAGGCCTGGGCAGGATTGGAGAGAGGAGGCAGGAGGCGCTCTGGGTCTGCGAGGAAGGGAGGAGGGAGAGGGTTCGCAGTGTGTGGGAGTCCCCAAATGCGGGCCCATGTAGAGGCCACTCAAGCCTGCTGGTGGGAGAAGCTGTAGGCAACGGCTCTGGGTGCACCCAGGCCCGGAGTGCAAGGACCAGGGGCCGGGACCGGGTCGGGGTTGCAAGTCAGCCAGGGACCTGACATCTCCGCTGGGACAATGCGAGAGGGCACTGATCTGAGCCCACAGAGCCATGTTTGAAATGCTGCGCTGCTGGGAGGGGTAGAGGCAGCTGCAGGCAGGCTGCACCAGCTGCCACCCCTACCATCACCGCTTCCACCGCCTCCTCAGCTGCTTGCTTCCGCTGCCTCCACAACCGAAGCCGCCACCATGCTCCCCATGCCAGATTCAGGGCAGCCATGGCCGCTGGGCTCCCGTGGGGCTGCCCAAGGTGATGTGCCTGCCTTGCTGGCTCTGAGTGCTCTACGCTCCTGTCCAGGATTGTGCTTTGATTGCAGCGGCCACCAGCCACTGAAAAGGCTTCTCCTCCTGCTTGTGCTTGCTCTTTTCTCTGTTCTCTCTCTCTTTGCTCCCCCACTCCACTCCTGGGCCACCATGCAGGTGCAGCTGCTCCTCCCCATCGCTGCAACCACAGCGCACCCCAGGGACACGACTCCTCCTCCATTAGGCCTCCCTCCCCCCTAGGGCACACATCCTACCCCTGGCTGTAATTACAGCCCTGACTGGGCTCTAAGGCTTCCAGGCCATGGCAATTGCAGCCTTACCTCAACTTAGCACTCCCCCCCCAACCCCAGTACCTGGCCCAGGGATCGAATCTCTCCTCAGCCCCACCGCTGGAGGAGACTTTCCTCCACCTCCTTCACTCCACATACTAAGCAGGTGCATGGTGACCCTCATGTGTGTTTGTGTGTGTGTTTGTGTGTGTGTGATTGTTGAGGATGACCTCTCAAGGACTCAGAACATAGCACCCTTTGGGATGACTCAACACACAGCACACTTCCAAAAACAGCACAAAGTACCCGTGCAAAGGACTCAGCACACAGCTCCTTTTGAATGACACAGCATATAGTACCCTGTGTAGAGTAATTAGCATACAGCACCCTTTGAAGGAGGGAGTCCATAGCTTGCAGTGTAAAGGACTCAGCACATTGCATGTTTTGAAAAATTCAGCACATAGCACTCTTTCCCAGGGGCTCATTACATAGCACCCTGTTTTAAGACTCCACACACAGCCCTTTGGAGGGCTGAGTACAAAGTACCCCGTGTAAAACACTCAATGCACAGCACCCTTCAAAAACTCAGCACATAGAACAATTTTGAAGGTTTCAGCACATACCACACTGTGAAAGCACTCAGCACACAGCAATATATGAAAGACAGTGCAGAGCACCCTGTGTAAAGGACTCAGCACACAGCACTAAAAAAACTCACCTCATCCCTCTCTTCTCAAGGGCTCAGCACATAACAGGACCCTTTGGGATGAATTAGCACACCACACCTTTTGAAGGACTTGGCATACAGTACGTCGTGTAACAGACTCAGCACACAGCACCCTTTGAAAAACCGAGCACGGCCCACTCTTCTCAGGGACTCAGCACATAGCACCCTTTGGGATGACTCAGTAAACAGCACATTTTTGAGGACTCAGCACAAAACCCCCATGTGGGAAGGACCCAGCAAATAGTGCTCTTTGAAGGACTTAGCACATAGCTGTATGTCACAGGTTCCGCTTTCATTAGAATTAGGGTGCTTTCTTCAGTATACCCATTCTTCGGAAACACGTCACAAATCCTAGTAGTTCACATTTAGCCAACCTGTGTTTTATGGGGGAGGGTCAGCTGGGGGCTTGAACTCAAAGTTTAGGGGCCCTGTCCCTGAGCTCTTTGGTTCAATGCTAGAGCTCTACCATTTGGAGGCACAGCTCCAATTTTGGTTTTTTGGGGGCTGTTCTTTGACAGGTCTTATGGTGATAAGGAAGGCCAAGTTGGGTTGTCTGTGGGCAAAGGCTCTTAGCTCAGCCTGGAGCTGACCTCTCTCTTCCTTGTGCCCCTGGGAAGCTGGGCCTCTTGGAGCTCTCTTGGGCTAGGGTGGAACAGACCTGCTCTGGCATCAGCACCCAGGGTGAGCAAAAGTCAGCTCGGCCCTGGTCACTTCTCAAAATTGAACTCTAGAGGACAATGTCACAGGACCTCATATCCTGCATCTGGCCACCAGGGTGCAGGAGTCGCCCACCATAGGGATTGTACCTGTGAGTTGTGTTTACTATTGCTTCCCTGGGGTCTCCATCATGCTTCCAAGTCACCCGGGACAGGAAAATCCTTGAGACACTTACCTACAATTAACAATCGAAAAGCAAGTGGGGCTGTGGCTCAAGTGGCAGAGCAGTAGCCTTGAGCAAGAAAACTCATGAATAGAGCCTAGGCCCTGAGTTCACACACACACACACACACACACACACACACACACACACACACACACACACACACACACCACATGCATGCAAATAGAGATTTCTACACTGCAATCTTTGGGTATTCTCTACTTTTCCCCCACTAAGCCTGGTGGCTGCTGGCCTGGGTGTTTGATGCATACACCACTACCTGGCATCTTCAATTTTGGGGAACAGAATGGGGAGAAGGTCATCCTTATCCGATCCCAGCTCCTTGATTTGGTTATGGTCTAACCAGGCCCTTTGGAGCTCCTTTACAAAACTGCCAAGATGCCTTCAAAAGTCATCGCATACTGGGCACTGGTGGCTCATGCCTGGCATCCTAGCTAATCATGAAGCTGAGATTTGGAGGATCATGGTGCCAAGCAAGACTCTTATCCTCGATTAACCGTCAGAAAACAAAACTCGTCCTGTGACTCAAGTGGTAGAGTACCAGCCTTGAGAATAAGAGCTCAGGGAGGGTGTTCATGGCCAACAACAACAAGGAGAAGCTTTGCACGTTGGCTTTGGGATTGGCATTGGCCAAATATATTTGTAATTTTCAAGTGCTCCACAACAAAGCAGTGCCTCCTTTAGTCCCTTGCTGGTCCATCTTGTCTCAACCCCTGGCCTTGTCCATGCTTTGGGTCAGCATGGCTCTGGATGGAAGGGAGGGCTCCAAGGAGGAAGATCCCAGAGCAATCACCCCACCTCCTTCTGCCATGCTCACCTTGCTGCTTCTGCTCTTTGCCATAGACCTTCTTCCTGGAATCCATCCATGAGGTCATCACCGCCAACATAGTGGTGAGGGGTGGATCTGGGCTAACTCCAGGCAGTAAGCGGTGGAAGTAGGTCTGGGATTAGGAGCTTCCACCCTGGGTGTGGGCTGAGCCCAGGGTTGACTTTTATTTCATCCTGAGCCTTGCAGTGGTGAGAAGACAGTGTAGACTCCACATTGAGTCAGGTAAGATTGGAATCTGGAGGACCCCTTGTGTGGGGGAGGATGTGGGGCTCAGGGAGCCACTGTTGTTGATACTCCTCTCTCGGGACTCCACACTCCCTCCCTCGTTCCTCAATGGTAAAAGAGAAACTTCAACTAAGGATGTGGGAATAGGGGGCGGGGAAGTATTTTGGTGTGAAGCAGAGGTGCTTCATATTCATCCTAGCCTCTACTTCCCATTTATCTGAGGAATGGCCATATGGGTTTGGGAGTGGTGAATCATCCTAGCTGTGAATGTGACTCAGTGTTAGAATGGTTGCCTAGCATGACTGAAGCCCTGTGCTTGATTCCCCGCAGAAAAAGCTGGAAGGGGAAGTGGGGACCAACTGGTCGAGCACCAACCTTGATCTAAAAGAGCTCAGGGACAGTGGCCAGGCCCTTAGTTCAAGCCCCAGGACTGGAAGAATAAATCCTTGTTGGAGGCTTTTTCCCCTTTGAAAACAATGTATTCTTTGTGATAAGCATAACATGGGCCTCTTCCCTGGCCAACAATGAGCCATTAGATGTCCCTTGAGCTTGGGCCACCTCCTGGCAGCCTCTGCCTTACCCAACCCCCAGTTTAACTTTCCCATCACCCAGCAGATGGAGGCCTGAGAGAAGGCCACCTGACCACCTACTTCTGGTCGCTGCCAAGGCTTTTGAGAGTCAGTATGTCACATGGAGAGTCATTATCTGCATCAGTCTACAGAAGAAAGGGAGGGAGCACTCCTCACCTGAGCTGTGGGCAGATCTGTTCCTGGGGCATCTTCAGCAGGACATGCTCCTTGGGGGAGGCCTCTATGTGACGAGAACCCTGACCTATCCTCTGGCAGTTTCCACGCTGTCTTCAAGTTGCAATTCTTCAAAACCTTTCTGCTCCTCCCTCATTTCATCCACCACAGGCCCTGATGCATCTGAAGCCACATTGGTGGGGGGGGGGCTCAGCTTGTGCTGGCATCTGGAGCCTGGTGTCCATGCCTTCCCCTGTGAGGATTGACAGCAGCTCCTGCAGCACTCTCCTCTTCTCCATCTTCTTCTGGGACAACCAGCACACAAACTCGTCTTTCTCCCAAAACAGCTCATTCAGGACTAACATCTGCTCTTTACACGCCACGAGGGACTCCTCAATAGTTTGGATGTGTGCTGACAGCTGGCTGCATCTATGGTGGAGCTCACCTGGTGGATTCTGGAAGTCCACCTCATCAGGCAGGTTGTGGACAAAGCAGATTTTCTTCTTGGACGCCCACGTGTCCCACTTCCCATCATCATGAATGCTGTGGTGGCAGCTCATGGGGCTGGGTGCTGTAGCTCCAGCTCAGTCTGGCACTGAGCTGCCAGGTGGGCCAGGTGCCTGAAGCTCCTGTGGTATGATTTCCCCCATGTAGATATCAACCTCAGTGTATCCATCTACCAGGCAACATGGAATGTGGGCGTGGCCACAATTCTTGTATTCCATTGGTCAGAAAGGATCATGAAATAATGGGGGGTGTGGCCAGCATCCTGTGATGCAGGCAGAATGGGCAGAGTTAAGATGACAGTGGTTCCCCCAGCCCCTTTCCCAGGGAACTCTGTCCAATTCAGTTGGAGACAAGCAGGTGACCTGCTTGAGCCCCATGGCTGCACAAATTGTTGTGTATGTCTGTTTGTTGCCAGTCTCGGAACTTGAATTCAGCATCTGGCACAGTCCCTGAGCTTCTTTGCTCAAGGCTAGCTCTCTACCACTGGAGCCACATGGCTCTACTTCTGGCTTTGTTGGCATTGAAGTTGGACAGGGTCTCAAGGATTTTCTGGCTTAGAGTGACTTTGACCACGATCCTCCTATCACAGCCTTGTAAGTATCAAGGAGGAGCCACTGGTGCCTGCCTCATCATTGGTTTTGCTGATGTTCTTGGACACACCCGTGAGTTCCCTATCCTCAGGTTTAAGTGGTGGGAGTTGGAGCCCACAGTTGGAATCCTGGTCCTGCCACTTCCAAATGGCAGGAGATCCTAAGAAACTCATTCCTATCCATATGAATACCAATGGAATGTGATGTATGTCATGATTGATTGGGCAGTTCTTTCATGATTCTAGGATAAAATTATACAAAATTGTATTCTAGGACACTGATCGATTTTAATTAATACTTTATAAAGCATTTAAATAATCACATTCATTAAATGGAGGCAGAATGAAATACCGAAGAATTGGGGATCACATAGTATAGAAATGCGATTTTTTTCTTCCCGGACTTTCTATACTTAATTGCTATATACCATTTTCTGAATGTACTTTGGTATATGCAAGTAGGATATATTATACTTGATCTGGAAATCAATTATTCAAACTGTTTTTTATCAAAAATGCTTATAGCAAAATAAAGAGGTAAATCCAATTTATGTATATTTGAAGACAATGCTTGGTTAGTCCTCTTTTCACATTACCCATTCATTTCTTGAGAATAATACACATTGTAAGGAAATGCTTAGAATGTTTTGGACAAATAGGTTGACTTTACACCAGAGTTACCCTGTGCTGCATTTTGTTTACTTTATATTTAGAAAAGCTAAATTCTTACCGTATCATTTTCCTTAGGCTTTATATTCAGGTTTTATCTCTGATGGGTGACAAAAAAAGATATAAACATTTTTTAACAGTTGTTAAATTTAGGCTAAGTAATCTAGGTACAATTATGCTCATGCAGATAGGCCTCATCAGTCATGAGACCATGACACCAAATGTTAACCAATGCTTACTGGTGTCATGCTTATGAGATTTTGTGTATTATAGACAGTGGTTATTACCATTTGTTTTGTAATCAACAAATCATTTCATGGGTTAGGAATTGATGTGAGACATTATACTCAGAATTATATTGAAGGAGGAATCCAAAATTAGTTACCAAGATATACACTTAAAACAATGTTTTAAAAATGCAAGCTAAAGGAAATAATTTATGAAAAAGTCAACATTTACAATAAATACAGAATCAGTATGACTGATTTTTCTTTTATCCCAGTTGCAATATGGCTTGCATGATGACTTTTCTGGTTATATGTTTAGTTAGGTCTTGATATTTAGTTGAAGTTCGGTTTTTTCATATATTCATTTGTCAGATCAAAGAGGAAATGAATTCCATGCCAGAGTCAACATCCATAATAATGTTACAGTTGTATCCTGCTACTTTGGCAAAGTTTCAAATGAGCTTGAGTATCTTCGGTCTTTTTTAGATCTAACTAAATATGTGTGCAATTTTGTCAGTAGTAGAAAGATATTTTGACCAACATTTATTAAACTATTATTTTCCAGAAACTACTACTCTCTTTTCATTCGATTTTTGTTTAGGGTCCGGTCATGGGGCCTGAACTCTGGGCATGGGCCCTGTCTCTCAGCTCTTCAGCTCAAGGCTAGTGCTCTACCACTTGGGCCACAGCGCAACTTCCGCCTTCTTTATTTTTGCTTTTGTGGTGCTGAGGAATTGAAACCAGGGCCTCATGCATGCAAGGCAAGTGTTCTACCACTGAGCCACCTTCCCAGCCCTTTTCATGAGATTTTTAATGTCATTTAAATCATGGGTTGATATTTTCTTTTAGATAAACCACATTCTATCTTCTACAAAGTGTAATTTGGTGTAGTTTAAAATTATGTACACTCGGGCACACTGCTTAGATTCTACTATTTGCATATTTTGTTCTTGTTAAATCAGTAGGATTTATGTCTCAATATGGATACTATTAGACATTCATTGCATTTCTGAATTTTTTAAAATGTCATGATTTTTGTTATTTTATTCTCTTAAATATGTGCAGATCTCACTCCACTTACAGTCACATTTCTTTTAAACAATTTGATCCATTCAAGGGATTTGCTATATTAGGTTCATCTAGATGAATTGAATTACAAATGAACACAACCGTATTTCTGAGACACAGTTATCTTTATGGTTCTAGTCAAGGGTAACATGTATTTTAGGTTTTTGTGCTTAAAAATAACTGAGCACATGTTTTTGTTCCTGAGGGAGTTCTACTTTTTTGGTTGTTTTGCCAGCTGTGGTGACTTCAACATATCTGTGCATTTTATTTCAATTGTTTTGTGTCTATATTTTTTTTTTCATATAACAGAAAGTACAAAAAGAATCAGTGATTTAGAACTTTTCGAAATAGATTTCTAAGACAGATACTTGAAGTTTTGTGACATCTGGGACCAGATAGGTCTTGTTAGTGGAGGGGGTAGTAGAATAACAGAGACATTGTTTGACATGATTTGAATTCTTACTCTTACTGCCTCACTATTTCAAACAGTATTACTTCAAAGTCTTTAGTGGAAATAAAATAATTTTGTCTGTATGAACTCAGAATTTTTGCTTTCATTGGGACACACTACACATTTATAATTGATTTTAACTCTAAAAACTTCTTTCCATCTTTTAATATCACAGATGTGAATTTATGATGCTAAAATAGCATCTACTAATTTATGTGAAATGGTCCAAACTATTTTCGCTTCACACTATATGTAATATAGACTGTAATAATAGTGAGTAATATAGTATGTAATAATTAACTTTGGGGAAAGTCAATTACAGTGGATTTTGTGAGATACTGAGCAATATTAAAAATTATATTTGATTCTATTAAAAAGTTCACAGTTACATCTAAAAATAACTCATAGTTATAAACTAATGCTAGAAAGTAAGTTTGTTTATTGGAAAAAGCCAGAAGTTTCAGTAAGCTTGCTTCTTAAACATTGACTTGGATCTGGGCTTTGGTGGCTCATGTCTATAATCCTAACTACTCAGGAGTCTGAGATCGAGGATAGTGGTTCAAAGCAAGCCTGGGTAGAAAAGTCTGTGAGACTCTTATCTCCAATAACCCACTTGAAAACTAGAAACCACACTGTGGCTCAAGTGGTACAGTGGTATCAATGAGTTAAAGAGCTCATTGAAATCTGCGACCAGGCCCAGAGTTCAAGCTCCACGACCACCAAAAAAAATTGACATGGATTTTTACTTTATTATTTCATGATTTTTCATTGTGAAAATACATACAGAGGGGTTACAATTGCATGAGCAAGGTAATGATTACATTTCTTATCAAACATTGTTTCCCCCGCCTTTGTTTCCCCTTACCATTCCTGCCCATCTTCCCCCCAAAGCAACCCAGGCGCCAAAGTTGTAAAATTCATTTTCTGACATAAGTTGTTGTATATCTGATTGTTGCATGGGATCACATGTATACCTAATTAAAAAACTTGTTTTTCCCTTCTCCTCCACAAATTATACCAACATCAAATACAGTGAAAACAAGGGTTATGTCACAGGGGAGGGACATACAAAGCAACAAAGAAATCATCTTATAAATATGCTAAAAACAATAGCAAGAGAAAAAAAATTTGAGTCCTTATCTTTGGGTTCATTTCACCTAACATCAACTTATCTGATCATTTCTGCTTGTCCAAGACATATACTAGTAATTGCGAATAAGGGAAAACATGAGACTTATATTTCTTTGGGTCTGGCTTACTTCAATTAATATAATTTTTCCCAAGTCTTTCAATTTCCTAATAAAATGAGGCAATTGCATTCTTTCTGATCGAGGTATAGAATTCCATTGTGTATATATACCACATTTTCTTTATCCATTCATTTACTGAGGGGTATCTGGGTTGGTACCATATTTTAGCTATGGTATATAATGCTGCAATAAACATACTTGTGCTGGTAGCTTTAGTATGGTCATGTTTGTGATCATTTGGGTAAGTGCCCAAAAGTGAAATTGAGTCTTTTGAAGAACCTCCATACTACTTTCCACAGTGGTTGAACAAGTTTACACGCCCACCACCAACACAATAGGGTTCCCTACTCTCCACATCCCCTCCAGGTTCTGGTGTTATTAGAGTTCTTATTTATAGCCATTTTAACTGGGGTGAGGTGGCATCTCAATGTTCTTTTCATTTGCAATTCATTTATGGCTAGGGAGGTTGAGCATTTCTTCATGTGTCTATTGGCTATCTTTCTTTCTTCTTCAGAGAAGTTTGTCTTTAAGTCTTTAGCTCACTTATTTATTGGGCAGATGTGCCTTTGAGAATTTGTTGTTGGGTAATTTAATTTTTTGAGTTCCAGGTATATTTTATTTATGAGACCCTTGTCTGTTGTATGGCTAGTGAAGATGTTCTTCCAATCCGTGGGCTTTCTATTGATCTTGATAGCTTTATCCACTGCCATGCAGAAGCTCTGCAATTTCATGAAATCCCATTTTGTCCAACCTTTCTTTGATGTGTTGTGTTTCTGAGTCTCTATTAAGAAAATTTTGGCCTGTGCCAAGGAGACCAAGTGTGTCTGATATGACTCCAGGACTTTGACCCATTTGGAGTTGATTCTGATGCAGGGTGATATATAAGGTCTAGCCTTAGTTTTCTACAAGTGATTAACCAATTTTAAGATCACCATTTACTGAAGAGGCTGTCTTTCTTCCATTCTGTTTTTTTAGCTCCCTTATTGAAGATTAGATGGTTATAGGTCTGTGGGTTCATTTCTAGGTTTTCAATTCTATTCCCTTGGACCTGAAGACTGTTCTTGTGCCTGTACCAAGCTCTTTTGATTACTATGGCTTTGTAGTAAAGTGTGAAATTTGGTATTGATATTCCTCCAGCACTGTTCTGTCTGATAAGGATCGTTTTTCTATTTGTGGTCTTTGATTGTTCCATATGAAATTTTGGATTGCCTCTTCTATTTGCTTGGAGAACAAGGATGGAATATTGATAGGTATTGCATTGAATTTTAGATAGCCTTGGGAAGTATTGGCATTTTCATGATGTTGATCCTCCTAATCCAGGAGCATGGGAGGTTTTGCCACTTTCTTTTTTTATGGGACTTTTTATTTTTAAGATTTTTATGTTATTGTGAAAATACTGTACAGAGGAGTTAAAATTACATGGGCATGATAAAGAGTACATTTCTTATCAAGAATTTTAGCCTCCTCCTTTGTTTCCCCTTCCCATCCCAACCTCCCCCCGCCACTCGCCACTCCACCCAGCCCTCCCCTCCCCGCAACCAAAGTTGTAAAGTTCTGTTTGTTAAGGATCGTTTTTCTATTTGTGGTCTTTTATGTTTCCATATGAATTTTTGGATTGCCTCTTCTATTTCCTTGAAGAAGGAGGTTGGAATTTTGATAGGTATTGTATTGAATTTGTAGATAGCTTGGGAAGTATTGCCATTTTCATGATGTTGATCTTTTCAATACAGGAGCATTTTTTTTTGTTTTTTTTATTTTTGCCAGTTTCTAAGTTCTGTTTTGATTTCCTTTTTCATGTTTTTCATCATAGAGGTCCTTCACTTCTTTGGTTAAGTTGATTCCTAGGTATTACATTTTTTTGTGGCGCTATTACAAATGGAGTTGCTTTCCTGATTTCAGCCACACTTTTCTCATTGTTGACATAAAGAAAAGCCATTGATTTATGAGGGTAATTTTATACCCTGCTACTTTGCCAAAGTTTTCAATGACCATGAGTTATTTGTGAGTGGAGGCTTTGGGATTCTTTAAATATAAGATCATGTCATCTGGAGAGTTTTACTTCATCTTTCCCTATTTGGATCTCTTTAATGTTTTCATCTTGTTTTATTGCTAGAGCTAGGCATTCTAATACTAAATTGAAGAGGAGTGGAGAAAGTGGACATCCTTGTGTCATTCCTAAGAGGACATGGCTTGAGTTTTTCACCATTAAGCGTAATGCTGTTTGTAGGTTTGTCATATACAGCCTTTATTGTATTGAGGAATGTTCCCTGGATTCCTAATTTTTGAAGAGCCTTGATCATAAATGGGTTTTATATCTTGTCAAATGCTTTTTCTGTATCTATTGAGATAATCATGTGGTTCTTATGCTTGCTCTTATTGATGTGATGAATTATATTAATTGATTTGGGTATATTGTACCAGCTTTGCATCCCTGAAATGAATGCTGTATGATCGTGGTGTATGAATTTTTTGGATGAATTGTTGAAGTCTATAGGCCAAAATTTTTTGAGAAGTTTTGCATCGGTGTTCAAAGAAATGGGTCTATAGATCTCGAATGAGGGGTATGATGGCTTCCTAGAATGAGTTCGATAGTGAATTTTCTCTTTCAATTTCATTGAAGAGTTGGAGGAATATTGGTGTGAGCTCTGTTTTGAAGGCCTTGTAAAATTGCATTAACTGCTCTGTCACTTCCATGCTTTATAACAACAGCATTTGACAAAGGCGTACATTTTAACTGGTTTACCATATTTGGATTGTTTTCAGCAAGGACTGTCTTCATGGAAGATGGTAATAGATGAGGTTTGTAATTATATAGTTTAAAAGTGCTCTAAGTTGTGAATATAGAATATCCATTTCAGTGAATAAATATTTAAATTAAATCCTATAATGTATACTCCTTCAATTTTCTGGCTAAAGTGTTCTACAATCTATCTATCTATCTATCTATCTATCTATCTATCTATCTATCTATCTATCTATCTATCTATCTATCTATCTATCTATCTATCTATCTAATCTATCTATCTATCTATCTATCTATTGGGTATGGTCATGGGGCCTGAACTCTGGGCCTGGGCACAGTCCCTCAGCTCTTCAGCTCCAGGCTAGTATTCTACCACTTGAGCCACAGCACCACTTATGGCTTTTTTCTTTTTGCTTATGTGGTGCTGAGGAATTGAACCCAAGGCCTCATGCATGCAAGGCAAGTGCTCTACCATTGAGCCACCTTCCCAGCCCTAGCTTAAAAAAAAATTTGGGGTCCGGTTGTGGGGCCTGAATTCTGGGCCTGGGCGCTGTCCCTCAGCTCTTCAACTAAAGGCTAGGGCTCTAACACTTGATCCACAGCACCACTTCCAGCTTTCTTTTTGCTTATGTGGTGCTGAGGAATCGAATCCAGGGCCACATGCATGCAGGCATGCGCTCTACCACTGAGCCACCTTCAGACATACACACGTACACACAGATATACACATGTGAAATATGAAGACCCAGTCTTCAATAAAACATTTCAATAGGAATTCCATAAAATATTTAGTCTGCTGAGATCTGATTCGAATTTATAGCAATATCTATTTGCTTCAACCCCTGGGCAAGTCATTATCATTGGTGAAGATGTTGCCATTTGAAATTAGAATGTCCCAAAAAGACATATGTGTTAAAGAAAAATGACTTTCCACTTCCTCCCATGCTGTGGAGAATATCTGAATAATTTTTCTGGAGATTATGTTCTTCAGAGTGAAACCTATGAGAACATGGACTCTCATGTACTTTCTTCTTTTATCTTTTAACCATTCTAGGTCAAAAACTTTTCTCTTTGACATACTACCCACCTTGACATTGTCTTGTCACGGCCCCCCAAAGCAATAAAACCAACTGAACATACACTGAAGCCTTCCAACTTGTAAGTCTGAGTAAGCCTTTCTGCTTAATAAATGGACATTATCACTTATTATGGTAGGTTATAAAGCTAACACAGAATTCTAGTCTTTCTAACAATGTGGAGTATATAAAAATGTGCTTCATTATAAAATATCTAACTCCATGTTGTATTTTGTGTTTTTGTTTCTGTAGATCTTATGGCTTAAACTCAGGGCCTGGATGGTGCTTTTGTGTTCAAGGCCAGTGCTCTACATAAAATCTGATCTGGAACTCCATTTCTCCTTGTGGTTAATTGCAAATAAATATCTAATGAACGTTCTTATTCAGGCTGGCCTAGACATGTTGCATAATTTATATAATTTCAATTCTCAGCATTGTATAGATGCTCCAAATACAATATAAAAAAAAGTTTAAAACATACTAAGGATATTTGTAAAGTATAAAATGAAGGAAGAATTTTCATCCTTTACAAATCCATGCAAAATCTATGCTAAACTATTGATTTTTTACTGTACCTTTCCTGCAACCAGTTTGATATAGTTTAATACTTGTCACACCAAATTTTTCTATATTCTACTGGAGATTTAATTTTTCACATATGTGTATATGTATAAGTGTATGTATCTATCTATATATGTTTCTATCTGGATTATCTGACTTGAAACTGCTTTGTTTTGCTGTTTAGCAATTGAACCTTGTCAGCTCATTCTGTGACAATATCTGTGCTCATTTTCATCATTCTTTATTTACCAAACCATTTGCCTTCTAAAATCTGCTTCATTTCCTGGGTAAGGTTACGAATCAGTCCAACCAATATCCACCCAGAGGGTTTTATATTATTTTTATTCATTTTATATTATTTTTTGGGTCCAGTCGTGGGGCCTGAACTCTGGGCCTCGGTGCTGTCCCTCAACTCTTCAGCTCAATGCTAGTGCTCTACCACTTGAGCCACAGCACCACTTCCAGCTTTTTTCTTTTTACTTATGTGGTGCTGAGGAATCAAACCCAGGGCCTCAGGTATGCATGGCAAGCACTCTACCATTGAGACACCGTCCCAGTCCCCAGAGGGCTTTAATAAAGCAAGCCTTAAGGAAGAAAGATAACATGAAGTGAAAACTACAGAGATTCTACAGAGACTTGACACCTTTCACATTTCTGCCTTCTTTCTCTTCTCATACTTCAGAACGCATTGACTAACACTATAAATATACTGCAATTATAACTTAAAGATCAGTGTTTTTTTCCAACCTGAAGCCTTCTTTTCCATGATTTTTGACATAAACTTTTGGGAGATTTTTTTGATTGTGAGGGGATTCCATCCAAAACAAAGCCATGCATATCAAGAAAGTCAATGTTTTCAACTCAGAGTACTAAAGAAAAGAGGGAGAAAATAAAGGTTAGCAATATATGTTAAGCACAAATATAGGCAATATCAAGATGTTTTGAAATTGTATATTTTACTGAATAAAGTGGCTCAAACCTGTAATATTATCTGCTTGGAAAACAGAGATTAGAAAATTCCAGTTCCAGGCAAGCCCAGATAAAAAAAGAAGTTCCAGAAACTCTAAGCATTTGCTGGGTGCAAAGTGTTTTGCTTTTGTTAGGAGGACCACAGTCCAAGCAGGCCCAGGAATAGTGATATTACCTCAAAATAAGCAATCCAATTACAATCTGTAGGCATGGCAGTAGCAGACATGCTGTTTCACAAGTATAGGGTTTTGGGTTTAATCCTCCAGTAACAGTAGGCACTTAAGAGTATGACAAGGTAAAAATTAGGCATGTCTAAGGTCAAGACTTCATACTCATTTTACAAGCTCTAATGAAATCTTTACCCCTTTTGCTATTTTTACAAAAATATACCATAACTTTCATGCCCAAATCAAATAATTTCCTATTAGAGATTTTTTCCTATCCATTAAGTAATATGTTATCTGTTGAATACTGTCCCACTGAAATCATGCTAACGATAAAAAACCCAATGCCTTAAAAAGTGACTGCATTTGGAAACAGAATCTCAAAAGTAGCATTTAAGTGGAAGCTCTTCCACGAGAAGCAGAAGGCCTTGAAAATACAAGGAAAGAGGACTCAGAAGAAGAAAACACTGATCTTGGAGTTTTAGTTCCATGACCTCAGAGGAAATGTATTTATAGTATTAATGTTACTCAATCTGTGGTAGTTTATTATTACAGTTATTAGCAAACACGTGTAATCTATAAAACATAAAAAGTCATTGACTCTTGGGTCCCATGACTCATCTATAATGGTAGTGATTAAGAAAGGTGAGACTTGGGGGATAATGGTTTTCAGTTTGGTAGGACAGTTCATGAGGTTGTGCCTCCAATTAACTTCAAAAATTTCTGGGCTGGGGCATGGTTCAAATGATAGACTGACTACTGTTAGCAAACTGAGCATGAGTTATGTCCAACCCCAAATTGTGAGAGAGAAAAAGTCCTTAGAAAAGTACTATGAGAAATAAAATTATGAATAGGAAAGCAGAAACAAAAGAAATAATCTTATTTATATAGAAAAAGCTTCCCAATGTGAAATATGGCACAAACTGTAATATTTAGGGTTTTACTTCCCATACAGTAGAAATAAAGGGTATTTTGATTTGACAAAACTAAAGTGTAAAACTGCAATAAATAATCACATTTTTATATTTCCATAATTTAGCTTGTTTTTCTACAAATTTAAAGAATAGCGTAGCTTTGGAAAATCAATAAATGTTGCATTTTCATATAGAATTAAGTATCCTTGCAAGTGTTGCCTAAAACTGACCTACACTGAAATGATTGCCATTGATAGCTTTCTCAAGATTCCAAATGTTTAGACTTTCAGCTGACCTTTCATAAAACTCATATCCCAAACAAAACTTTTTAGTTTATTCATGCAATCATAGAAACATAAACATATGACCAAAATATTAATTAATTTTTTTGGAGGGGGGCTCCGGTCGTGGGGCCTGAACTCTGGGTCTGGGCGCTGTCCCTCAGGTCTTCAGCTCAAAGCTAGCACTCTACTTCTTGAGCCACAGCGCCACCTCTGGCTTTTTTCTTTTTGCTTATGTGGTGCTGAGGAATCAAACCCAGGGCCTCATACATGCAAAGCAAGCGTTCTAGCAATGAGCCACCTTCCCAGCAATGTTAATTACTTTTATCTGCTGCATTAATGTAGTATAACTAACACAGTTAAGTATATACCTTGAGGAAAATAAGATTCTTTCTTCGAAATACATGCTTCCAGGCACACACACACACACACACACACACACACACACACACACACACACACAAACACACATATTTACCACTCTGACTCAGGTTAGGCTCCTGACATTGGGTACCAGACAATCATCTAATAATCAATCTTTCCTGCCCAGACATAAAATACATTAATAATTCCACACATACCAAAATACCAGATCATTTAAAATACTGAGAATATTTAACAGAATCACCCAGTTCCTATACCATCAACTCCCTGATTTAATTCATTTATGACAATGTATTTTTCATATCATAATTAAAAATATTTTTGAGTCTCTCTGATTAGCAGAAAAAAACATGTTACATAATAGAACATGTAGGTAAAATTACTTTTACCTGAGTAATCTTTTGTATATCTTATCAAAGACTTCTTTTTCCTTGCAGAGTCTGTTTCTGGCATTTTTCCCTAATGTCTAATATTACATTACAAAGGATACCCCATATTCCTTAGTTCATTTTTCCTAAAGGTTATGCTATGGAGTTGAATCTGATTCGTTCGTTTATTCTAAATTATATTTTCTCAACAACTTGAATTATTGTTTATGTTACTCCTAAACCATTTGAAATATCAAAAAGAACTGGAAATTCACCTTGGCAATGATTTGTGAATGGCAGCAATGTTTGTGGTTGGAATGAAGGACTTGAATTATCTAGAGTGCCTTAAAAATGGCACTGTTCTTTAAAAGGTTGGTCATTTAGTAAGCTTTTAAAATGTGGTCTTCTTATTTCATCTAAGAAGATAAAAGTATGCTTTTCATCACATTCTTGCCTGCAAAGCACTAAAATTATTTCCCTTGTACAGTTTATGCCCAGCTGCTACTGTAGAGAAACCCACAACAGTTGCACAGCTATGTTAGCTGCTTTAGATTTTGAAATTTTCGTCAGTAACCGAAGTGATTTGAGCCCATATTCATGGGATAGGCACATAACCTACAGTTACAAGCCACCACAATATACAAAGACTACGTGCAAAATGAGGTTCAATATTCTTCTTTGTTGTTTCTTTTTTGTCTTATTGATTGTCTTTTAAGGAGCTAGAGGCTGTTTATTTCTCATTATTGTTGATGTGACTTAAATTAATTACCAGATTTTTCAAATTAAATAAAGATATATAAAAAAGACATATTCATTCACAAAATAAACATTTTCAATGATGTTTTTTATTCTAGTCCTGTTTTCAGTTATCTTCATATAGTGTTGAGATGAATCAAGCAAATGTGTAAATTGACACGTATTAAGCACACAGAACTCTGGAATCTTTGGGTTTTGATTTGTATATCAACTTCACCTGGAAAAGAAAATTATCACTTGCTTCATGTCTTAAGTAAACTACTTAAAACAAGTTTTATTAATTTTTTTCTCTTAAAATAATTTCTTTTGCCAGTCCTGGGTTTTATTATTTATTTATTTATTATTTTTTATTGTGAAAATACCCTACAGAGGGGTTACAATTACATTGGCAAGGTAATAAGTACATTTCTTATCAAGCATTGTTGCCTCTTCCTTTGTTTCCCCTTCCCATTCCTTCCCATCTCCCCATTGGTATAATTTGTTTAGGGGAAGGGTAAAAATAAATGGTTTAAAAAGTGATACAGGCAGACCCATCACAACAATGAAATGTACAAGATGTTATGTCGAAAAAACAACTTTACTAGTTTCACTAATTTTATCAATAGATCTATTAATATATGGAATTGATTCATTGCATATATATTTGATTTCTTATTTCCACTGAATTAATATTACATTTATTTTACTTTTGTACATATGTAATAATGACATTATTGAGCATAAAACATCCCTATTTTTCATTTTGGTTGCCAAAATGGAACTATTAGACATTTTGAAATTTTAACTTTAAATCTGAAAATTTCTCTAGGACTTGAATTGTGTTACTTACAATTTTAATGTTAAAATAAAAAGCATTATTAAATAGAAAGCAACATTATAACTTATCATACTTTAGTGCCTGAGTTGACTTTATGATAAAAAACAATTATATTTATATAACATGATATACATACTCAAACAAACTATAAAACATGGAAACAGAAGTCTCCTTTTTTGTTTTGTTTTTATTGTTCTTTATAGTTTGTGATGATTCTGTCTTTACCTTATGCCGGTATATTCATTGAAGGTCTTCAGGAAGGTGAGGGGTGGGGACAGAGCTTTAGGGAAAATGGTGAAAAATTGCAACAGTGGAGTTAATTGAACATTTATGAAGGTGAACTATTTAACACATGGATGGGGACAGGAGGGAGGGACTAGGAACAAGTGAGGGAACCAAAGACATTTCACAAAAGGAAATGTACTCATTACCTGACTCATGTAATCGTAATCCCTCTATGAATCAGCTTAATAATAACAATGGAGAATTTTTTTAAGTCAAACAGAATGTTACTTCTTAGAATTCTAGAAGATTTTTTGTTCACTAGTTTGAGCTGGTTGAGTCTATCTCTGAAAATAGCTACATTGACATTCATTGGGCAAATTTCTGAGTTACTAATAGATAAAAGTCAATTATGATTGCTTGTATGGTTTTTTAGACTCTGATTTATTTACTTCTTTAATCTAATTTGTATTATTTGTCTTCTGATTTTTGGTTTGGCTTGTTCCTTTTTTTCAATGACCTAGTGCTGTGATACAAGATTGTTCTAATTTATTGCTGTACATACTCAAAGCTATAAATTTTCCTCTGAGTATTGCCTGTGCTGTTGTGTCCCAGAGGAGGTAGTATTTTGTGTGTTCACTTCCACTGAATTCCATAAACTTTGGAACTTCCCTCCATATCTCTTCAGTGATTCACAGATGATTTAGCAATGTGTCATTCAGTCTCTGTGCGTTGCAGAATTTTCTGTGATGCCTTTTGATGCCAAGATCTAATTTGGTCCCATTGTAGTCTGACAGGATACAAAGAGTAATTTCATTTTTATTTTGGAATTTTCACAGATTTTCCTTGTGATTTAAGATATATATATTTTGGAGAACATTCCATGGGCTGCTGAGAGAGATATATTTTGTGATGCTGGTAGGTGAAATATTCTGTAGCTATCTATTAGGTATAGCTTGTCATTGCAGTTATTTAGCTCTGAAGTTTTTTTGCTAAGTTTTTACCTGGTTGGCCTGTCCAGAGTTAAGAATGATGTGCTCAAGCAACAAACAATGTGTTTGGATGTATGCGTATTTTTAGGTTATGTAGTATTTGATCAACTTGGAAGCCCTAGGATTCAGGGCATTCTTATTTAGAATTGTTATATCCCCGTGATGGAGGGTTTACTTTGTCAATATTTAATGTCCTTCTTTGTCTCTTTTTACTTTCATACCATTTTTAATTTAAAGCCTATTTTATCCAATTTTGTATACTTACTCTGGCCTGCTTATGAAGTTCATTTTTAATTTTTGAACCCTAATATATGTATTCAAATTTTTTTCTTTCTGCGATTGTTTCCAACATATTTATAAGATTATTTCTTTGTTGCTTTGTATGTTTCTCCCCCATGGTATAACCCCTGCCTTCACTGTATTTGATGTTGGTATAATTTGTGGAGGGGAAGGAAAAAACAAATTGTTTAAATAGGGATACAGGTGGACCCATTGCAACAATGAGATGTACAAATCGTTATGTCGAAAAATGAACTTTACAAATTGGGTGAGGGGGTGGAGGGGTGAAGGTTGATTCTGTTTGTGGGGGGAGGATGGGAAGGGATGAGAAGGGGAAACAAAGGAGGAGGCTACAAGGCTTGATAAGAAATGTACTCATTATCTTGCCCCTGTAATTTTAATCCTTCTGTACAGTATTTTCACAATTAAAAAAAAAAAAGATTATGTACAGAAGGGTTACAATTCCATAATCAGATATTGGGCACATTTCTTTTGAACAGTGTCACCTCTTCCGTCATGTTCTCCCAGATTTTCCCTTTCAACCTTCCTCCCCCATAAGTTGTATAGTTCATTTTTTTAGTTTTAATTTTTATAATTAGTGAGTAAACGTTTAATGAGACATAAGATATTTACATAATCTCAAAGTACCTTTCCCAGTTTTTCATTATTACAAAAGGAAAAAGGGAGTAACTTCACTGAAGGATGCTGGTAGTATAGTTCATTTTTAATGTAGTGTTTGGTAAGTAGCACTGCTAGATTTGTTCACTCTTTGTCCCACCATTTGTGTTTCCCCTTGCCCTTTACAAACTTACATATAAGAACAAAGGTACAAAAATCAAAACAGCAACAGACGACAGAAGGAAAAGCAAAATAATAAAACTATAATCATTTCTTGGAGATCATTTTGCTGAATATTATTTTATATGATAATATTCATAGAGCTATTGAGCCTTTGTGATCCTCTCCCAAGAGCATCCTCCGTTTGATCTCACTGTATAAATTTTTAGACTCCCATATAATTTATCTTGTCCAAGCCTAATGTTTTCTCTTTTACCATCCAAGTTTGTTTACTTGTAAAATTATAGGCACATTCTAATACAACAAATGAGCGAAATCAGGCAACTTACACACACCCACACACACAGATACATATGCACATATGTACATATATACATATATATACAAAATTATTGATCCCAATTTACAAGTATGTATATATGTATGCATGTATACACGTATACATACAAATATATACATAAATAATCGAAATCCATTAATCCATCAAAAAGAATAATATTGCACTATTCTTAAGGAAAATGAAACACTTAGAAATAATAATGTTAAGTGAAATTAATTGCACCCAGAGAAACTTACGTTGCCTGATTTTCCTCATTTGTGGTAGATACCAGGGGCTTATAAAGGTAAAATTATTTTTTAATTAATTAATTAATTAAATTTTTATTGTGAAAATACCGTACAGAGGAGTTACAATTACATTGGCAAGATAATGAGTTCATTTCTTATCAAGCGTTATTGCCTCCTTTTTTCCCATTCTCATCCTTTCCCATACTTCCCCCCTTCTCCCCACCTGATCTCCACACCAAAGTTGTAAAGTTCTTTTTCGACATAACAACTTGTACATCTCATTGTTGCAATGGGTCCACCTGTATCCCTAGTTAAACGATTTGTTTTTGCCCTTCCACTCCACAAATTATACCAACATCAAATGCAGTGAAAGCGGGGGTTATACCGTTGGGGTTAAACATACTGGATGGTATGCAAGCAGGTACAAATGAATTATCTGAAGTGTCAGAGTCCATAGTTAGTGGAAATACTATTATGCTCTTAAAAGATTAAGTCAAAGCCCAACAAAATAAATACCATTAAATGTGTAGTGCAAGAGCGGACAGTGAGGGGCAGTGTGAGAGGGGTAAGAAATTGAAGCGGTAAAGGATAGAATACAGGCAAGAAACCATTGCATACTTCCCAGAATTGAAATATACAAAGCAAGGGGTAGTGTGAAATGAAAGTGAAGATGTTGAAGTGGTAACACAATTCCAGGTGCATTGTACACATAAACTGCTTTGTTAAATGGCAAGTAATTCCATACATAACATAATATTTAGATACCTAAAGACTGGGGTTAATTGGGAGGAGTGGATGAGAGTATTGAAAGAGGTGACATTCATCAAGATGCACTGCATCCATAAACTGTTTCAGTGAATGGCAACTACTTTGTACAACTACTTAAAGATACTAAAATGGTCAATAAATTATGATAGTTGAATAGAGAGTTGCCCCTCAATTATTTCTCATTTAAAAATATTTTTAACCTGGAGGTTTGGAGAATAAAATTCAAATAATAAAACATTATGAATCTTTTTTTCTGAAAATTTGAAATTTAAATCAAAACTACTTTGCTTTTTGTCAACCATTGGGCTGTTATAAGAGAATACCTCAAAGTAAGTGGCTTAAAAACATCAGGAGTATATTATCCATACTCTAGAAGCTTGAACATGGATTATAAAAATGGTTATACAAATGAATTCTTTGTCTTATGGCCGTCTAATTTCTGGATCATTATACTTTATTTGCTGGATGTTCACATGGCAGGGTCGTTTTATTGGGCTTCTTTTATCAGGATCATTATTTCAGGGTCATCTCTGAAAGGGTGATTATAATGTAACCAGACGGAAATACAATTTCAAAATGAGTATCTGGAAGGAGTTACATCTCCAATATATTTGGCAACTTTTGCTTTAACTCTCAGTGTAGTTTATCATTTGGATATAATTTCATAGAAAATAATATCTTAAGGACAAACCTATATCATGTCAATTATGTGAATGATTCTTCTTACAAATGGAATAATTATAGTGATGGCAAAGTGAAGCATGATTGTTTAGTGGCTCTTGAATTACATCAGAGGTAATCATTTAAACATGGTGCAACCTTTCTAAGCCCTTCTGATGTATTCGAACAATCTCCACTGATTTAATTGCTTTCAGCAATACAGATCTCCTTTGATTTTAATAATGTCTGCTATTAGGGCTCCCACAGACACCAAAATTAGAGGATGATAATTTCTCTGATAAAATACATAATATAATTGTTATAATTAATATAACATGAAGACTGTAATATTATTAGCATTATAAATACTAGTGTTAACATTATATAATACATTGACAGCCTTTGGTTACATCAATTTTTAGAATACTTATAACTAAATGTAAATTGTTTGTAAATAGTTATTTGATAATGTATAGAAAATGAGAAAATGATTTTTTTTGTTTGTTTGTTTGTTTGTTTTTCGGTCCAGTCATGGGGCCTGAACTCTGGGCCTGGGCACTGTCCCTCAGCTCTTCAGCTCAAGGCTAGCGCTCTACCACTTGAGTCACAGCGCCACTTCCGGCTTTTTTCGTTTTGCTTATGTGGTGCTGAGGAATCAAACCCAGGGCCTCAGGCATGCAAGGCAAGTGCTCTACCACTGAGCCACCTTCCCAGCCCGAGAAAACGATTTGTGTGCATATTTACTACAGATGCAAACATTAACGTGGTTATTTCTGATACTACATTTGTTGGTTTCATTCATGGCTAGAGAACAGGCAGAGAAGTGACAATTGCAAACTTGCATTTACTAAAGGGTTAACTTACATGAAATTTATGTTGGGCTAAATAGCAGATTTTTTAAATTAAATTGTTTTTATCCCTTCCTTCATTCATTCCATTTTTCTTTCCTTCATTCCTTCATTTTTTTCCTTCCTTCCTTCTTTCTTTCCTTCCTTCCTTCTTTCCTTTCTTTTTTCTTTTTTTAAAATATTTTATTATGAAAATACTCTACAGAGGGGTTACAATTACATGGGCAAGATAATGAGTACATTTCTTATCAAGCATTGTTGCCTCCTCCTCTGTTTTCCTTTCCCATCCCTTCCCAGCCTCCCGCCGCCCCCCACCCAAGCTTCCCCCACCCCACCAAAGTTGTAAAGTTCATTTTCGACATGACAACTTTTACTTCTCGTTGTTGCAACGGGTCCAACAGTATCCTTATTTAAACGATTTGTTTGTCCCCTTCCACTCTACAAATTATATAGACATCAAATACAGTGAAAGCAGGGGTTACACTGTGGGGGAGGGACATACAAAGCAACAAAGAAATAAGGGAAACCATGGGACCTATGTTTCTTTGGGCTTGGCTTACTTCACTTAATATAATTTTTTCCAAGTCTTTCCATTTCCTAACAAATGGGCCAATGTCATTCTTTCTGATGGAGGCATAGAATTACATTGTGTATATATACCACATTTTCTTGATCCATTAATCTACTGAGGGGCATCTGGGTTGGTTGGTTCCATATCTTAGCTATAGTAAATAATGCTGCATTAAACATAGTTGTGCTGGTAGCTTCAGTGTGGTCTTGCTTGCAAACATTTGGGTAAATGCTCAAAAGTGGCATTGCTGGGTCATTGGGGAGCTCTATGTGGAGTCTTTGAGGAACCTCCATACTACTTTCCAAAATTGTTGAAGAAGTTTACACTCCCACCAACAACAAAGTAAGGTTCCCTTCTGTCACATCTCCTCCAGCATCTGTTGTTATTAGAGTTCTTGGTTTTTGCCATTCTAACTGGGGTGAATTGGTATCTTAATGTTGTCTTGGTTTGAATTTCTTTTATGGCTAGGGAGGTTGAGCATTTCTTCATGTGTGTATTGGCCATCCTTCTTTCTTCTTCAGAGAAGTTTCTCTTTAAGTCTTTAGCCCACTTATTTATTGGGCAGTTGTTTGAGGATTTGTTGTTGGGAGATTTAATTTTTGGAGTTCCAAGGATATTTTATATATGAGACCCTTCTCCGTTGTATGGCTAATGAAGAACTTCTTCCAATCTATGGGCTTTCTATTGATCTTGCTAGCTATGTCCTTTGCCATGCAGAAGCTTTACAACTTCATGCAATTCCATTTGTCCAACATTTCTTTGATTTGTTGTGTTTCCGGGTCTCTATTCAGAAAATTTCAGCCTGCACCAAGGAGACCTAGGGTTTCTCCTATACCAACCTGTAATATTTTCAGATTGTCTGCTTTGGCTCCGAGGTCTTTGATCCATTTGGAGTTGATTCTGGTGCAGGGTGATATATAAGGATATAGCATTAGTTTTCTACAAGTAGTTAATCAATTTTGCCAGCACCATTTACTGAAGAGGCTGTCTTTCTTCCATTCTTTTTTTTAGCTCCCTTATCGAAAATTAGATGGCTAAAAGTCTGTAGGTTAATTTCTTGGTTTTCAATTATATTCCATTGGTCCTGAGGTCTCTTCTTGTGCCAGTACCAAGCTGTTTTGATTACTATGGCTTTATAGTAGAGTTTGAAATTTGGTATTGATATTCCTCCAGCTGTGCTCTTTCCGTTGAGGAGCGTTTTTGCTATTCGGTGTCTTTCTTTGTTGCATATGAATTTTTGGATTGCCTCTTCTATTTCCTTGAAGAATGAGATTGGAATTTTGATAGGTATTGCATTGAATTTGTAGATATCTTTGGGAAGTATTGCCTTTTTCACGATGTTAGTCTTTCCAATCCAGGAGCATGGAGGTTTTGCCATTTTCTAACTTCTTGTTTGAATTCCTTTTCAAGTTTTTAAAGTTTTCATCATAGAGGTCCTTCACTTCTTTGGTTAAGTTAATTCCTAGATTTTTTTTTTTTTTTTTTGTGGAGCTATTACAAATGGAGTTGCTTTCTTAATTTCAGCCACACTTTTCTCATTCTTGGCATACAGAGATTTTGGGCGGTTAGTTTTATACCCTCCTACTTTGCCAAAGTTTTGAATCAGCTTGAGTAATTTGGGAGTAGAGTCTATTGGATTCTTTAACTACAAGATCATGTCATCTGCAAAGAGGGAGAGATTTATTTCTTTAACTATTTGGATCCCATTTATGTTTATATCTTGTCTTGTTGCTGTATCTATACATTCTAATACTAGATTGAAGAGAAGTGGAGAGACTGGACATCCTTGTCCTGTTCCTGAGTTAAGAGGAAATGGTTTTAGTTTTTCACCATTAAGTATAATGGTGGCTGTAGGTTTGTCATATACACCCTTTATTGTATTGAGGAATGTTCCATGGATTCCTAATTTTTCCAAAACCTTCATCATAAAGGGATGTTGGATCTTGTTGAATGTTTTTTCTACATCTATTGAGATAACCATGTCGTTCTTATCCTTGCTCCTATTGATGTGATGAATAATATTAGTTCATTTGCATATATCGAACCAGCTTTTCGTCCCTGAAATGAATCCTGTTTGATTTTTGTGTATGATTTTTTGGATGAATTGTTGAAGTCGATTGGCCAAAATTTTGTTGAGAAGTTTTGCATCAATGTTCATGAAAGAAATATGTCTATAGTTCTCTTTCTTTGATGAGTCCCCGCCTGGTTTTGGGATTAGGTTTATGATGGCTTCATAGAATGAGTTTAGTAGTGAACTTTCTCTTTCAATTTCATTGTCGAGTTTGAGGTGTATTGGTGTGAGCTCTGCTTTGAAGGCCTTGTAGAATTCTGCTGTAAAACCATCTGGTCCTGGACTGTTCTTAGATGGGAAGTCTCTTATTGCTGTTTCTATTTCAATGCTTGATATGGGCCTGTTAAGATGGTTAAATTCATCTTGGTTTAGTTTCGGCATGTCAATATTTACTAGGAAAAGGTCCATTTCTGCCAATTTCTCAAACTTATTAGCATAAAGTTTTGAGAAGTATTCCCTTATAATGTTCTGAATCCTAGTTGTTTCTGTGGTGATGTTTCCATTCCCATCTCTGAGTTTATTTATTTGGGTGTGTTCTCTTCTTTTTCTGATAAGATTTGCTCAGGGTTTGTCAATTTTGTTAATTTTTTCGAAAAAATAACTCTTTGTTTTGTTGATTCTTTCTATAGTTTTTTTTGGATTCTAATTTATTTAATTCTGATTTAATTTTAATTATGTTTTTCCGTCTACTGGATTGGGGTTTATCTTTCTGCTCTTTTTCAAGGAGGTTCAGGTGTCTCATTAAATTGTTGGTTTCAGATCTCTCTAATTTGTTGATGTAGGAACTCAGAGCTATAAACTTGCCTCTGAGTACTGCCTTTGCTGTGTCCCAGAGGAGCTGGGAATTTGTGTGCTCCTTCCTTCCTATCTTTTCTTCTTTGCCTCTGCCCTCCTTCCCTCCATCCCCACCTCTATCTTTCTCTCTTCTTTCTTTCCTTTTCTTTGTTTCTTTCTTGGTTTCTTTGTTTCTTCATTTTTTTCTCCTATTCTCCCTTCCTTTCTTTCTTTTATTTAGAATAATTCTTAAGACTATAGAAACAATACCAAATGTTGCACTCCAAGGTGTTATGAGGAATTATAACTATTAATAGATTGACATTAATTTTAATGACCTATGCTATACCTTAAAACATATTGTACTAAAAACCACTTCACAAAAGTTGAAGTATATGTAACAAATATTACTTTTCATAATATTTTTTATTTCTTAAAACAAAAATAAGAATTAATCATTTAACTAGGGATACAGGTGGACTCACTGCAACAATGAGATGTACAAGTCATTAGGTCGAAAATGAACTTCACAATTTTGGTGCGGGATGGAGGAGCGGGGAGTATTGGGTGGGGATTGGGGGGAGGATGGGAAGGGATGGGAAGGGGAAACAAAGGAGGAGGCAACAATGCTTGACAAGAAATGTACTCATTATCTTGCCCATGTAATTGTAACCCCTCTGTACAGTATTTTCACAATAAAAAAAAACAATTTACTTAAAAAAAGAATTTAGACATAATATTGTATGTGTCTCTCTGTGTGTGTGTGTGTGTGTGTGTGTGTGTGAGTTTGTGTGTATGTGTGTTGTTCTTTTTATTTGAACTCAAGGCCTATCCCTTACTTTCCCTTACTTTTATTCACTCAAGGATAGTGCCCTAACATTTGATCCACCACTCCACTTCTGGCTTTCTGTGTGTGGGTGTGGGTGTGTGTGTGTATTTATGTGTGTGTGTGTGTGTGTGTGTGTGATTGAGATGTGTCTCACAAAATTTCTTGCCAAGGCGGGCTTTGAATCCCAGCTTCCAGTGTACGGAGGATTAGAAGATTGAGATACACATATTCAGAACATAATATATCTGAGAATAAAAAATTATTTGAGGGCTGGGAAGGTGGCTCAGTGGTAGAGTGCTTGCCTTGCATGCCTGAGGCCCTGGGTTCGATTCCCAGCACCACATAAGCAAAAAGAAAAAAGCCAGAAGTGGCGCTGTGGCTCAAGTGGTAGAGCGCTAGCCTTGAGCTGAAGAGCTGAGAGACAGCGCCCAGGCCCAGAGTTCTGGCCCCACGACTGGACCCAAAAAAAAATTATTTGAAATCCAGAGGTCAATTTAACAAATTAGCATTTAGATATTTATTTAGTTACTAAATCTGAACCTGCACTGTGGAAAAATATTTTCATTTTTATTAAAAAATATACACTCGAAGGTTTAAATGACAGAATCTTTGGACAAATTGAAATACTCTATTATTCAAAAGCTACAAAAGGATCATTAATCAAATGTCTCATGTAAGCTAAAGTCAATAGGCTCTGTCAGGCTGAAAGAAACAATTTGTTATTAACTTTAAATTTTTTCTACTGTGGCTACATGATTTTCTATTGCTTTTACCCTAATCTTTTTTGACATAAAAATGTAGATTCATACATTTTTTGAGTATGCAGAAATCTTAGTTATTGGTCATGTATTTCTGAGGTTCAAGTACCAAGTCATTTCAGAGAAACACTGAATTTTATGTATTTTATGTCAACACTGATTTTAAGAAATTGAATCAATCTCAATATGAGATAACTAAAGCAAGATATATGACATATCCAATTATTCCTAGAGATTTGAATATAACTTATTGTTGAATTGCAGGAAATCCATATTATAACTACTCTCCTTATAAGTTATAGTATTCATTTTTCTTTCAACTTGAAAGAATGAACCTCATTAAAGATGACAAAAAACTTGAATAAAAATGCCATAAAATAATGAAAAATTCAACTCATTATGAGTTGAATGAAATAGTAATTTTTGAAAATAAAAAATGAAATATCTTGAAGCTTCCTTATCTGTTAAATAAAATGTATTTGCATTCTAAATATTTCATTCATCTCTCCAACAATTGTATAACCAAACCAACTCCATGTCAAATAGCTCCTCTGATTAATTCAAGTAACTATTTAGGAGCAGTAGTTTTCACAATTGTACAGAAATATCTAGCCCCCCATTCTAGAAATAGAATCTGAATTCATAAAGGATAGGGATTAATAATTAGTTTTCACTATGTTACCATAAAGAGGTGGTGAACATTTTCAAGTGGGCACAAATGTAGAGATTTGGTCACTGAGAACTTGTGATCAAAGAGGACAATAAGATCAAAGACCTTTCCCCCTTTTTCTTCTGTTTCTTCTCTATCTCCTTCTCCTTTTCCTTCTCCCTCTCTCTCTCCCCCTCCTCTTTTTTCTCCCTCTCCCACTCCTATTACTCTTCTTCTTTACTTCCTGGCTTCCATGAATACACATACTCCATCGCATGTTCCTGACATAGGGTACTGTTCCACCACCAACCCAAAGCAACGAGGATAAAAAACATAAAATGAAATGTATAAAATCAGAAGCCAAGATCAATCTTTCCTCCTTTTAAGTTGATTTTATAAACTATTTTGTCTTATTAATAGGAGACTGACATAGCATGCTGTCATTTATCATAAGGGATAAGATTTACTGGAAAAAAAATCTGACCAACATCACCCTAATGAAATGATAGATTAAATTAATATTATATGATTGCAAATCTACTTTAAAATTTCAGATATATATCAGCAAGAGCCAAAAAATTCACCACTATGATTTGCTATGAAAAGAAAGCAGAATTCAATCTGTTCCTCAGTGAAATTGACCTATAATTGGCAGTATTTTCAATTTTAAGAATGATTTAATAAGACTGAAGAACAAATTTCAACTCAAACTACGTGATATAGAATTTACTTTGCCCCTGTAAACAACTTTTGAATTCTATCTATATTTGGTCCCTAAAATGACTTGTATTTTATTCTAATAATATTTTTAATTAACTTTAAGTACATGATTGGGGGTTGCTCTTTGACCATGCAGTTTATAAATAGTGTTTAGTGAGTTATTTTGTTTTCCTTTTTTCTCTCCTGAGGTTTGAACTGTAGGCCTGGGTGCTGCCCCTGAGCTCTTATGGATGAACACTAGAACTCTATCACTGTACGAAAGGCAGCACTTTCAGATTGTTCTGAGTTTTGATTGGAGATAAGAATTTCACAGAATTTCCTGGCTGGCTTCAAACCTCAATCCTCAGCCTCCTGAGTAAGTATCTTGGATTACAGGCATGAGCCACTAGTGCCTGTCTTAATACAATGCTTCCTTCTTTTTTTTGGACAGTACTGGGTCTTGAACTTAGGGTCTTGACAATGGGCAATGTCCTTGAGCTTCTTTTCCTCATGCTAGCACTCTACAACTTGTGTCACAGTGCCAATTCCAGCTTTTTTGTTTGTGTAGTACTGAGCAATCAAACCAGGGCTTCACACTACCACTAATTCTACCACTAAGCCACATTCCCAGCCCAGTACAGTGCATCTTGATGATCATTTTCCCTCATCCTTCTCAATCCTATCTCATCCCTCAATTTTCATAATTTTGTAGAATATTCACTGACTCGCAATATCATATATAGTCATTTAGAGGATATGTGACAGATCATATTTTATTGATAGTCTCATTCATCAACATACTAAACTCATTACAGAATTCTGTGATTTTAAATCCTAAATTACCACTCAGATTCACCCACTGCTATTCTAAAATTTTTCGTAAGGTTAATGCAAATGCAATCTGTAATACTTCGATAAAGTACAATGATTCTTAGAGTTGTACTATGAACATCACCTTCAGTTCTAGAACATTTTATCATCATTACCCTCTCAAAATACTCCAATATTTATTAGTAGTCACTTCCTGTCATCATTTCAACCTACCCTCCATTGACCAACCATTACTTCATAGTCTACCACTACAGATGTGCCAATTTTAAAAAGCTCATTTAATTAGAAAATGCAGTATATTTCATCCATTTCTCCCATATAATATTAGTGTTTCCCAAGTAAGTTCAAGTAAATTTTTCTCATGGATAGAGCATATTGTTTTGTATGCATGTGTATAATTGTATAATGTCCTCAATGATCAGTTCAATATTTTATTATAAATTATTGTAAACGGTTTTGCTATGTATATTCTTGTACATGTGTCTCATTGGGCATGTGTTGAAATCTATTTTGGATATCAAATTATGATTCAAAATGCTGGAAAATAAGAGCAAATATATGTGTAATATCTTAAAGACTTCCAGTATGTTTAACAAACTGACTATATAATTTTAAGTTCTAAACACCAATGTATAAGGATTCCAATTTCTACATAGTGGTTGTGCAGTACTATCATATTGTTGTTTCTATTTCCACTAATCTCTATATGTATGCAATGTCTAGGTATGTTATGATCTTTCCATATGTTCTTTGGTTGTTGGTATATTACAGAGATATATATTTGGAATTCTTGATAACTTATTCAGGATGGTTAAAGTTTTTCATTGGCATTAATATGTATATGTATAAACACTATGTGTACATATGCATATATTCATACTTCTTAGGTGTATATATACAAATACCTATATATATGTATACTTATATATGAATATACAGATGTATACATACATGTATATAGACATATATGTATATTATTATTTTCATTTGTCTCTAAATTATAATTTTACTTTATTTGCCAAACATGTCCTTTATTGACTTTACTTTAGCATTAAGCAGTCTTAAAGATAGGCTCAAGTCTAACATTTTAGTATTATCTTAGATACCAATGTCCTTCTAATTCTAATGAGCCATGAGCCCTCAGTATGTTGACCAAATTTCTTAGTTTGTTTACACAATTACTATAAGTATGTATTTTCTCACTTATCTTTGTTTCATTCACCACGCAATCTGTATTTAGCCTTTATGTCATACTTGAATACCAATGCCTTTGGAAGATATTTATTAATTGGTGTATATTAATTGCATGAAGAAATCTTATTGAAATATTTTGCACACTCATATATTGATCAAGGGCCTGATTAACCTGTTTCTGTCTTTTTCCATTCCCATTGCCCCTTATTTTTCAATGGTTTTCTGTGAATGACTTTGTGCTATCTCCACACATCGTCAATTGTATTTCACCCACCATCATTGAAAATCATACCATGCTGAATATAAAGGCAAAAATCTGAATAAATGGAGACATATAATTTTTATGGATTGGAAGATACATATTTTCTCCCACTTCCTCGTCCCTATTTTGGTCATTCTTGGGGCTTGAAATGTGGGCCTGGGTACTGTCCCTCAGCTCTTCAGCTCAAAATGAGTGCTCTACCCATTGAGCAACTTTGCCACTTCTGGATTTCTGGTGGTTAATTGGAGATAAAAGTCTCACAGACATTCCCATTCCAGCTTGCTTTGAGCCACAATCCTCAGATCTCAGCCTCCTATGCAGCTAGGATTATAAGTATGAGCCATCAGCGCACAGCTTCACAATTTTATTTATAAGTTTTTGACAATTTCTTAAAACACCTGACCAACACTCTTTGACTCATTGACAAAGGAAAATAAACTGGAATATATTTCTCTCTCCAATATTAAAGCTGTTAGTGTAAAATTGTTATATTTGTATAGGAAACATTATACAGCTCAATGATAGTGTAGGGCACCAGATTAGAGGAACATACATATTATCAAGGAATATTTAATAAGAATGTAAAACACTTGTGGAATGGCATTCTCTTTAATAAGTGGTGATAGATTATACAGTATTGGGGAGAATTAAAAAGTGAACGTTGACTTAAATATAACAATTTATTCAAATATTATCTTAAAGCAGGTTTTGAAGGTGGCATATAAAACAAAAAGAGTGATGTAAATATAAAGCAAAGGAAGATGTTTTGATAATTTTAGAGATGAAGCATACTTAAATATGGCATTAAAATTATATGAAAGGAAAACTTTATATAGTAGTAATCAATAAAATTGTAAAATAATTTAGTCTATGAAAGGTCATACAAGTAGTGAATAGAAGTTGGGAGCAGGGTGCTCATATATCACAACCTAGCAAATTGGTAGGTTGTGATTTGAGTATTTCTGTTTGAAGGCAGCCAAAAAAAATAAAGTTCTTGAGAATCTTATCTCTGCTTAATCAGCAAAAAAGCCAGAAGTGAGGCATGACTCAAATGGTAAATAGTTAACGAAATGCAACAAATCTCAGGGGCCCTGAGTTCAATCCCCAGGACCATACATACACGTACAAAATTAATAGTAGTAATACTAATAGTGATGATGACGATGATGATGATGATGATGATGAAGGGTATCCATAGTCAAGGATAAAATAGTTGCAAATTCTGTACCTGAAGAATGCCTCAAATCTAGACTCTACATAGAACTCTCAAAACCTAATGTTAAAAAAATCAATTGGAGGACTGGGAAGGTGGCTCAGTGGTAGAGTGCTTGCCTTGCATGCCTGAGGCCCTGGGTTCGATTCCTCAGCACCACATAAGCAAAAACAAAAAAAAGCCGGAAGTGGCCCTGTGGCTCAAGTGGTAGAGTGCTAGCCTTGAGCTGAAGAGCTGAGGGACAGCGCCCAGGTACAGAGTTCAGGCCCCCCGATTGGACAAAAAAAAAATCAATTGGAACCTAGCAAAGTACATCTTGTGAAAAATAAGCACAAGAAAAGCATCATCAGTCATTAAATGAATGCACATTAAAACTAAAATTACATCATAAAACATGTATGAGAATTACTTCACATAATACAATAATGTCCATAATAAGTGCTATAAAGAAACAGAGAAACTGGATGCTGGCAGGAATGTCAAATGGGAAAGCCACTTCTGAAAACATTTTGACAGTTTCTTATAATATGAAATATGCAACCACCCACAGTATAGCACAGGAATGGAGCTCTTCCGGCTTTGGCTCATGGAAATGAAATGTAACATTCACCCAAAAGCCAAAACACAGATGTTTATAGCAGCATTATTTCCTCTAGTCATAAAAATGGAAATCAGTTCAGGCTTTCCTCAGGTGAGTGGGAAATGAATTGTGCTACATTCTATAATGACAGAACCAAAGGCAACTCGTGGGAATACAATATTAAGGCATACAACAACTGGCAATAATCTACCAAAGATTTGAAGGCAATCCTAAAAGCTTATTTATTGCATGATCTAGAAGCTGGAGAAAAAAAAATGTGTTGGTTGCCAGAATGAAACAGTTTTTGGATGAGACAAAGAGAAGTAGTGGGTTTAATTATAAAAGGGAAGCATGAGACAGACTCATTTTTGGTAAAGAAACGTATCTATAAATATATATTAATATAGAGTTGATAAAATTTTATTGGACTTAATATGTGCACAAAATTATTAAAACAACTGGTCTGCATAAGTTGCTTGTGAAATATTAATGTCCTACTTTTCATGTCATAGTTATAAATATTTGAAGAAACTGGGAAAATAACCAATGGATTTCTCTGTGTTTTTATTATAACATCATAAAAATCCATACTAACCTCAATAGAATTTAATATCTAGAAAATAGAAGTCAATATTGAGTCTATACATTGTAAAATAATCTGAGTCCAAACATGGGATGAAATGTACCTTGCTAATTAGAAGGCAGAACTGTAGAACACTGACATCCAGGGACAGCTCTGACCAAAAAAATTGCGAGAAACTACAAAAGCAAAGACAGCTAGATATAGTGTAATTTCCCTGATACCTCACATTTGTGGAAGCCATAGGTAACAGATTATTGCTCAGGGAAGGCTTGGCCAAAAGGTAAGACCTTATCTGAAAAATAATCTAAAGCGGTCAGAGCCTTAGCAGCTTCAAGCATCAGTAGTGCCAAAGGAAAAAAGAGAAGAAGAAAACAGAAAATTAAAGGAAAGGATAGAAAAGGAAAACTATTACCTCTTTATTCTTGTAGTTTCATGTCATTATATACAAGAATTGAGAGTAATTTGTATACTGTTTTAGGATTCAGGCCTCTCTAACATGAAAGCATTTGTAATTATTTTATTATTACTATTTATTAACTTATTATGCCTTCTTGGAGATTGAACCCATGGCTTTGTATATATTAGTCTAGTTCTACAACTGAGCTCTACCCAAGCTCTCTTGTATAGTTCTGGAAATTGTTTATGAATTTTTCAATAGATAGCTACTCTACTTTTCATCTTATTTTTTCTTTTCTCTTCTGCTTTTTCTTCTATGTATTTTAGTTTTTGTTTTAAAAACTTTCCTCAATTTATCTTCTAAACTTAGAATTTTGCTTCGAGATTACAGGGAAGTCGGCTATTTTTATGGCACCTATTAAAATTATATACAGATATATGTATTTCACATGCATGATTGATTTTTAGAGTTCATTACAATATGGTCATATGCACATAGATATTGAGTCATTGTGATCCTCTCCTCAGAATAGCTTCACTTGTTTTCACCATGTGAATGCTTAAAGTGCTGTTAGTTAATCATGTCCAACTATATGTATTTGTCATTTACTAACTACTGGATTAACTTGTATATTTATGGCCATATTCTAGTTATTACAAATGAGGAAAACAATGCAGCATATATTTAATTAGATCTAGCTTATCTCACTAAACATCATTTTTCCCAGTCTTTCTATTTCCTCATGAATGGGGTAGTAACATTCTTTCCAATAGGAGCACAGAATTATATCAATACAACAGAATCGAATACCCAGAAATGAATCCATTCCTATAGGTACATAATCTTTGATAGAGAGCCAGAAACAGGATGGAAGAAATACAGCCTCTTTAAAAAAATTGTGCTGGTAGAGTTGTCTGTACACAGAAAACTGAAGTTAGATCCTTATATACCTCCCTCCACCAGAATCGATTCCAAATGGATCAAAGACCACAATGTAAGTCAGATACTTTGAAAATGTTACCGGAAGGGTTAGGGGAAACATGAGGGCCCCTTGGCATAGGTCAAAACTTCCAAAGATCACGAAGCACAACAAATCAAAGTAAGTCTGGATAAATGGAATTACATCAAACCAAATCAATCATTTGTCAAACTCAAAAGCCATGGAGAAAAAAGACACAGTGTAGCACAGATTTGTGGGAGCACTTACTCCCTTTTCTAACTAGGTTATTTACAGTGGATTTACATGAATATATGAGTTTTCTGGTGGAGATTATAATGAAAACAAGTAATGCTAAGACATAAATAGCATGTGAAATGAGTTGTAGCTGGAGAAAGGGAGTGATTAAGGCAGTGGGGTTTAGTTCAAAGACTTGGCTTGGTGTCAGCTAAGTAAGGCAAGGGAAGCGGGTAAAGCAGGAGTGGTTATAAGCAAAAGCTCTGGTCTGAAACCTCAAAATAAAGACCCTTGTCTATGTGAACCAAACAATCTCTAACATGAGGTTGTATTTAAATTACAAAGCACGAGTTTAGATTTTTGCAGAATGGGATGGTGCATATTCACAGGCAATGTCTACTATGACAGGTAATCCAATCTACTCTTTCACTTGTTTCCCAATAACAAGGTTTCAACACAAATGAGTACAATGAGAGTGTACAAATGAGACTTTGATTTTTCCCTCTCATGAATTAAAATTCTGTCAAATGATTTCTGTCCTCCAGATGTTAACACAACATATCTCAGTAACTTTTCTACTATTTTTCTTCATTATTGATGCTCATAGTACTTTTTATTGTTGTCTTCTGCGCATATGCCATTTTTAAGGCTTGAACTCAATGTTTAATGGTCTCCATTGTATTTTTTGCTCATGGGTGATGACACTATTCATTGAGCCACATCCATACCTTCTCCTTCTTGCTGGATAATTGAAGATAAATTTTCACATTTTTTTTCTGTTTGGACTGACATTGAACCAAAATGTTCAGGTCTTACCTCCTGAGTTTCTAGGATTCTACTCATGACCCAGTAACACCTATCTTTTCTTTACTGTTATTTTAATTATGTGGTAGAAGAAAGTGGAAGTATATTTGTTTTAAGTGTGCAATTTTCAAATACAAGTTAGAATCAACTTGATATAATGTAACTGTTATCAATTTTAACAGTTAAATCAATAAATACTACACATTCCCACAGAAATATAATTGAAAACAAGAGGCATAATTGTTTTCCTAAAACAAGTAATAGATTCATGAATTTCTTTCTCATTACAATTCATGTTTTATATAACTTTAATTAGCAGACTTCCATGACTAAAAGTTAATATATTAATTGTGTACCATAAGAAGCAAAGTGATTATAGCTAAAAATAAACATTTCATCACTGCCAAAAGATAAGGTTGAGCAGCCTCACTAAAAAGAAATGTTACATACAGAAACTAATAGATATGATATAGTTTGATCATTACACAAGTTATAAATGAATGGGATTACCACTCCATACTTCATAAATGTGTAAAAAATAATTATGTAGCTAAGTGCCAGTGGTTCATATTTGTAATCCTAGCTACTATGGAGTCGCACAGCTCAGAATCATGGTTCAAAACCAGCATAGGCAGGAAAGTCCATGAGACACTTATCTCCAATGAGCCACCAGAAAACTGGCAGTGGCTCAAGTGGTAGAGCACTAGCTTTGAGCTGAACAGCTGAGAGAAAGCGTCCAGGCCCAGATTTCAAACCCCAGGATGGACAAAAATTAGAAATAAACAAATATTTTGATGTAAATGTTAAAATGTATTCTAAAACTTTAAATCTTCACTAGATATAATAGTTTACATAAATGTAGGGAAGTGTTTTCTAGTTTTAGTTGTCATTGAATCAATTGCGTAAATCACACATTTCTCACTCAATTCAGATTTACATGTTTGTATACTTATATGTCATAAGTATAATTAACTGATAAGTGATAGCCAGTGCTGTTTAAGGAATCTCCCTTGGCTTTCTAACATTAACTCTTCTACCCTAAAATCGATATGCCCTCCAACGTTGTCAGAGGTTTCATGAGTTACTCATCTCATTGAAGGAGAAAAGTATAAGCCATAATCATTGTTTGGAACAACTGTCACATTTACATGCATTTCACTTAGTTTAAGAACCATTCCAGTAATAGCAAAATGTCTTCTGAGCTTTTCAATCTCTTAAGTGATGAAAATCTTTAATTATACATCTATTTTTTGACTAACATCGTATTCCTTAGAAAGATCTTTTTGTGTAACCCTGTGTTCCTGATTAGAGGATGGAACAAAGGCAATAATGAAAATAGCCAAGGAAAATACTTGAAAGCATTTTATAAAAGCAATCACAGACATTCCTGTTTTCACTGGTTTCAATGAGAATGTACATTAAAGTATGACATTTTTGTTATCATTTAAACTTCAACTAGCAGTGTAGAAGGGAAGAGAAAACTTTGTTTGGAGATACTTTGACTTTGAACAATTCAACATAAGCATAATGGATTTATCTTGTTTTTCTGTGTAGTCGCCAAAATAATGGAGAGCAACGGCCAAAGGCAGGAAAACACCTAAGCCAAAGCGGTAAACTTTTGTCTATAAAAATAATTGTGAGGGTCTGACTCTTTCAAAATCAGGCTTGCAAAGAGGAAAAGTGTATTTGCTTTAGTGTGAACAATAAAAATATAAAATCCTTTATTAATATTTTGCATATCTTGACTAGGATTTCTCATGTTGGAGAAGAGGAAAGGTATGAAAAAAATCAAAATGGTTTGACTATTCACAAAAATCATTCTTATTTATCAGCTATAGCAACACAATACCCTTGGTTACTCTTAGTATCATTCTTTTTTTACATTTAGAAGCATTATTTGTTGCTGGGATATATGCTGCAAACCCTTGAGTATTAATAAATAGTCATTACTTAAGAGAGGAAAATTGCTGGGTAAACAAACCTAAAATATCAAAGAGAGAATAGTGGAAACTATTTTCTAGCTATATCACAATTTTTCGGTGTGGAGTTTGTTTCCCATTTTTCCAAGGGACGCATTTTTGTTATCTTCTTTTTCAACATCTAGTGATCCTATAACATCCTATACCATCCTGGGATTGTTGTATCTTTACTGGATTTTCTATTTTCTGTTGCAAAGTTAGGAAGGATAAAAAATTGAGTTTCTGTTTTACCTTATTTTTTATTACTTTAAAGAGTATAATTCAAAATGACATAAATTATCTTTATAATATTAGGAGACAGATTTCATTTCTATATTCTTACCCTGGTCTTCTGCATAACTTTAGTACTTAATGATCCCCAAATGTGAAAATAAAGATAGGGAGCTTTTTATTTAGATATTATTTATAATTTCAAGACTTCATTAATGCAAGGCCCTTAGTAGTATGTACACCACACATGTGTACAAAGCCAGTGGCAACATTTTCTTATTCTCAGAAACTAGGACATGAGGTGTCCCTGTAGTTGCATAGGGAAAAGGCTGTAGTTGACTTAGTTTACTCAGTCAAATCTGTTGTAACAAATTTCTACAAGTTAAGTGGCTTGTATAATCCGTATTTATCATTTTGCAGTTCTAAAGGACAGAAATCTAAAAGACTTCTCACTAGATTAAAATCGAGTCACTGAGAGAGCTGAAATACTTTTCAGATTATTCTAGTGCAAAAATGCACTTACTTCCGCTTTCCAGAAACTTCAGAATCTGGGTTGTTGTCTTTTCCTTTATCTTCTAATGTAGCATCTTTACATCTTTCTGAGGGTTCATACCGAATCATGTCCCTTTCCAACTACAGCTGGGACTTTTAAGTACCCATTTGAATATAATTTTCCCATCTGATAATTATTCAAATTTGTGTTCCTTGGGTAATGAAGGGTGATTATTTTACAAACTTGTATATATATATATACATATATATATATGTATAAAATGCAAATCTACATTTGAGGGATTAGATATTTCAGGACGATAGATATTTTGGGAAGGTATTTTGCTGCCTACTACAGTGAGTGTGTAGCATTCTTTCTACTATAAGCTGTTATCCTTTCATTAAATTTGAACAACATATTTCTTATATGAAATATAACTAAAAATTTTAGTCCCTGAAAGCAAATAATCTTGGTTAAAACATTCTCATGTACTAAAAACTCTAAATCCCAGAGAACATCTCCTGAAGCAGTGCAGGCACTGTCACTTTTGATACATTCTGTTTAAAATCTTCTCTTTTCAAGAGAATTTGCCTGCTATTATTTTGGAATTATAGTTAATATTTATTTGACAGTTATTTTTAAAGAATGCACCACCCAATACTGGTTCTCTTTTTCTAACTTTTTGTAGTCTAATCTATTCCTGATACACAGCTATTTGAATTACATGAACTGCTTATTGAATTTGAATCAGTGTGGATAGAAAAAGAAGAAAAAAGATGTCTCTGTGTGTATTTCACGTTAAAAATGTAACTACCAGCTATTTATCTTAAAATCATTTTTTTCATTATATTTCGATTCTGATAAAATTTAGCCTCTCAACTCAAAAAATAATGCAGTCGTATTCAAACAGCAAATTACTATTTATTTTAAAATTATTTTTAAAAAATTTTAAAAATTACTATTTATTTTAAAAACTGTTTAAAAAATTAGCCAAGGCAAATGGTTTATTAGATATTTAGAGTCGTTCCCACCCTATGTTAGAAGCCAGACAGGGAATAAAGTCATATTTTTATACTTCCTTAAGCTACTCTGATTTACTTCACCTATTTTTGAAAGAATGAAATTCTGGCTTAGAAGCTTTTTGCTTGATATCTACTATGTGCATTCTTACTTTATTAGTAGGAGAATTTGGAGAAAGGATGAGAATTCACACTAGAAAAAGTAGAAGAAGAAAAAAGGAGAAATCTAGACATTTTGTTCTTCCTCATCTCAATGACTAGGTCTGGATAATGATTGTGGATATTAGATACAGTGGTCTATAGTGATTAAACACATGTTTAGAAAAAGATAACCACACAAGTGATCACATAGAGAATGCTTATTTATATATAAAAAAGAATAGCATCAAACAGGAGAGAATGCTTATATATAAAACAAAAAATTAATAGCATCAAACAGTAAATATTATCTATTTGTTTAGTGCTATACTCATCTATCATAAATCTATACAAGAATGGTAAGAAACTAACATCTTAATATCATATTCTAATATTAGCTTAGTTCTGCCTGTTTATATATATATATATATATATATATATATATATATATATATATATATATATGTATGTATGTGTGTGTGTGTGTGTGTGTGTGTGTGTGGCTGTATTTGAGTTTTGCCTCTATTTCACATGCTATATTCTTCCACTATATAAGCTGAAAGAAGACTCCCTTTAGAAATATGCTGTTTTTAGGGCTAAGGGAAAATAAATCATCTGTTAGACACAGACAATGGGATAGAAATCTTCCCTTAGAAATACCCTTTGACCACTTCTGGTTCATTTTTGTAAGCTGAAGTAAGTCACATGACCCATTTTGACATTGCAGAGTAGAAGTAAATCTCACCTACAGGAAGCAGGACAGAGAAATATGCCAAGATATACAACACTTGTGATAAAGAGGAAAAAGAAGAGAACTATAATACAATCAATCATACTTGCCATCACATGTCTCTGCAGGAAGGAAGTATTATGTACCTTTGTTTCTAAAATTACTGAGATCCTCAAATCATGATTTTATGCTTGGATGTTACAGGAGTTAGAGAATATTTTGATACTGAGACAGCAGAAAATCTCAAAGAAACCTCGATTAATCATTTCAATACTACATTTTGTTCTGCTAGGAGAAGAAACCATTTTATATACAATACTTTATACTTTCTTACCTAGTATTTTTTCCAGAAATGGATTTTGTTAACATATGTGACTCTCCACCAGAATAAATGCCTTCATTTATCTGCATCTTCTGCAGATAGCATAGTCAATTATATGTATGTGGGATTTCATCAGTAGCACTTTTTAAAAATGCAAAAAATGTGGACAGGAAGCCAATATACGTATTTTTCCACCATCACCTTCCACATCCTCCTTCTTCCTTCCTAGGAAACACACCCAATCAATAAAAAGTCTTAGATATTTAGCTCTTGACCTTGAAAGTGGAAGCAGAATGTTATGGATGTTAGAGATGACTGTTAATGGTGTTTTACATAATAATGTCATAGATAACAGCCCTATGAGTCCTGCAGGTCTTAACACTGTACTTCTTTAGTGATGTGATAGGAATGTCAGCTAACTAAACTTAGTATTGTTTTGCACTTCTTTTCTACCACCTGGCCAAAATTATAATACAAAGTAACGGAATGAAAAAGTAATGCCATCTTAAGAAAGTCATTTAGGCCTGTGGAAATGTGGCTTTGTGGTACAGTTATTGCCTAGCATGCATGAAACCCTGGGATCCATTGCTTAGTACCACATACACAGAAAAAGAAACACTGGAAGTGGTACTGTGGCTCAAGTGGTAGAGTGCTATCTTTGAGAAAAAAAAAACTCTCAAGAACAGTTCCCTGGCCCTGAGTTGAAGCTCCAGGACTGGCAAAATAAGTCATTTTGTTAGTAAATCCAAAATAACCCATCCATAGAATATATAATTGCTCCTTCCATACTGATACCTGACAAGAGTCCTTAATTCATGTACTTTACCTATATTTAAAAAAAAAAAAACTTTGTTGAGCAAAAACAGTTTTGTTAATAGGTCACGGCAAGTAATGACAGGAATGTGTTTAGATATCAGTTGAAAAATAATCCTGGAAATTCAAAGATTCCAAACTTTTGAGTGTTCAATGCTAATCACAATGAGAAGGGTAGTCTAAGTGAGATTTTGGAAATGTTTTTGTCAAGCATGGCACCAAAAAGGCACAGTATAATTAATAGTTTTGACAGAAGAGAAGGAATAACTCCAGATGGAAGGAATAAATGATAATAATAACTAAGTTATACCAAAAACAGTTCTAGGGAACCATTTTCAGTTATTGAAGAACAAGTTATCAACTAGGCTTATTCCTCATCGCCTTTGGCATTCTAAAATTCTTCAGCTAGTTCTTAATATCTCTGAGATAAGTTTTATATCCTTCTTTCATACCTGATCTCCTTTGCTTTCTAAAAATCTGTCTTTCTATATTTCCCTTTGAACAATTTCTGAACAATTCCCTATGAACAAATTCCTAACCAGTATGAATTAACTTCCTCTCTCCCAGCACTACACACAAATATTTAGGAGTTTTAACGGGATCATTTCAAGTAATATACTGCAAATATCACTACAATATCATGTGTATATCTAAAATTCCCTTGAAAATAATAAACTCTACTTTCTATTGAAGGTTAGTTATTTTATTCTAGGAAAGTTTTGGAAAAATAGACAGTATATCTTAGAAGTGAAAAAGGTCAAAAATTAGTAGCAACAAAGTTTTAGAAGGTGTCTGTCTTCAGAAATATATATATATATATATATGCACATATGTGTGTATAGAAAGACATACATTTTTATAGATTATTTGTCATCATATGTATATATATAATTATATATCTAAATTTATGTATAGAAAAGTGTACATTATACTGAAACAGAAATCCTAAAATATAATTAAAATTAAAAAAATACATCAAACCAAGTGCCAGTGACTCATGCCTATAAATGGAGCTGTTCTGGGTAATGAGATCTTAGAATTGTTTTTGAAACTAGCCCAGACAGGAAAGTACTTGTTAGATTCTTATTTCCAATTAACCACTAAAAACAAGAATTAGCTCTGTGCCTCAAGTTGTAGAGTGCTGGAACTGAGCATAAAAAGGCTTAGGGACAATGCCGAGGCCTTATAAACAACAAAACAACAACAGCAACACAATATATTACATTAATTTCACAAAAGCATCTTTTAACTGCAGTGAACATTTCTTAGAAACATGTATACATGCCCCTGGAAAATGTTAAGTAAAAGTATAGAATATTTACATCTATGTTAAATACATGACTATTTAAATTGTTTAAGATATTTAGGTAATGATTAGGAATTAAGAATAATGATAATATATTGAGACTGGTTTTTATTCTATTTTACAATAGTAATAAAATGATATGTGTAATGATTACGTAAATTACTTTTATTTGGTATTTGAATTATAATAAGTGATAAATATTTTTACGTGATTTCCATAGGAAAGAATAATTTTCTTAATGGTATCAATTCTTTTGTAATTTCAAAACAATTAAGAAAATTAGTCCAAGGTTTATGCTAAGGCTATGTTTGTCCTAATTCGTAGGAATTAAAATTCCAAAAATTCAATGGATATTGACATTCAGGAACATCTTCATTGGTACTAATATTGGAGTTGCTTAAGTAGAATTGTTTTATTTAATTTGTTATTTTCACAAATAAATCATGATGATTATGTATTTTGTATCTTTTTTACTGCTAATGGCTCTTACCTTGAGAATAATTTTTTCCTAGCAAAGTAGAGAAAAGCAATTGGATTCTGCAAGTAACATATGGCTTTCATAAAATGCAGATGCACAGATTAGGGTCTTCTGTCATTTGCTAAAAGTTTCTTCCAGAAAATGTTATCAATTACTTATAAGTGATGCACAATTCCCAGGTATTCTAGTTATCACATACACTTTTTGATTGAGTTATCTCTGCATAAACTCAAAATAAACAGACCAAAAAACTCAAAATAAACAGAAATCAAATATTTGTTTAAAAAGTTGTAGTTTACAAATAGTTTTTAGCCAACACCGAAAACATCTTTTCAGATATTCTGCAATTTTTGTGAAGTATTTTTAACAATAGTTTTTTTTTTGGCTGACATGTAATTCACATGCCAAATATGATCTCCATCTATAGTATACATTTTAGTGCTTTGGAAGTGAATTGTACAATCATAGTTTTGCCAAGCCTAATTTTCACAAACTTGCGATTCTTCCAATAGAAATGCTGTAAATTTTAGAACATACATTAAAATAGATATAAAATTCACTTACAAGAATTTGTCCAGCATACATCCTCTCTAATGTGTCTCTTCAAAATTCGTTTTTGGGGATTATTTCCAGGGTCTCACACAGACTACTCAAGTGCCCTGTCAATAAACTACATTCTCTGTCCAAACAAGTTTTTCTTTAATTCTCTTTAATACATACATAAAAGTGTAATGGCTGGATCTTATACAATTCTCTTTGACCATTTGAAGACTTGACAACTTGCTTGCTAAAATGATTGCAGAATTATACAAATCAATCCAATATGTGGAGTATATAAATTTCTCCACAAATGCATTACTATATTTTGTGTCATCTTTTTATATTATGGTCATACTAGTGAGTTTTCATTTTATTTTTTCTTAGATACTAAAGAGGAGCTTATTTCATATGCTCCTCCTATTCACTATTAATTTACATATATTCTTTAAAGAAATGTCCTGTTTGGGAAAAAATTATATAAAATTAGAAGATATAAAAGTACTTAACACTCAGTATCATTGTAGCTTTAACAAATATGTGCCCTCTATCTGTTGGATATGTTTTCACTTCTTTCATAGAATTATGAAAACTTATCAGTTGATCTTAACCAGTTAATTCTTGCTTTTCTTTAGCCACTAATGCTTTCCATTTCAAATTTTTAGAAACCTTTACTGATCCAATGTCATTAATTTTTACATTTATGTTTTATAGGTTTTTACATCTCACATTTAGTTTGATAATCATATTTTATTTTAAATTTTTGTTTAAGTTTTGAGGAAGTAGTCTAAGATCTAGAAAGGCAATAGTGCCAATACACCCATTTAAGATTCTATTTTTATTTCATAAAGTCATGGCATCCTTTTCAAAATCTATTGACCATAAATCTAAGAATTTATTTTTGATAAATCTGTTACATTCTTCTATGTGTCTGTCCTTATAGTAGAGCAATTTTGTCTTCACCACTAAACATGGTAATAAGATTCAAATCTAGTATGGGGGCTCAAGCTACAACATTTTACAAAGTTGTTCTGACTGACCTGTATTCCTTGAATTTACATATGTGTTTATTGAGCAGCTGGACCAATATTCTACAGAGTCATCTAGATATTTGATAGTCACTCATATTGTGCACTTTGTGAAAACACAAGACCCCAGATATTATATATAGAAAAAGTCTTAAGAGAATGCTTGAAACAACTAAAATTAATTTAGGAATGAGTTAAAATTTAGATATAGATTTAGATATATGAATAGCACTATACCATAATAAACCTGAATGATAATGACTTGAGCTGTACTACAGAAGAGAGTGAGAGGGGATAGAATAGAATGATGGACCACATAGGAGCTGTATGTCATTGGTATTGTGTTTCAAAAATCAGAAACTCTTCAGAGAAGAGAAGGAGGAAAATAATCAAAGGGTCCTGAATCAATTTTCTTTTTAATCCACCTAATAGTATGGACTGAAAGTCAGAGAAGATGGGAAAAAATAAAATAGAAAATAAAGCATTGTATAGACCACTTACAATGTAAAGAAATATTAATAGGAATATGACCAAAGAAATAAGAGAAAGAATAGGTAATCTCTAAAGAGAAAAAGAATGAAGCCAAAAAAAGAAGAAAAGTAAAACCTTTTTCAAGAACAAATGCAAGAGTTTGGAAGTGGAAAGGCATTGGAAATATTCTAAATACAATAGAATAATAAAAATTGCTAACATGGATAGAATATAGATCACATTTTAGCATATATAATTTTGAAAAAAACATACTAGGGATGAAAATTTAAAAGTCGTAATTTAAAACACTACATTATAACTACACAGTATAGTTCAGTGGTTAAACCTTGGCCTAGCATATGTGAAACAATGGTGTGATCTCCCAAGCATTACAAAGTACACACAAAGCATACACACACAAAAACAACATAAACACACACACACACACACACAAACACCACATACACACATTTGGAATATTGTTATTATCATATTAAACAGAGGAAATTATCACAAATAGTAAAGTTAAGTTAATATATGAAATCAGAATATAGCTCATACTATTTAAAAATTTAGTAGAAATAAAATAGACACAATATACTTGGATTTTTATAGATGAAGTTAATTGAAAATTAAGAAATAGAAGACATGAGAACCTTTGCAAACAAGTTTTAAATAAGAAAAATTTTGAAATATTTATCCTTTTATTTTGACAAAAGATTGATGCTACTGGTGTTTTAACTCAAAATTTAGAATATGATAACGGGCTGCTCTATATCTCACTAGGGATGGCTATATCTCTAATCATCTCAATGTGGATATTTCTATAATTAGGTCTCAGTTTCTCAGGCTCTCCTGAATTACAAACCCTATTCGCAGTTCCTACCATTGCTAAAAAATGGAAGCCACAAATCACCATGCCCAGCTCAAACCTTTTTTTAATTCAAGTACAAATACCAAATACAAGTACCAAAAAGTGAACAGGTAATGAAGCCTTTCTTATTAAAAGTATGTGCTTCTTAGAAATACAGTAAGTATTTGTTACCTGGAAAATATGTTTAGCACTATAAGAAAATAAATTTATTTAAATTCACCAACCATATAAAATTCATAAAATAATTTTAGATATTCACATATTAAATATTTTAAAAGTAAAATATATATGTCTGAATAATTTACATGTGTTAAAATTATGCAAAATTAAATTAACTAATCCTACAACCATGAAAAAAGAATTACCCTAAAGAAACAAAAGAAAATAAGTAATTAAGTTCAAAATTTGAAATTTACACAGTAAAACGGATTGTACTGTTTAGTTGACTTATGTAACTGCAAACCATCTGTATATCAAATTTAATAATAAAAATACATGAACAAAGAAAGAAAAAGTACAGTATTTGATTGTATAAATAAAATTGATGGAGGGGATAACAATGTTCCTTCCATGAGAAATGTACTCATTACCTTACTTATGTAACTGTAACCCCCTCTACAGTACCTTCATAATAAAATTAAATTGAAATTAAAAAATGAACCAAATAATATTCCAATTAAGAATTCTTAGAAACCACTGGTTAAAAACTTTGTAAAATCCGCCCCACTTACCCAAGGGATATATTTTGAGGATAATATATAAATACATAAATTTCAGCAGAGAAGCAAAATGTTTAAAAACTGTTACAAAGTTAAGTAGTAAATCAGAATATATTACTATAATGATCATTATATGAATTTTTAGTGGTAGTCAAATATGTAAGAAATTAGGCAATTTTCCATTCGTTTGCACATAATAAGTGAGAATTAATTTTCTAGGTCTTTTTAAATATATCATAAGTTTAATAAAGAATTATTTTGTCACATCATATGATAATCAGTTAAAGATGATATTAAAACAAAGAACAGATTGTACTAAGTTTTGGGATGTTAATGTATATACTTATTTTGGTTGTGGGAAATTGTGGGTATTTCAACTTTGGGTATTGTTCTTGCTAGGTTGGCATAATATCAGTGGCTAATTTTAGGATAGGGATTCCTTTCCACAAGAACATGCACCTGATCTGTCCTTTTATCCTTCCCATCATCAATGGCATCAGAGTTGCAAACCAACGTCTCTAGCTTCCTACCTTAGCTTGCCTGGATCCTGCAGTCCTTCAAATCTTAGTGTCTAGATAGTGCAGGATGGTGTAAATGATCCAATGCATCCAGCATTTAGGATATGGAATGTGATGTATTGATATTCATTGTGTTGGTCATTTTTCTGTCATTATGAGGAAAATACCTGCAAAGAAAATTTCTGTGGAGGAAACTATTATTTTGACTCATGTTTTAAGAGAACACAATGTTAGAATTCATCACATGATAAAATAACAGGTAGAAAATATCAAATGTTGATTGATTGTTTTTCCAAGTACGTTACCTATAGTATCTAACTTAATCCTCACAATAATCCCATGAAGTAGAACTACATCTATTTCTAATGCTCAGATGATGATATTGAGGTCTTCAGAGTTGGAATTACTAGTACAACATTGCACACATGGTAAATGCTAGCCTGTGGCCCATTCCCACTGTATCAAATAACTTCATTCTATTTTATGATTAAAATACCAGCACTTAGTCTACTAAATCTAGGAAATTTTCCCAGAATTACTGTCCACACTCTAATAATACTTCACTTTATCCATGTTAGAAAATAGGTAACTGAGCCGGATGCCAGTGGCTCACGCCTGTAATCCTAGCTACTCAGTAGGCTGAGACCTGAGGATGGCTGTTCAAAGCCAGCTCAGGCAGGAAAGCCTGAGAGATTCTTATCTCTAATAAACCACTAGTAAACCAGAAGTGGCATTGTAGCTCAAGCGGTAAAATGCTCGCCTTGAGAGGAAGAGCACAGAGAGAGTGCCCAAGCCTAGAGTTCAAGCCCCACGACCAACCATAAAAACAAAAAGGAAATAAGTAAATGTAATATGAAAACTCCAAGTTCATAATCAATTTATACCTCCCTGGTGAAAGGAGCTGTTAAACTATAACATTCTTTATTTGTAGCTCAAACTTGTAGAAATCATATGCTATCCCATGACTCAAAACTGCACTGCCTGGAGACCCCCCCATCACTGTTTAACACAGTCATACTGAAAGAATGACTTGCCCAATTCCTGATGGAAACAGACTACAGTACTTATGCACGAATCATTTCCACATTGTAGCTCACCTAAGTTGTTTACCATTAGAAGTATTTTGATTGCTTTCTTACCTAACATTTTGAGAGAAAGGTACTACTTTAAAATGCTATTAAAACAAGACTGACATAAAAATCAGCTTTGACCCCAGATAAATATTTAAGTTTCATATACCCAAAAATGCAGTCTGACCCCTCATTAATGTTAGGAATGAGAGGTTAAAAATCATAGACACCAAGACCTAAGCACGAATTAAAGACACTCAAACTTGTGAATACCATTGATTTAAAAAGACATCAATACTACTGCATATTTTCAAAATTTCTTGGATATTGAAGATTCAATCATAAAATATTAACACTTGAAAATAACTCATTTTCTTGGGAGTAGGACACAAAACCCAAGATTAATCCTAATCATTTTCAAAGACCTTTATTTATCCTAAAAATTCACTCATAACTACAAAGATTCCAAAACTAACTGAAGTAGAGAGACACAAAGGAAATAATTTAACTACATCACATACATCAAAGGACTGTGTTAATAGAAAACAAAGTTATATAATAATTAGCTTAACAAACTCACTTACATTCTTTTATTCTATTTCATTTACTTTCATAAAAACTGGGTTTTCATAAAATGACTCATAAAAAAGCTTATATACCCACTCACATTTTCACTTACATCTTAACAATATTTATTTCAGAAATTTTAGCTCTATAGTCAATGAACTGAAAGAATACCAAAATATTCAAACGCCTTTCAGAAATTGCAAGAGCCTCTCTGGGATGTTATGTATACTGGAAAAGATATTCAAAAAACCTTATTTGTTAAAGTTGTGATAGTTACTCCCACAAAAGTACCATTAGTGAAGATCCTTGTGCATGTACAAAACAACTTCAAATACATCCATAATCTCAAGATGACACATGCTTTTTGTTTGTTCATTTTTGAAAGGAATATCTAACAATACTTATTTTCAGTCAATTAGATGGGATATTCAAACATAATATGGGGTTGATTATCTCTTAGTGAGAATAGATATGATTTTACAAAGAAAGTTATTTTCAACAGAAATCCAGAAAGAGTTTATCAACCTTGTGTTTCATAGGAATAACCAGAGAGTAATACCCGTTTGGTCAATTCGGTCAAACGCACTCCTTGAGTATATCTTAAAAGTATAACCAATTTAAGAGGTCAAATACATATATTGTACTGACAGTCATCTTACAGCAATAACTTTCTACCTAATTATATCTATATCTTCTAACCTAATATATATTAAGAGCTGAAAGTGATCTCAATTATCTAACTTAATGTTGTAAATGCTTATATTGTGATGATATTATTTGACAAATAAAATATACAGAAGGGTGGTTCCACTGAAATGACATGACAGAACACTGATAAATAAAAACATGGCAACACAGTTAGCTCTTTTCAGCCTCATTCTGTCCACATTATCAAGCAACATTGCAACAGCACACGCACACATATACACATACACACGTGTGCACATGCACACACATATACATGCATGCAAATTCAGGATTTAGTACCAAAAAAAGTACAAATAAAATATTGGTGATTAGGACAAATGATAATTTGCCTTATTACAAAATAATGCACAATCCAGTCACCATGGGTGTTACATTTTACTTGCCTCGCCACATGTGACCACTTAATTTATTTTAATTATTTAATAATTCATTTGTTCGGTGCTAATACTCAGGCTTGAACTCCGAGGCTGGTTTTGTCCCAGAATTTGTTGTTGTTTTTTTGTTTTAGTTTTCTCAAGCCTAGAGTTTTACTGCTTGTACCACAGCTCCATTTCTAACTTTTGCTGGTGACTTTCAAATCAGAATCTAATGGACTTTTTTTTTCTTGGTCTGCTTTCAAACCACAATCCTCAGATTTCATCTTTCTGATTATCTAGGATTAAAGACATGAGCCAACAATGTGGCGTCTACTTTTTCCTCTGTAGTTATTTAATGCAAATACTTAGATAGTAATTTAAAACTTTATAGAAGCAAGATGTACAGTGATGATATTATCCTGTCAGAAATTTAAGCTAGTAAATTTCTTCTTAAGATCATAAACAAAAAATATCATGATATAATATAAGAGAACTCACTATTGAACATATCAGCTTTAAGAGCTTTCTAATAGATCCATTATTTGTTACCCAACATTAGGAAAAAAAAGTGTATAATGCAGTAGTAAAATAGAAGTATTTTGTGGGCATACTTAAATTCCTTGATTTTTAAAAGACACTTGTTTTCATCTAAAAAAGTAGGCCTGTCTATGTCTTCATGTGATTTTGATGATTGAATGTGCTTATTGAGAAGTCAAAGTGTATTAGTAGTCCTTTGCTATCAATTAAATCTCACCTCTTCTTCTTGGAGAATATAATGGTTAAAGCAATAGTTCAGAATCAGCAAGCAATTGTTAAGATCACGCATCCAGCGCCAGTGGATCACCAATAAGTAATCCTTGATCCCATTTTCCACAAAGTTTTGTCCCAGATACAATCGACATGCCTTCTCTAGCTGCTTTCCTTCACTCTTCAGGAAAAGTGTGATTCAACTGATTTCAGTCATATCTCTTACTAGAATTATCGGATTTAGATTCTTGTCTGCAATTTGCTCACAGCTACGTCTCTTTATATAGGTTACTAAAAAATGTATTTACTAATTTCAAGTAAATAAATAAATTCTATTTCCATCTCTTTTATTATTATTTTTAACTGTGAAAATACTGTACAGAGTGATTACAATTACATAGGCAAGATAATGAGTACATTTATCAAGCATTGTAGCCTCCTCCTTTGTTTCCTCTTCCCATCCCTTCCCATCCTTCCCCTGCCACCACCCTCCCCCCTGCTGCACCAAAGTTATAAAGTTTATTTTCAACATAACGACTTGTACATCTCATTGTTGCAATAGGTCCACCTGTATCCCTATTTAAACGATTTGTTTTTCCCCTTTCCCTCCACAAATTATACCGACATCAAATACAGTGAAATCAGGGGTTACACTGTGAGGGAGGGACATACAAAGCAACAAAGAAATAATCTTACAAATGTGTTAGAAAGAATCACATGAAAAAAAAATCATTTGAATACATATCTTAGGGTTCATTTCCCTAACATCACCTTATCTAACCTTTTCTGCTTGACTCAGATAATATACAATTGTTTACTCTATAAATTGATCAGAGGCATGGATTTTGTGGATAGCTAGGTTATTGCACATCTGTCTCTCTCCTCTTCCTTTCATGGTTCTCATAGATAATATGACTGCTCAATAATTATCCTAATTTATTTTGTTTTTATATTTTTTTGTTGCATCATTTCACTTTTTGCTCTGCCAGTTCCCAAATCACTTACATAGAAGGCATTATTTCATATTTTCTCATTCTTAGAATAAGCTTCATATGAAGACACCACTGGCCCTCGTTTTCAGTCTGTATCTTTGAAGTTGGGTTAAGGTTAGAGAGGCTGGAATATCCAGCAAAGGCTTAAGGGGGCTGGCCTGAGTCAAGGTAAGGTGGGTCCTGAGCACCTTCAAAGGAGGTACCTTTTGAATTTTAATAAGGGCTATGGTAACCCCCCACTTTTTGAATATGGCAAGAACCTGAGCCAGAAGGCCCTCCAGGCAGCTTGGGTTTTGAAGCCCCAGAATTATATCATCCATGTAGGCATAGGGAAGAGAGGTATCTGAACCCAGAACAGGCCGTAAAAGTGTGGCCAACTGTTGTTGGCAGAAGGCCAGGCTATTGGCTATTCCCTGTGGCAGCACCGTCCATTCACACCTCTAATCAGGCTGGGAAAAATTAAGAGAAGGGATGAAGAAAGCAAACTTCTCGCAGTCATCTGAATGCAGGGGGACAGAAAAAAACCAATCTTTAATATCTGCTGGAGCCTGCTGGCAACGAAAGGCAATCCTGAATTAGGGGGCGAGGATGCGGAAAAATAAAGACATAAGACACAGAATGGGGTTGGGAGGTCTGCAGCTCAAGACTGCAGCACCGTTTATTTTTAACTTTTCCTAATATATACTATTAGAAGTCAAGAGGTAACATAAGGCTACAATAGTCCAGAAAAACAAGGTAAATTTCAGGAAAAACAGAGTGCAGTAAAAACAAGACAAGGTCAACTGATAGAGAGTAAAAAAAACTCTGCAGCAAAGCAAAGCAATCCCAGGCACCTAGTGTTTATTTTTTTTTCTTTTTTTTCCTTTTGGTCCGGTCGTGGGGCCTGAACTCTGGGCCTGGGCACTGTCCCTCAGCTCTTCAGTTCAAGGCTAGCGCTCTACCACTTGAGCCACAGCGCCACTTCTGGGTTTTTTCTTTTTGCTTATATGGTGCTGAGCAATCGAACCCAGGGCCTCAGGCATGCAAGGCAAGCACTCTACCACTGAGCCAACTTCCCAGCACACCTAGTGTTTCTTAAGTAAGCCAGCTCCTTGTACGTGCCTCCAAGTGAGCACAGGGGTCAAGATGACCTTAGAGCTTTACTGTCGGCTCCCAACAAATATAAATTACAACCAAGGTATATTCTGAAGGTAGAGAGGAAGTCCAGGGCATGCCTCTTAGGGGCGTTCCTAATAGCTCCATCCCTTCATTAACCTTACATCTTGGAGCATAAGCCAATCCCCTGAGGCTTTTTGAATAACAAATACGGATGTGTTCCAAGGACTCATAGAAGGACATATGTGCCCAAGATTTATCTGTTTCTCTACCAGAAGGTGGAGGGCTACAAGTTTAGGTTTGTTCAATGGCCACTGCTCCACCCAGATTGGGCTTCCTGGCTTCCACCTAATGGGAGGTACTCGGCTTTTAGGATTGGGGGTGCACCCAAGCGAGTCCCCTTTGTTCTTCTCTGTAGTTATGAAAGTTTAAAAAATCCTTTTTCTTAACTCCCTCTAGATCCTGTTTAAGACTTTGTGCTTCATATCCATCCAGGATATCATCATAGGATGCTTGATGGTCTGTAGTGAACATGGCATCCATTTGTAGGGTGGAGTCCTTCCACCAAGGGGACGATCCTATGGGCTGAGGTCTTTTTGCCACGAGGCTGCCTGGGCCTCACAGCAGTGGGGATTCCTCCTTGAGTTAATGGGGCTAGAGGATGCCCCTCCCCTAGTTTAAAGGTTTTCCATCTAAATCAAACTTGGATACACATTCTTTTTCCAATGGTATCCCTCCCTGACCCTGGGGCAGCGTGTAGGGGGTAGTTTGCTCCCAGGCTGGCTGGCAGGAGATTGTTGTGAACAGTCCCTCTTAAAGTGCCCCTCCTGGCAACATTTGAAACAAGTCCTTCTCCCCGATGGTCTTGGGGTTCTTTAGCCCTGGGCTGCCAGTGCCTGGGTAATAGCCTCCATCATTACAGATGTCTGAGCCTGTAAAGCTAAAACAGTGATTGGGACTGGTGCTGTTGCATGTCCACATCTTGCGAGGCCACCACCCATCTGCCCAGGGAACTCTCTCTCAATCCTGTGCAGGCCATGTAGTGGTTTGCATTCATCTCTTCCCAGACAAGCAGGTTTACAAACTGATCTTGGAGGTTCCCTGCTGGCAGCTTCCAGTGAATGCTCTGTTGGACTTGGTCTATAAAATCAGGTAGAGGCTCACCTGGTTTTTGTCTCACTCCTGCTATGGGGGACTCAGTAGGCACATCATCCAGTTTGTACCATGCGGCAAGTCCTGCTGCCTCACCTGGTCATGGTACAGGCCAGGTATTGCGGCCTGTTGGATGCCAGTGGAGTACCCTTCCCCCATCCCTGTAAACATGAGTAAGTAATAGCTATAGCTGGTTGAGCCTGCCGGTTATTCTCCGCTCACACTCTGAATTCCTCCTTAAAGAAAGCACAACATTTAATAACTGAGAACAAGTAAGGACGGCTTTGGCCACATCCAGCCAGTCCTTAGGGACACACAGGTGATAAGCAATGTCTGGTAATAGGGTCTGGGCCCGAGGAGTTTGGGCCATCCTCCGCCACTGCCTTACGGAGTTCTTTAAGATCCTTAGCTTCCCATGGATACCATTCCAAGGGCCTGCTAGCTCCTGGTGCCAGATTGACTGGATACGCTTGGGGAAATGAATTCTGTGGCCTAGGGTCCGGGCTCTTGGGTGGTGGCCCTTTCTTTCCAGTGGCGGCCTCCGAGTAGGCTACTTCCCCAGCCCTCAGCCCCTCCATGGAAGGTTGGTAGGGGTACAGGTCTTGCAAGTCCCTTTTGCAGGTTGCATAAGGCACCGTGCCTCCCCTCTAATAGGGGGAATAGGGAGGGGGCCTACAACCATCAGCAGCATCTGAGTTAGAGGGAGTAACATTCACCCTTATTTTGACTTCCACTGTGCATGTGTCAGTGTGTTCTCAGTCGAATTTGACCCATTCCTTTTCCTTCTCACTTCCCAAGTCCTCCTGTACTCTTTCTAGGCCTAATGTTGTCTCCTCCTCCTTCTTCTGTGAGATAGCATTACCCATAGTAAGGGTTTCACTTACCCTGAGAGACTGCTTACCCTCGGCAAGTATCTTTTACCTTTGTGCCCCACGTTGGGAGCCAGATGTCGGGACTTTGTCCATCCCACGAAAGATGGACGGGGCCCGAGGAAAGGTAAGTGCTGACGCTCGCCCATTCCCCAGCCTCCCTCAACCCAGGAGATAATCAGATGCAGCAGGGAGTCAAGTCAGGCAGGAAGAAACTCATTTATTAACAGAGCAAGCCGTTTTTAAAGCAAAAAAGAGTGGGAGGCATGGCAGGGTAGGAAGAGGAACCAATCACTGTCAAGGTCACACCCTATCATGCACCTAAGCTTCCACAGGCTGGTTACGCACTGAATGTAAAGCAAATTGGGTTCTGCCCACTCAACTCCCTCTCAGCACCATCTTTGCTGCCCATGTGCTCTACAGTAAATTAGGCTCTGCCCACTCAACTCCCTCTCAGCGCCATCTTTGCTGCCCATGTGTCCTACAATCAAGGAAAGGATTCTTAAAGGTGTCATAGAGAAAAGATTATTTATAAAGGATATACAGTAAGAATAAATACAGATTCCTTAGCTGATATGGTAAAAAGGAAAAAAGAGGCTTGCATGATAGATGACAAACATTAAAGGCAAACAACTACCAACCGTGAATATGATCCCAAGCCAAACTCTCCTTTATATTTAAAGGATATATAAAAATATTTCATGGGGCTGGGAAGATGGCTAATTGGTAGAGCACTTGCCTTGCGTGCCTGAGGCCCTGGGTTCAATTCCTCAGCACCACATAAGAAAAAAGAAAAAAGCCAGAATCAGTGCTGTGGCTCAAGTGGTAGAGTGCTAGCCTTGAGCTGAAAAGCTGAAGGACAGCACCCAGGCCCAGAGTTCAGGTCCCATGAACACACCACCCCAAAAAAAAATCATGACAAAGAAAACGAAACAATTTATCTCCACCAGATCAGCAGGATAGAAGTGAATCAAATGTATCCTACATAGAGAAGATCATGAAGAAAAGAAACTGGTAATATAAGATGTTCCCTACCAGAGAACAAGGTAAATACATTAAGAGTAGATGAGGCACAGCTCCTAAGAGCTCCTAAAAGAACTCACCCAAATATATAAAATTAGTTGGAAAAAAATGAGACATCACAACATAAATTAGCAAAATTGTGAATGTGATAAGAGAGAACTTTGAAAACCATATGCCAATCACCTGGAGAATCTTGGAGAAATTGATGCTTTCCTATAGTTGAATTGAACCAAGAAATGATACATAAGAAGAAATGAAAATTAAATGTCAATAAACAATTTTCCATACCAGAAAAATATAGGACTCAATGGATTTACCATGAAATTAAGACATGCATATACCTTACAATACTCAGATCTAACTCTTCAGTGGAATAGAAAGGGAAATGGAATTATCAAACACATTCAATGAAGCTAGAATTAGATTCTTCCTCATATCAGATAGGGACTCACCAAAGAAAGAGAACTATGAACCCAGCACTTTTATAAGCATTGATGCAAAAGTTCTTAATAAAATTCTCACCAACCAATTTCAGCAACTATCAAAAAAATCATATCCTATGATGAAACAGTATGCATCCTAGGATACAATTGGATTCAATATACTTGTCAATAAACATAACGCACACCATCAGCAGAAGCAAGGACAAGAACCACGTGATCATCTATAGGGATGTAGAAATAGCTTTTAACAAGCTCAAATAGCACTTTATGATTAAAATGTCTGAGAAGCTAGGAACGCATGGAAATTTCCTCAATATAATTTAAAGTATGTGTATGAAAAAGAGATAATAAGCATGTACCTAATGGTGGAAGCATGAAGATACTAAAATTAGGGATGAGAAAAGGATGTCTCTCTATTATTCTTCAAAATAGTAATGGACTTTCTAGAAGGGCTATAGGTAAGAGAAAAACATAAAGGGAATTTAAATAGGGAAGAAGTAAAACTATCACTTTTCACAGATGAAATGATCCTGTATTTAAAGGACCCTATAGCTTCCTAACTCAAGTTAGTAAAGGTGATGCTAACCTTCAGCAATGTAGCAGGGTATAAAACCCACAAGAATCAGTACTTTTTCTGTGTTACCAACAATTGGAAGACACAGGCTGAAATCCAAAAAACCACCTCATATGTATTAGCCTCAATATCAAATCAAACCTAAACAAAACAAAACAACAACAATAAAAGTAGGAACTAATTTAACTAAAAATGTGAAGGACCTCTACTGTGAAAACTTTAAAACTCCAAAAAAGGAAATTGAAGGAGATTCAAGGAAATGGAAAGCTTTTCAATGCTCCTTGTTGGAAGAATTAACATTGTGAAAACTGCAATACTGCCCCCAAACAATTGACAATGCAATACCTATCAAAATCCCAACAATATTCTTCAATGCAGTAGAGAAAGCAATCCAAATTTAATATGGAATTACAAAATTACAGTTAAAACAAAAGGCTTAGAAAGGAACTCATGGGCCTATTGTCTTACACACACACACACACACACACACACACACACACCCCACACACAATGGAATTCTATTCACCCATCAGAAAGTGCCACGCCTACTCCGGTGGAGTCTGCTTAGCTTGGAAAACCTGCATTCAGACCTGAGAATGGGGCTTCACAGAGACCTATCTCTGAGAATGGGACTTCACCGAAGTCTACCTCAGAGAATGGGGCTTCAAAGAGGCCTACCTCCTGGAAAGGCTGGCAAGCCCCTGGGAAAGATGTGTTTCTGTCCCTGTTTTTCTTTTCTTCACTGTATAGGAGTGCCTATTAATCTTTTACTGTTCCTGCTGCTCATTGTACTTACTCATGCTCAACGTTCCCTTATTCAAGGCTCTTTCTTAAGAGTATTGACAACTCCAACATCTGATGAGTGTCTTAAAAATATGACTAACTCACCAGAGTTAAGTGCTACCCTGAAAGCACCTCTTATGGAGGCTAGTAGACAAATCATAAGTAAATATAAAAGTATTGGGGGTTTCACGATTTCATTTCAGCAGAAAGAATTGTTTGTAAGAGATTTACAAGAAGCTGTAGGCGTGTCTAGAACAGAAAGAATGTATGGCAATTGCTGGGAGAACTACTTAGGAGAAAGAACTTCCTGTTACTCTGTTTCATTTACTAAGAGACTTGCTAGATCTAAGCTCCTTGGTGCTTACTATTAAAGAAGGAACAGGAAAGATCTTATGGGACAGTTAAGGCCTCTATAGAAAAAAGTAATGGTTAATTGGTGATAAACATCGAAACCCATTGTATTTCTTAAAAATAGAGGTAAAGCCTGAAACAAGTGTCTATCAGGCAACCAGCTGGTGACCACCCAAGAATGAAGCCCTGTAGCATGATTGTGTAACCTTTTGCCCTTTCTCATGGAGACTTTTGCTTTAAAAGTTTGTTATCCTCTGCATTAAATCGCACTCAGCATCCACTCCTCTTGTGTGTGAGTTGTCTGTTTGCCATCTCCCCACCTATTCCAGTTCCTCCACTAGGTGTTCTCCGTTGTCCCGACAGAGCCGGTCCGCGGCAAGAAAGGATGACTTTTCACCAGTCTTAAGGAAAATGAAAGGCTTGGGAAAATTACAAAGAGAAAGGAATGAAGACTCAGAGCAATATAGGTTTCATAGATTCATTCATTTATGGTAGTTAGAAGGTGCCAACAAATGTACAAGTAAACATGACAGATTCTACCTCGTCCCACTTAGAATAGCCACTATGAGGAAAACTAAAAATAGCAAATGCTGGCATGGATGTAGCCAAATGGGAACTCTATTAGACTGTTGGTGGGGAATTAAACTTTTTAACCTATCTTGAATGAAGTACAGAGTTTCTTCAAAAGACTAAACATAGATCTCTTATGACCCATTAATTCCTCTCATGGGCAGTAATCCAATAAATAACAACCAACCTCACATTAAAGCTACCAGCATAAACATGTTAAGGGCCCAGTCTCAGAGTTCAAGGATGGGAAGCAAAGTTACCACTGCTGGTATTTGTTTCCTCAAATATGAAACTTTTGACATAAGATATCAAATCATCCTATTTGCAGCAGCTAGGATAGGACTTAACTGTAGTGGGTGATAAAATGGCTTTTTTGAATGTTAGGAAAAGATGTAGGCAGTCCAAGAAAAAGGAGATTTGTTTTTATTGTTGTTGGTCCAGGGGCTTGAAGTCTGGGCTTGGGCACTGTTCCTGAGCTCTTCAACTCAAGGTGAGGTCTGTACCTCTTGAACCTCAGTGCCACTTCTGGTTTTCTGGTGGTTTAATGGAGATAAGAGTCTCAGGGACTTTCCTGCCCAGGCTGGCTTTCAACAGCAGTCCTCAGATCTCAGTTTCCTGAGTATATAGGATTACAGCTGTGATCCACTGTCATCAGTTTAAAAATGGGGTGGGGGTTAATAAAAGAAAACTCATCTCTTCACCAGTGTCTAAACCTCAACTATCACTATTAAAACACTTCATCCTCAACTCATTTCATCAGACATTTGTAAATTTTCTCTTTTCCTTCATGTGGGAATACTGCAGTCAATATCAACTCAGTTGTGAGACTGGATCAATTGTATGGTAATTTCTATCACCTAAATCAAGAACACTTACATCAAAACAAATGAAAACCTCATTTGGAATAATTATTTTCTCTTTTTATTACAAATCTGTGATTGATTACTTCATTGGACCTCCTAACAGAGTGATGACATTTTCTTTCTCTTTAGCAATTGGCTTTCTTCCACATGTGGTCAAATATTTAAGAATTCAAAGAGTTCCATTGATATTTCATTAAGCTGACCTCTAAGAAAATGTGCATTTCTGGTATTTGGTCTGCTGTCTTGTCCCTACACACACAGTCATTCTATGATTTATTTGTTCTACAAGGAATTCTATTTTCCAATCTTTGTATTACCAATTTTAGTCTCTTTAATCAGTCTTTCTGACCCACTCTTGGGACTCTCATTTCAGTCTGCCTCATAAGAAATATATTAGTTATCAGTTAAATGACTTTCAGCTTTTGTTTTTTGCCTGATTTAATGTAGGCTGTGATAGCAGCCCTGACTGGCTGTGCTCACTGGAGTTTTTTGTTTGTTTGTTTTGTTTTGTTTTTAGAGGTCTAGGATTACTATTCAATGTATTAGCTTCTCTGGGCCCCAGTGATCCCCTGGTGTACAGTCAATGTGTTATTCTCCTAAAGATACAAAAACAGCTGGTTAAATTCCTGTTTTATTTGTCTCAAAATGAGGCAATCTGGCATCCTTGCAAATCCATGAATAATCCTCTGTAACCACTTGCAGAAATAGTCTATCAAGATGGCTTTTCAAGGTTGACTGTGAAAAATGTTCATTTCCAACTTACCACCATAAAACTGATCACATCCCTGGGAGGAGAATTTTGGAAGCAATGTTCCCCTTCCTTTCTTTTCTTATGATAGATCAAACCATAATATTCTGCAATTGTGGTCAGCCTGGAGCACATTTTCCCAATAATATTCTGTAGTGTAAAAGAGGATCAACTATAAAAATAAAGGTGAAAATACTTGTCTACTAAGACTGATTCATATCTGTTGCTTATATCTGTTGTTATTTTCATTACTTCAAGCACATGGATAATTTATATTGGGATTAGACAAGTTGCAAAGGATTAATGGAATAAACATTCAGTTTACTTTCATATATCCAACATAATACACTTAACCCCTTATGGAAAATTAAATCTAACTGTAGAAACAATGTCAGGAATATAAAACAAGCCTCAATATGTATAATCTGGCACACATAACCCATCATCTACTCAGAAATTCAGTCTCCATAAATATTTATTTTGTAAAATAATAAAAATTTAATTAATGATTATGACTTTTAATTATCATCTGAAATACTCCTCATGCATATAATTTAATAGATATCACCTAGACACGTATTTAACATGCATGCAGAAATCAAATTTCCACCATTTAAGCTAGATGAGAGGAGTCATACTCTCGTGTACTGTGTGGTGTGAATTTTACCACAGTGCTGAACCCTTCCACCTGAAACCAAGTGTATTGTGGAATAATCTATTATTTGATGTTAAGATGAGTGCAAAGTGTAGAATACACTTTGAACTACTACATTAATTCACAGAAATGAAACAATAATATATATTATTTAAGTTCTAATGCTTCTCAATTTTACAATTCATAAAATATATCATTAAAATTAGCTTCAATTTCTTCTTTTCTATAGCTGCTGAAATTAAAATTATATATTAAGCATTCAATATTAAGAAATCAATAATGAGTAACCTATTATTAAAATGATATACTATTAAACTGTGATTTGAAGTATAGTTCTAACCAATTGTGACGCAAAAAACATTTATTAGAATTATGGGTAATATTTTTAAAACTTACCAGCTTTTTATTTGTTTCCTAGTTGTGTCATTTGTTTCTCTTCGTCCAAGTCATCTCTCCACCTTGTTTAGTTTTCTATTTTATTGGTTTGCTGATTGTGCATTTTGTTTTCCCTTTTTAGTGATTGACATGAGGCTGAAAATCTGTACGCCAGTTCATTACTTCCTATGATAAAGTAAAATTCCTGTTCTCCACAGCTGTTGTAGTCTTCTTTGTATAGTACAGTATTTCCCCCACTCCCATCTCCTGTATTGCTGCTCTTGAATATTTTATTCTATTTTTTATTTATATTTTATTGTCAAGGTAATTTAAAGCAGGGTTATAGTTATGTAAGTAAGATAATAGATTTATTTCTTTTCTAACCTGTAACCCAGTCCCTCATTTTTCTCCCTCTTCCCTCCCAATGCCCACACCAAGATCATTTCCTACATATTGTCTTGTGAGTATCACTGTTACCTAGGTTCCCCCTTTTACCTTTGTCTCACCATTTTGTTTTTTCCCTTTCCCTTGCCTAGTTCAGCTCAACATATTTACACTACTCAGGGTATCAAAATCAAATATAGTGTCTGCAGGGGATAAATCATAAGTGGGGAAAAACAAAAAGTTAAAAAGAAATCACATAGTACATTAGAACAACAACAACGAAGAACATGTGTTAGAGTTCATTTCACTTGGAATCACCTTATATGGTCATATCTACATAGCAATTGACCTCTTCTGCTCATCTACTAAGATTATCCTTGATGTACACAATCATGATCCCCTATTACCCACTAATCCCACATCTGGGCATTACCCAAGTGATCACAAACAAGGCCACACTAAATCTACCAGCACAATTATGTTTATCACAATATTATTTACCACAGCTAAGATATGGAATCAATCCAGATGCTCCTCAGTAGATGAATAGATCAAGAAAATGTTACACACACACACATACACACATACATACACATGGAATACTATGCTTCCATCAGAAAGAATGATATCACCTCATTTGTAAGGAAATAGGAGATCGTCGAAAAAAATCACATCAAGTGATGCCAGACTTAAAGAAACATAGGTCCCATGGGTTCCCTTATTAATAATAATTAGTTTATATCAAGGATAATTTCATGTACATTAATTTGGCATTTTGTTCCATGTTGAGCATAAAACATTATTGCTATATTGTTTGTTATTATTTCTGCAAACAGGCAAGTATATGTAAAGAATTACGTTTATCTCATCCATTACTGAAGGAAGAACACCTAAAAGAGCAACCCCTACAAGGAAGACCAACTCCTACATATTTAGCTTCACTCCTATGTAAGGCCAGTGTTGTCCCCTGTATCCTCACGTTATACATTACAACTCTATATTTGGTCATCCTGTATATCCACTATCATCTATATTGTGACCTAAATGCCCCAGCAATATCAGTTGCTTTACTTTTTGAAAAATTTCTCTGTTGCTTAGGTTGGTGTGTGTGTGTGTGTGTGTGTGTGTGTGTGTTGTTTTACAAATATCAGAAAGCAACATTTTACATCATTTAGATTACATCTTTTAGGTCATTGTAAGTTGTGGCTAATGGGAGAAATCTCTTGCTATTTTAAAGATGAAACAGAAAATTATATTTGTGCATGTGTCACAGTTGCTTTATTAGTCTGTAGTTGAACACATAACTTTGATTAATATCTTGCCTGTTGTGAAAAATGTGAATAACAGTGAACTACAGATATATTTACGAGTTACCCAGAGAGAATTAATCATATGATTGGTGGGTCAGATGATATTTCAACTTTGCATTTCTTTAGAAAATTGCATACTACTTTCTACAACGAGAATACTAACCTATATTTTGACCAAGAGTGTAGAAAATTTCCTTTACTCCACACTCTCACCAACATTATTACCTTTTAAGTTTTTTTAAAGGGCATGTTTTTACTATGTGCAGTATCCCAGGCTGGCCTTAAGCTGAAATCCTCTTACTCCAATTTCCCAAATGCTTGGAATTACAAGCCTTTACCACCACACCAAGTTCCTTCGAATATTTTTGATAAGAGTTATAATAGTTATGTAGTAGTATCATAGTAATTTTGAATTGCATTTCTCTAATGACTTCTGTTCACATAGCATTAAGCCAGCATAGAAGTGATATTAAACACAACTTTTTAAAGCCACTGGTGATTTTCAGGGCATATTGGAAAATATGTCTATTCAGAACTTTTATTGATTTTTAATCAAGTTCCTTGTTAATCTCATCTTTAATCTCTCTATACAAAATCAATAATACATTCCAGGTAGTAGAAAGGAAGAAATTGAGCAACACCTAACATTTTTCAATTTTCAATAACATGATATTGCTTAAATCATTTTTGCTTATGCTTGAGACTATATAACTCAATTTAGTGAAGCCTTTTACTGTGGAGAGCTGCGGGAGCCGACCAAAGATGGCGCGGCCGCATGGCACGGCCAAGCCAAAGATGGCGCTGGCTTCCGCCTTCCGCCTTCCCCATGGCGAGTGCTCTCTGTGAAAAACAACTCCTTATATGGCTATGACTTGGCTCCTAGTTTGCTTCCGTGTTTGCGACCCTATTGGTATATGCCACTTGGCACCTCGGGATTGGCCATCCAGGAGGTTTATAACCGGAGTGCAGGTGCGGGGCGAGAGAAGAAGCTAATAATCAAGGTTCCTGAATAAACTGCTTTGAGAAGAATCCTGGGTCGTGTCTTCCTTGCTGGTCGAGGTAGATGCGACAAGTGGTGGCCCGTACGGGGAACTAACTCCACAAGGGATCCAGAACTCTTGGCAGTCAGGGTGGTGCACCGGTAAGTTCCCAGGTAAGTGGGAATCCGCGATTAAAGTGGGCATAATACGGGGCTCTTCTCTGTAGATAAAGAGAGAGCGGAAACCCGGGAAAAAATAAAGGCCTAAAGTGAAAGTAAGAATATAAATATAAAAAATAAAAAAGGGAGTAAAAGAAGATAAAATTTTTATAACTAAGATGGGTGCCGCGACATCTCATCCAATTTTTCTGGCCCTGAATGAGCTCCTACGCTCAAAAGGACTAAAGTTTAAGAAGGGTGTTTTACAGAGTTTCCTTGAAGAATGCAATGTTGTAGCTCCTTGGTTCATAGTGTCCGGGAGCCTTACAGTAGCCTCGTGGGAAAAATTAGGGAGGGATTTGGACTTTGCTTATGAACAGGGCACATTAAAGGCAGGAGTCCGCACCATTTGGAAACTGATAAGAGGCTGCCTGGAGGACCAGCGCTGCTGTGAGGTTATAGAAAATGGACAGTCAGCACTGGAGCAGTTACAGGAGGAGAGGTCAGGCAATCAGTGAAAAGGGAGACAGTAGACAGGGCAAAAGGGGGCAACTATACCCAGATCTGTCTGAGCTGAAATCGGAAAGAGAAAGTTCCAGTGAGTTAGAGGAGGAAGAAGTGAGAGCACTTATTCAACAGATGAAAAGGAGTCGTATAAAAAAGGGAAAACATAAGCTAAGCCAACCTGTGCTTAATGAGGATGTGGAAAGAACTTTTGGTCAGGCCCCTTTAGATGACGTAAAAGGAACTTCCGGTCAAGTCCCCTTAGGTCCTCCTCCATATCAACATGGAGCCAATGGGCATACGTTTTGCCCGGATACTTGGCGGACTGCCCGAGCAGAACTCGCCTTCCCAGTTTTTCAAGACGGTAATCAACAGAGATTTCATGAGCCTCTAGAATTTAAAGTAATTAAGTCCCTGGCTGAATCTGTTCGGATGTATGGGATTACAGCCTCTTTTACCATAGCTCAAGTGGAGGCTATAAAGAGATACTGCATGACTCCCTCTGATTGGGCAAGCCTAGCACGGGCATGTTTGAGTCCAGGCCAGTACTTGGATTGGAGGGCATTTATGCTGGAATTTTGTAGTGAACAGGCAGCCATCAATCAAGAAAACGGAAACCCGGCTTGGGACAGAGATATGCTCTTAGGACAAGATCGCTTTGCTAATGCTCAGATAGGATATCCCCCTGAAGTGCATCAACAGATAAATGATGTTTGCATTAGGGTGTGGAAATCACTACCAAATAAAGGGGAAGTTAGTCGCAACCTCACCAAGATCCTGCAGGGGGTTACTGAGCCTTTTTCAGATTTTGTGGCCAGAATGGTGGAAGCAGCAGGCAAAATTTTTGGGGACCCTGACATGGCCATGCCTCTTATAAAACAATTAGTCTATGAGCAATGCACCAAAGAATGTAAAGCCGCCATTACCCCACATAAACATAGAGGGTTGGAGGCCTGGATGAAAGTGTGCAGAGAGCTGGGAGGACCTCTAACTAATGCAGGCCTTGCCGCTGCAGTACTACAGTATTCAAATAGGCGGGGGAGAAACTCTGGAGCGACATCTGGAGTATGCTTCAGGTGTGGCAAGGCTGGTCATCTCAAGAGAGATTGCCCAGAGAGAAAAGGACCCGAAAGAGCTGGAGGAGTTCCAACAGGTAAACAGCCAGGGCTGTGCCCCAGATGTAAAAAAGGAAAGCATTGGGCCAATGAATGTAGATCCATCAGAGATGCTAATGGCCAGCCCTTGGGCCTCATCACACAGCCAAAAAACGGGCAGAGGGGCCCCCGTCCCCAGGGCCCGCAAATGTATGGGGCAATGGAAAGCTCAAACCAGGAAATTCCCCAAGAAGGATGGCCCACCCTGAGACATCCCAAGAACCGCGGAGAGCCACTACAGGCTCAGCGGGACTGGACCTCCGTGCCACCACCAGACTCGTATTGACCCCACAAATGGGTGTTCAGTTAATAGAGTCAGATTTTCAAGGTCCTTTAGAACGGAGCACGGTGGGGTTACTAATTGGCCGGTCTTCTGTTGCCCTTAGAGGGCTTAAAATTCACCCAGGAGTTATTGACCCAGATTATACAGGTATAGTTAAAATTATGGTAGAAGCCCCAAAAGGCATTGTAGCAATTTCCCTGGAGATAGAATTGCCCAATTGTTACTCTTACCTAGCCTACATGAAAAATTTCCTGCCATACAGTCTGAGAGAGGTGAAAAGGGTTTTGGCTCCTCCGGAATTGAGTCAGTGTACCTAGCTCTGGATTTAGATCAGAGACCCATGCTTGAGCTGGAGATTGAAGGAAAAAAGATTATAGGACTGTTAGACACAGGGGCTGATCGTAGCATTATTGCTAAAAAGGATTGGCCAAAAAGGTGGCCATTACAGGCCTCAGAACAAACCCTGAGAGGGCTAGGCTATGCCAAAGCTCCTGACTTAAGTGCAAGACCCCTCAACTGGAAGGATGGAGAAGGACACTCTGGAAACATCCAGCCTTATGTTTTAGAATTGCCTGTTTCCCTGTGGGGTAGAGATTTACTAAAAGAGATGGGGTTTTGCCTTAGTAGTAAATATTCTCCCACCTCAAAGGAAATGATGTTACGAATGGGCTACTGCCCAGGACAAGGACTGGGAAAAAACTTGCAAGGCTGTAAAGAGCCTCTTGATGTCCACCAAAAACTTGATAGACATGGGCTGGGTTTTTCATAGGGGCCGATGAGGATCAAATTCCCATTACCTGGAAGACGGAGGAACCGGTATGGGTAGCTCAGTGGCCTCTATCCTCCGAAAAGCTTTTAGCCGCTCATAAACTGGTAGAAGAACAAGTAGCCCTGGGTCATGTGAGACCCTCAGTTTCACCATGGAATACTCCAATATTTGTGATAAAGAAAAAGTCAGGTAAATGGCGATTACTTCATGATTTGCGTGCCATAAATGCACAGATGCAAATTATGGGCCCTGTACAAAGAGGGTTACCTTTGCTTTCTGCACTTCCTGCCCATTGGCCTATTATGGTAATAGACATAAAAGATTGTTTCTTTTCTATCCCCTTGCATTCGGCTGATTGTGAGCGCTTTGCTTTTACTGTGCCCTCTTGTAACCATGAGGAACCTGACCAAAGATATGAGTGGGTCGTGCTGCCTCAGGGTATGGCCAACAGCCCCACTATGTGTCAGTTGTTTGTCGGCAGGGCTATAGCTCCTGTTAAAAAAAGGCATCCAAAACTCAGGGTGGTCCATTATATGGATGACATTTTGTTAGCTCATAAGGAGGAGGCTGGATTACAAAAGGCCTATGCAGAATTGGTTCTTTCCTTAAGAAAACAGGGTCTTTATCCGGCGCCAGAAAAAACACAAACAGGCAGAGTGGTGGAGTATCTGGGAGCTAAGATACATCCCAGGTCGATTGTGCCTCAAAAATTGACCCTGAGAAAAGATAACTTAAAGACTTTAAATGATTTTCAAAAATTGTTGGGGGATATTAATTGGATAAGGGGGTATTTAAAATTTCCAAATTATGAATTAAAACCCTTATTTGACATGCTAAAAGGAGATATAGATTTAAACTCCCCACGAGACCTGACTGAGAGTGCCCGATTTGCTCTTAAAAGGGTGGAGGAGGCTTTAAGTGCCGCCTGTTTAAACAGGCTACAAGATGGCCAACCTTTTGATTTATGCATTCTTCCTACTGAAGCCCAACCAACTGGGGTACTTTGGCAAAAGGGGCCGTTGATGTGGTTACATTCTCATGTTTCCCCCGGAAAGGCGCTGGAATATTACCCTGAGGCAGTAGCGGGCTTAGCTCTACAAGGAATTCAACAGAGTTTACAATTTTTTGGAGTTTATCCACACTCCATCATTGTTCCTTACAATGCCTACCAAGTTCAGACTTTATGTGCCACTATTGATAATTGGTCCATTTTGAGATGCACGTTTCCAGGAGTTATTGATAATCATTTTCCCAAAGACCCCCTACTAAGATTTGTAAAGGAACATCCAGTGATTTTTCCAAAGGTAACTGCCCAAAAGCCTATTAGAGGGGCTATAAACATATTTACGGATGGCTCCAAAACAGGATGCAGGGCATACGTTGCAGGTAACCAAGACCCCGTGCAGCATCAATTTGTCCCCGGTAACCCACAGATTATTGAGTTGATGATTGTAATTGAAGTATTTAAAGCTTTCCCCTGTCCTTTTAATTTAATATCAGATTCAGCCTATGTAATAAATGCTTTAAAAATATTGGAAGCGGTTGGTACAATAAAGGCTACCAGTTCTGTTCTAGCTCCCTTTACCTTGTTACAATCCCTTATATGGAAACGCAAGGAACCCTTTTTTCCAATGCATATTCGAGCACATACGGGCCTCCTAGGGCCACTGACAAAAGGTAATGCCTTGGCTGATGCGTACACTAGAGCTGAGTGGGCGCTCCATGCTTCTTCTGTTGACTTAGCAAAAGATTTTCATGCCAAATTTCATGTAAATGCCAGGACTTTACAAAGTCGCTTTTCCCTTTCTAGAGCGGATGCACACCAAGTGATAAAGGAGTGCCCCCAATGTATTATTTACCATCAGCCCCCTACGTTTGGAGTTAATCCACGTGGTTTAAGACCCTTACAAGTATGGCAGATGGATGTAACTCATGTATCTGAATTTGGCTGTTTAAAATATCTACATGTTTCTGTTGACACCTTTTCGGGTGTTGTATTTGCCATCCCCCTGTCAGGAGAAAAGGCTACTGATGTAATATCTCACTGCTTGGAAGCGTGGGCAGCCTGGGGAATGCCAAAACAGCTAAAAACTGATAATGGTCCAGCCTATACTGGGCAGCGCTTTGCTTCCTTTTGCACTCAAATGGGTGTTTCCCTGGTGCATGGACTGCCCTATAACCCTCAAGGGCAAGAAATTGTGGAAAGAGCTCATCGCACTATCAAGGAAATGTTACAAAAACAAAAAGGGGGAGCTGGACCCCTGATGGCTACGGCAAGACAAAGAATAGCCATGACACTATTCACCCTAAATTTTTTGAATTTGGATAACGCTGGTCGCTCAGCGGCGGATAGGCATAACAGTTCCACTCCTTCGGCCTTAGGATAGGCTTTGTGGAAGGATGTGCTCACCGGGCTCTGGAACGGGCCTGACCCCGTGCTGGTATGGACACGAGGATCTGTTTGTGTTTTTCCTCAGAATCGTTCGGATCCAGTGTGGGTGCCTGAACGACTTGTGCGGCGAGTCCAAGATGAACGAAACCCGAAAGAAACAAAAGATTGCGTTGCTGATCATACAGCTCCTGATGATCCAACAGGGACAGGCGGTACCGAGGTGGGGGATACTGTCTGCATTCCCGAGGCCCATGCCCGTGAGACATGACGCCTCTCTTTTCCCTAAGTTTTTCACCACAAATAAGACTCTTAACCTTCCCTTTTACCCAGAGGATAAAGAAATGGCAGGGGTTGGTGAAGCTAGAAAAATTAACTTGATGGGCACGTTATGCTTTCGCTTAAGTGATGTGACCCTTAATGGTAGTTGCATAGCCTTGACTCGTTCCCCAGCTGCTTATGTTAGATATTGGTATGGAAATCCGAGATCAACTGAGGCTTGGACAAATGCTACTGGATTCATTGGTACTGTTTTAGGCAGATATTATGAAAGTTTAAAGTTAAGCAGAGACCCGTGGCCTGTAAAACAACCTAAATTGGCCCCTTTTTGCCTGCCTGACTAGATGGGGGAGGCTTGGCCCTGGACAGGTTGCCAATCACGACAGGTTATTTGGGCTGATGAGTCTGATTTTTCATTTTCCCCTAATGTCTTGTCTGATGCTAGTGTACAATTTAGGGCTGGAATTAATCCCTTTAATAATTGGCTGTTATGTGGTCTTAATGGAAGTTGCTTGCAGGCTGAACCTATAGTTATGCTGCAAGGGGGTCACTTTTTTATAGCAAACATGACTTGTAATTTGATTAGTACTGCCCGTACTATAGGTGCCAATTGTCGTTTCAGTAAAAATTATACGGTAATCAGCTATCAGCCTACCCCCGTGTGTGTGGTTTCCCCTTTTGTGTTTTTGGTAATTAACAACATCTCTATATGCTCAGATGATGTGTGTGCTTGCACTAATGAAACCTGCTATTATGCTACCTGCTGGAGTTCTCAGTATCCGTTAGCCATAGTTACACGCATTCCGCGTTGGGTGCCTGTGCCAGTAGATGCTTCTCAAGCTGTAACCTTGTTTAGGCATAAGAGAGATTTTGGCATCACTGCGGCCATTGTAACTGCTATAGCTGTAGCTGCTGCGGGTGCGACGGCTGCCGCTGTCGCCATGTCACATACTGTGCAGACGGCTCAGACTCTAAATAACTTGTCGGCTACTACAGCCAGAGCTCTGGATTTACAACAAGTGGCCTTTGCACAATTAAAAGGAGGACTGATGCTGTTAAACCAAAGGATTGATCTTGTGCAGGAACAGGTTGATATCATGTGGCAGTTGGCTCAGCTGGGATGTATTCAAAAATATGAAGGGCTTTGTATTACTACTATTCTGTACTATAACTATACTCAGGCAGCAAATTTGTCTAAACAACTGTCAAGTTATCTTTTAGGCAACTGGACGGGAGAATTCGACCAATTGATGTTGCAGCTACGATCGGCCATTGTCGTGGTAAACTCCACCCGGATGGATGATGCCCTGTTACAAGATGTTTCCTCCTGGATTTTGACAGCTGTGGATCATTTGAAGGAGTGGGCGGGATTAGGCTCCCTTATCGGTATCCTGGCATTGGTGATCTTGCTGTGCCTGTGGTGCATATGCCTTATTAGGAGCTCGCAGCGCAGGAGTATGGCTATGGTGGTCCAGGCCTTCACTGCCATTGAGGCCGGACAGTCCCCCCACGCGTGGCTTGCCACGTTAACGGAATAGCACAGGGTGTAAGGCAAACGCACTGCACTTGGGCAAACGCACTGCACATGGGAATCACTTCCTGGCGTGAGCCCAAGAAGAGCATGTTGGGCTGCAAGTGGGTTGATGCCCAAGATCCCACCTCTGCAAAAAAGGCATCGGACGGGCCTGGTCGTCACTGGGGGAAGCGCGCCCCTCAGGCGAAGACCAGTGCAAGGTCCTCTCATTAATGTTTTAGACAGAGGCCCAACCTCTACTCTTACCTGTCGCTTAATAAAACAAAAAGGGGGAGCTGTGGAGAGCTGCAGGAGCCGACCAAAGATGGTGCGGCCGCATGGCACGGCCAAGCCAAAGATGGCGCTGGCTTCCGCCTTCCGCCTTCCCCATGGCGAGTGTTCTCTGTGAAAAACAACTCCTTATATGGCTATGACTTGGCTCCTAGTTTGCTTCCGTGTTTGCGACCCTATTGGTATATGCCACGTGGCACCTCGGGATTGGCCATCCAGGAGGTTTATAACCGGAGTGTGGGTGCGGGGCGAGAGAAGAAGCTAATAATCAAGGTTCCTGAATAAACTGCTTTGAGAAGAATCCCGGGTCGTGTCTTCCTTGCTGGTCGAGGTAGATGCGACATTTTACAAGGCTATATGTATTTAGTTTATTTTACTCTGATTGCTTTTTCCAAAGCCTGTGTGTCTAATTTTCCTTGGTTTCTTTCAGTCTCATGTAGTTCAGATTTCAAACTGAAGAATAAATTGAAAGATGCAACCAAAAAATAGAGTTCCTCTCATCTGATGATGCCTCTACAAGAATGAGGAAAGAGTTCATCCTGCTAAGGACCTATGATAGGTTATCAAAAAGAGAATTCATTCTTCTAGGTCTTCCCTTTCTTTGCAATTTAACTTAAATAATGAAAAACACAATATACTGCTTAGTTACTTTTAGGCTTTATCAATTTTGAACATTTTCATATGGACCTTAGCTCAGTCTACAATTCCTTCATTATTCTGACCCTGATAGTTTAGCACTATCAAGACATAAGATAAGCAGTTTGATTTACAGCATGAGAAGTTATCCACCTGGCTTCCTTGGAAGCACAGCATAGTCAATAGATAACGTTACTTCTGGTGGCTCATTACATGTATTGATTTCTGTAATACATAGCACATTCTGTTTAGTATTAAAAAAAACTGCTGGCTAAACTCAAAGTTCATTAGTAATTTATGTTAAGTATTTCACAAGTTTTATGTCTCTTAGTTCTTAAGAAAACATTTGCTATGATGCTAATGTTATTACCATTTTAGAGTTGAGAAAAATTGTAATTAAAGTCACTAAGTGCATGGCCCAAAGACACACAGTGAGGAAGGAAATGAGTCAAAGTTTCCAAAAGCCTTTCAGCAATACAAAAACGGTAGGTGAAATATCTCCATTCTCTTACACTCTCAATTCAATATTCATATTGTCCAATAAATAATAGCATAGCAATTATTGCCCATGGTAATTGTTTTCTGTCACATTTTGTCTTCAACACAGATTGTGTTGGTGACATTGGGTTATCGTGCACAGAGCTGAGCTTATAAATTGAGGTCCAAAGAGAGGCAAATTTCTTCTGTCCCACAGTTCCAGTATTCTTTTAAAAAAGTACTAAAACTTTTAAATACTATCACTTACTCTCTTTTAAGAATCTCAACATGAAATAAATTCACATATAATCACTCCAAAATGCTTTAAAAGTAGGAAATGATAAAACAGTCCCCCCGTGAAGTAAATTTTTTTCTACTTTTAAAATTATTCTGAAAGCATTGTGATGGTTGGTCACACGTGTAATCCTGTTTACTCTGCATATCTACTCAGGACCCTGAGAATTATGGATAAGAGTTGGAAGCCAATCAGGCCAAAAAATTCCTAAGATTATTTTTCCAAAATTTAAATAAACTAGCAAAGGTCCAGGAATGGAGATGTAGCTCATATAGTAGCTCACCAATCTAGAGAGAAAAGGCTTAGCGAGACCATGAAGCCCTGAGTTAAAATTCTGAGCACACCAACATGCAGGCATGCACACACACACACACACACACACACACACACACACACACACACACACACACAATCACACACTTACTCAAAATATCTTTGGGTCAGTCTTTTCCATTAATTTCTTTTTTTTTGTTTGTGTGTGTGTGTGTGTGTGTGTGTGTGTATGTGTGTGTTTTAATTGTGAAAATACTGTACAGAGGGGTTACAATTACATGGGCAAGATAATGAGCACATTTCTTATCAAGTATTGTAGCCTCCTCTTTTGTTTCCCCTTCCCATCCCTTCCCAGCCTCCCCCCGGCCCCCCACCCAATCCTCCCCCCCATTAATTTCTTTGTTAACAATATTATATGGGTAAAATAAAATAAACTCTTCCATCTCAGAACATTTTCTAATGGTTTTTATTGTAAAAGTACTGTACAGAGGGGTTAAAGTTACATGAGCAAAGTCATGAGTGCATTTCTTATCAAGCATTGTTACCTCCTCCTTTGTTTTTCCCCCCACCATCCCTTCCCCTCCACCTCCACATGTACACTTCTCATCCCCACACCCCCACACCCCCCAACATGTTGTCTTGTGCATCTCATTGTTACAATGGCTCAACTTTTATCTCTATTTAAGCATTTTGATTTTTCCCTTTCCTTCCCCAAATTAGAGAAGTGTATTTTCAGGATGTAGGTGCACCAACATCAAATCCAGTGAAAACAGGGCTTATACTGTGTGGGAGGACCAAATAAAAAACAAAAAAAATCACATTGTACATTATAAATATGTTAGAAACAACAGTAAGAAAGAATAAAAAAAAACACTTCTGTCCTTATCTTGGGGTTCATTTAGCTTAACATCATCTTATTTAGTAATATGCATATAGCTTTTGATCTTTTCTGCTTATCCCAGTTTTCTGCTTATATTATTTATTGCAAGTAAGGGATACCTTACATATATATACATTCCAATCTATATTTATATTTATGTATATAAGTATACATATATACAAACATATATACATATATATGTATGTGTAGATAGATAGAAAGATAGAAAGATAGATAGGAAAATACATACACACACACACACACACACAATTTTCTTGATTCATTCATTTTCTGAGGGGCATCGGGTTTGGTTCCCTATCTTAGCTATGGTAAATAATGCTGCAATAAACATAGCTGTGCTGGTAGTTATAGTATGGTCTTGTTTGATCATTTGGATGAATGCCCAAAAGTGGGATTGCTGGGTCATAGGGGAGCTCTATGTGGAATCTTTTGAGGAACCGCCATACTTCTTTCCAAGTGCTTGAACAAGTTTTCACTCCCACCAAGAATGGAGTAGGGTTCCCTTCTGTCCACATACCCTCCAGCATCTGTTGTTGTAAAAATGTGGAAATCTTCATGAATTTGCATGTCATCCTTGCGTAGGCGTCATGCTAATTCTCTCTGTATTTTTCCAATTTTAGTGTATGTGTTGCCAAACTGAGCACGGAACATTTTTTATACATAAAGTGGAATTGATTTTCCTAAACTAGAAAATTCAACAAAAATAAGTTCAAAAGACTTGTCGTGAAATTTTAGAACCATATATTTCTTATGTAAGCAAACATTTAAGAATAAAGTCAAGTTAGATATGTCAAAAACAAAATAATTCCAGATATTTGTTGTTCAAGAGATGTGTAAGAGTAGAAATTCAATTATTCTATACATGGCACCTGTCATAATGAGCACTGTAGCAAGTCCTAAGGTTTGTTAAAAATTTTATTGTTTTAAATATGTTTAATTTTGGGAATTTGCTTATATATGTCAAAATTAAGACTGTTCGGCAGGTCATAAAATTTTCCATAAATTATTTAAGATTTATGGTAGCAGACATATACTACTAAGTATGTACATTTCAGAGTTTATAGAAACTTTACTATGAGAAGTTACAAAGTCTGTGTAAAGAAACAGAAAGAAGAGTTAAGATTTTAACTACACAGTTTCTGTTAAAACTTGAGGGCTTCTTTTATATGTTAGTGAGAAACAAATGATGTTATAAGCCATATACAAATGATGAGATGAGCCATAAAGAAAGAGTAACCTTAGTGGGTAACTTTAAAGGCTACCCGTAGCCTACAAAACTCTTGTGAAATCATAATCTTAGCCAGTTTTAAATGTACAGGAATATGAGTAAATAGTAAAATCTAATATGTAGAACACTTCAAAAACTGGAAACACTGGTGTTTGGTTTTTATTTTATTAAACATTAATAATTAATTATTGGTTTTCTTTATTTGTAGCATTATTTTCCTTTTTGTAATGGAATACAACTTTTCATAACTCATCATCAGGAGGTACTTTGAGAATGTTACTGGGATGTCCACACCATTTTTTATTGATGCATGTGAATATACAAAGAGAAAAATTAAGAACAAAATATTGATTTAAAATTTTCTCAAGTAGAAATCTGAATCAGAAGTGTTGATAAATGTATACACTTAAAATCTTAGTCCTAGGCTGAAGCAGTGTCTTTACAGAATTGAGGCTACAAATGTGAGAGCTGTGTTTTGTTTAGTTTTTTGGTTTGGTTTTTGTTTTTTTTTTTTTTTTTTTTTTAAATTTTATTTTATTTTATTTGAGAACATACTGTACAGAGGGGTTACAATTACATGGGCAGGATAATGCATACATTTCTTACCAAGCATTGCATCCTCCTCCTTTGTTTACCCTTCACCTCCCTTCCCAGCCTCCCCCCTCCCTCCCACCCAATCATACCCCCCCTCCCCCCCCCCCACCGACATTGTAAAGCTGGTTTTGACATGACATTTTGTACTTCTCATTGTTGCAACAGGTCCACCTGAATCCTTAAACGACTTGTTTGTCCCCGTCTCCTCCACATGTTATACTGACATCAAATATAGTGAAAGCAGGATATATACACAATGGAATTCTATGCCTCCATCAGAAAGAATGACATTGCCCCATTTGTTAGGAAATGGAAAGGCTTGGAAAAAATTATATTAAGTGAAGTAAGCCAGGCCCAAAGAAACATAGGTCCCATGGTTTCCCTTATTTGCAATATCTAGTATAGGTATGAGTCAAGCGGAAAAAGTCAGATAATGTGATGTTAGGAAAACAAAACCTCAAATATGTATTTTAATGTTTTTGTTTCTTTCATGCATGTGTTTCTAATGCATTTATAAGATTATTTCTTTGGTTTTTGTTTTTGTGGGGCTTGAACTCTGGAGCCTGAGTGCTGTCCCTCAGCTTTTCAGCTCAAAGATGGTGCTACCACTTGAGCCACAGCACCACTTTTGTCTTTTTCTTCTTCTATGATGCTGAGGAATCAAACCCAGGACCTCATGCATGCAAGGCAAACACTCTACCACTGAGCCACCTTCCCAGCTTCTGAAAGACTATGTTTTAAGAAATCATCTAAACAACATTTGCTTTCTGGTTTGGGTTATATAATGAAATATATGAATATCTTTTTACATTTTTGTCATTTTCATACTTCTTTTTATTGTGAAAATACTGCACAGAGGAGTAACAATTACATGGGTAAGATAATGAGCACATTACCTTTGTTTCCCCTTCCCATCCCTTCGTATCCTCCCCACCGTCCCCCCAACCAAAGTTGTAAAGTTCTTTTTTCGACATAAAGACTTGTACATCTCATTGTTGAAATGGGTCCTCCTGTATCTCTGTTTTAACGATTTGTTTTTTCCCTTCTCCACATACATCAACTTCATATATAGTGAAAACAGGGGTTATACCATGGGGGAGGGACATACAAAGCAATAAAAACATAATTTTATAAATATGTTAGAATCCATCACATGAAAGATCTCTCTCTCTCTTTTTTTTGTCAGTCGTGGGACTTGAGCTCTAGGCCTGGCAGCTGTCCCTGAGCAATTCAGCTCAAGGCTCATGCTCTACCACTTGAGCCATAGCTCCACTTGTAGTTTTCTGGTTTTTTTTTTTTTTTTTGTAATTAAGTGATTACAAAATTTGCCAATTTTCACAGTATTTTGGGATGATGATGCTCATTTAAAGTCACAAACTCATTGTAGCTTTCCTGGAGCAAATTGTCTATCACGGTCTGTAACATATAATGGTGTACACATATACACCATACATGTGATCAGCAGCATGGGTTATTTAATAGTGGTTCGACCAGAGGAGTGGAAGTTCTTTGTTTCTTCTTTTCTTAAGTCCTTCTGCGTGGGTGATTTGCAGGCAGCCTCCTTTTTCTCTGGGACTCCAGCAGCCCCTGCTGCACTGCTTGCCACCAGTAAGCACTCGAGGTGGAGTCTTCGTGCTTCTCTGTTCTGAAATTCTTTTTCTCTCTTTCTTTTTTGTTATTTTCCACCTCCTGTATTTCTCTGGGTGTTCATCTTTTTGTTTTTCTCGGTCTCTTGGGGAGGTTAAGCTTAGGAACTCTAACTCTCTTTTTGGTTGGGGAGAGCTGTGGCGTTTCCCTACTGCCCTGTTGCCATCTTGGTCCCCCCTCCCATTTTCATACTTCTAAATTTATACTAACTTCAGCCACTTTATCCTTTGCAAAGTCATGAAATAGCTCTGAGAATTTGCTTCTGTGAAGATTGTTTTTGGATTTATTTCTTCTGCTCTCTATGCATTCCCTATTCTCCAGTTAGAATAATTTCAAATAGTAAAAATGGAAAAAGAGAAAAAAATCATGGTGAAAAACAGAAGTAGAAAATTCACTGGATTTTTCTGACTACTTCAACCAACGTGAACTATTGGGGAATACATGTACACCTCATTCCCACTGGTACTCAAAGTCTCTAGTTAGGCAATTCTGATGAAGACAAGGAACTAGATGAAAAAGTGAGGAATGGTATCATTTGCTAGAAAAAAATAGAGAAGTGTCCAAGCAAATTTCTTCATTGGGCTGTTGAAAATAATCGGCTTACTACAGTGCAGAGACTACTTTCCAAAAAGGCCACTCATGTGAATACTAGGGATGATGATGAGTATAGCTCTCTTCATCCAGAAGCCTACATTAGATACTTAGACATAGTGCTTATATGTGGAATAATACCAGAGTGGCTTCTTTCTTATTGCATCATGATGCAGATACCAATGCCCAAACTAAAGAAGTCTTGACAACCTTGCATCTTGCTGCTGGGAATAGAAATAACAAAGGTACGCTGGATCTGCTTCTATTGAAATATTATATCAAACCAGGTCAAGAACAACTTGGAAGAAGCTGCATTTGATATTACCAAAAGGTTAAGTATGTATCACCTCTTTGAAGTTGTGGAAGGCTGCAAAAATTTTTCTCCTAAGTCATAATGGTTTGGTTAAGTTTCTTAAATTTCAAAAATGCCTATCCATCTTTGTGTCCATACAAAATATTTTCACAATACAAAGCCACATTAATATCTTACTTTAAATATTCATGGATTCCATGCTATTCTTCCAAGTGAATTGCCTAACTTCGATGTCAAAATGTATTCAAGATTTGTTTATATACATGTATAATGATTTCTGCAGAGTTTGTGATTTTTATAATCAGAAATAATTTTAACTTATCTGTTGAAATGAGTAATACAGAAACTAAAGATATTTCTGTTGCTTGTCTGAAAAAGGATATTTTAAAGTAATCTGTATTCTGTTTGTATAATATCCATAATCTATTTCATTCTCTCCTAGATATAATACTTTTAATTCTACATAGTTTCATAATATATAGGTTCATTAATAAATGTGTCATTTCAGATAGCATTCGATATAGAAATAGTTTAAGATTCTTTTTTTTTCCCCTAGGTCCTTATAGTATTTTATTTCTTTGGGATAAATTGAAAATGTTATCTAATTTCAAAAATTTTGTAAAGGTTATGCTATGTAAAGGCCTTTCTAAGGTGATGATTTAATACACTGATGTCAAACTAACTTTCAATTCAATGAATTACATGTATCGTTACAACTGTATTTTTGTAATCAATTTTTAATAACTGTTTTTCATTTCTTGCATCTGAAGAATGAAAAATATGGAATACTACACAAATTTTCATATCATCCTTGTGCAAGTGCCGTGTTAAACTTTGTATTGCAATTAGGGTAGATGTGCTGTTGAAGCATGTAGTATCCTCTAAATTTAAGTAGTTAATGATGCAATCTTTATACAGGCATATATCCTTGGTTGACTATTTGTAACTAGGAAAACTTATTGTTCCTAAAAATGCGATTGATATTACTTCTCTAAAATTCTGTGTATATTGGAAAAAAACTTATATTGTTTGTTCCATTGCTCACATTTGCAAATTTTTTGTCAATGAGTATTTTAAGTCTTTTTCATTTTAGATTTCATCATACTTTGAAGAATTTAAAGCTAGGTCCAAAGGTCATGGCTTTTCAAGTACTTATTTATCAGCTGAGTTAGCTTTGTGGAGCTAAGGATTCAAAGTAAGCCTTGCTTAAGAGCTACTTCTAAACTTCTGCAGCTTAAAAATTCCTATATGAGATCTTATTGGCACAAATGTCTACCTGACCCTTTACCTGTCTTCCATTTAGGAACAGACGAACCAGAATATCTTACCCTGACAGCATAGATTTTCTTACTGGAACAAAACTAATCTTAATTACAAGGGATCATAGAGACAGGAACAGTTTAGATAGAAATGTTTAGACTAGAAGGTATTTTATCAAAATATAATTGGTTATTATACCTAATATTTCAAAAGTATCTAAAGCCAAGAAGGTGAAAAAATTGTTCATATGCATGATTAACTAATGTCCTGGCCAGTCTACCATCCAACCAGGCAGGAATTTACACTACTGCATTTCTATCACCAAATATTTTGAGTTACAAGAGAAGTCTATATGTCTCTCCTCGATATTAGGCCTTAAATTGTTAATGTTTTAATCAAAGTGTTTCCTCTTGCTACTAGGCTGTAAATCTTCAAATGGTAAAGCTTTAGGTCCAACTCTACCAAACACTGAGGTAGAGATAATGAAATAATACATTAAATACTTTAAATAATTTGATACTCTAACCACAACAGAATATTGCAAGACGTGTGCCTTTTACTTATATATAGTTATACATTTTATATTTATATGTGCTGATATTTTAGTTCACACAGTGAAACTTACTAGAATTAATTGATAATTTGACAAATAAATAGGTATTTATTCCAATAAATGGAATTGGAATATAAATAATTAGGTTTAGAATACATATTAGAATATAAAAATATCAATGCAATATCTTTGGTATAAACTTGTGATACATTCTAATGTTCTTGGTCTTCTGAATTCACATTGCAAAAAAAAATAGTTTTCCTCTAATCTATAAGGGATTTTACGCTGCTACTCTGTTTATTGTTTTAACTCACTGGTCCCAAACTGATTTTCTCCATATTTCTGAAGCATTCCTAATGATTATACACAAATTTTGCTGATATGATGTCTACAAGGTATTATTCTTCTGCAGGACCCAAGGGTCCTAGGATCCCAGGTCCCAGTTATCCGCATCATCAGATAACAAGGGCAAGATTTCTCACCTAGGCCCATGCAACATGCCAACAGAAAGTAATTGAAAATCCATCTCAATTTCTCTTTCCTATAGTATTTCAGGACCGCAGCAGTAAGCAATTGTGAAATGCAAGACAACTTAAAATGAAAGATGAGATCACAATATCTGAGAGAAAGTACAGTAATTACAACTTTAAATTTACAGATGCCCAGCCCATATGAGTGAACAAGATCACAAATGTCACAAAATTATTTTTAATACCCCTCTCCTAATGATTACTGAAAGATTTCAGTCCAGTATAAGTAGGCCTAAAAATTGTTCTGGGAACAATAGATCCATAATTGGTCTACCAAGGCTAGGAAAACTTTACTTACAGGTCAATTATAATTCAGAAAAACATTAATTGAGAAGATCCTTAATGCTTCAAACTACTGGTACTACAGTAAATCTTGGTTCTGTAGTTTAAAAATGCTATCATTCTCAAGGCAATGATAACCTACCTTTAATCTCCTGAAAATATATTCTTTTTCAAAACTTTTTAAAATCACATTCACCAAAATAACATTTGACAAGTAAATGATACTTAGTGACATTACAAGTTTTACAAGTGTAAGGAGCAAGTTACAATAGAGTTGAATTATTTACCCAGCACTAAAGCCAAACACGTTCAACCATTCATTAAAGTGTAGAAATAGTACCCCCCAATATTTGTTTTGTTCAGTAGGTGCCTTCCAGAAATGTGTTAAATAGATCAGCCTCCCATAATTCAAACCCAAACACTAGCTAATAAAGTAAATTTCATCACTTAATAAGGTACATTTTAAAAAGTCACAAATAGTTGCCTTATCATATGTTGTTTTATGTTTTCCCTATCTGTCTAACATAGTATGAAATAAGACTTTAAATCTTGAATATGGGTACTCATCAGAGATGTGACAAATATAAAATCTGTCTTCTATTTCAATCAAATTCCTCTATAATAGTAAATTTTAGTTTTCTTCCTTTTCCAAAACTTATAGGTAGTAGAAAATATTATCCCATGTCAAATAAAATAATCACAAAACTTTGTACAAATCCATTCATAAAAACTGGTAGCTAGGAATATATTCTGAGCCATTTTTAAACTTTCTTATTGACTAAAGATTAATCTTCCAAATGAATGAGAATATTATCACATCTCCAGTCTTGCAGATTGTTATTGCAGATGAATGAAATATGGAAATATAAGCTGACATACGTTCAAGCATATGCAGGATTGAAACTCCATGGAATGTATATAAACCTTTCAAAGTATTAACAGATAGTTTAACAGAATGACTATCAGGAAGTTGAAACCAGAAAGGAATAATAGTAAAAACATAGAATGAATGAAAAATGGAACAAGGGGCAAGTACACCTAGAATACTCAATGTACACATGTGACAAAAGAAGTGGTAAATCTGAAATAAATCTTGGAGAAGGGGTTGGTTGAGAATGATAGAAGGAGTCAGCCTGACCCAGGAGCATTGGAAAATTAGATAGACATATTTATTGTAATACACTTGCACAACATTTTGAAATTCAGTTAAAAACATAACAAAAAACAAAAACACACAAAAATCACAAGCAAACAGCAACCTCTAGATAGAATAAATATGACCTCTCAAAATTTTAAATATTTAATGAAGGGTAGTCTTGGGAAAAGCAAACAAAACTGTTCAAAGAGGGAAGTTTGGGGTAGCAGAGAATTTTGAACAGATTTAAATAGATTGTCTAAGGTTATAAATCACCTGCATCTGCTGCAAATATTTTCTTCTCTGAGTTCTCTTTCTCTGCACTGGATACTCCAGTCCTAAGCCACACTTGATAGCTTGTGAAGATAGATTGGAAGAAACAATATCAAGAACCCATTACAATACTGGAGACAGAACACTCCTCTATATTTTCTCTCATCTCTCTTCACTACTCTTTCATCATTCTTTTAAGTCAAGTGATTTTGAATTATATCTTTCCTTTTTGTTCTGGCAAAGTAATTAGTCAAACTAATTCACTAAATTTTATTTACCATTTTTTTCTATCATGCTGTTATCTTGTCCAAGAGAGTGCATTAAACTTTACCCTTTCATTTGGTTGCCACGAAAACCCAACATCTATATTAATGAGGACAAACTCTAATGTAAAACTTTGTCTCTGAAAAAACAGTCCAAGGAGCTGTGATCACAAATATTTAGCTATACTTTTTCTTTTACCGTGAAAGTCTTCTTGTGTTTAAAGTGCCCACAAAAATAAGGACTCCACCACTTTTTGATTCAATAACTTCTAACCTCAAAGATATATTTTGCTAACAAGATGCTTCAAGGAAACCGAAGAATACTCCACTTTTATCTTCTCTCTTAAGACTCTCCTTAGACTTGGAAAAAATTATGTGAAGTGAAGTAAGCCAAGCCCAAAGAAACATAGGTCCCATGGTTTCCCTTATTTGCAATAGTTAGTATATGTATGAGTCAAGCAGAAAAGGTCAGATAAGGTGATAGGAAAATGAACCCTAAGATATGTATTTAAATTTTTTTATTTCATGCATTTGTTTCCAATGCATTTATAAGATTATTTCTTTGTTGTTTTGTATGTCCCTCCCCCACAGTATAACCCCTGCTTTCACTGTATTTGATGTTGGTATAATTTGTGGAGGGGAAGGGAAAAACAAGTCGTTTAAATAAGGATACAAGTTGGGCCATTGCAACAATGAGAAGTACAAGTTGACATGTCGAAAATGAATTTTACAACTTTGGTGGGGGCATGGGGGTGTGGGGGGAGGCTTGGGTGAGGGGGGAGTCTGGGAAGGGATGGGAAGGGGAAACAAAGGAGGAGGCTACAATGCTTGATAAGAAATGTACTCATTATCTTGCCCATGTAATTGTAACCCCTCTGTACAGTTTTTTCACAATAAAAAAAGACTCCCCTTAGAGACCATATGAGGAACAGTGAAGATATTTTTTGTAAAATTATTTCAATAGACGGAAGTGGCACTGTAGCTCAAGTGGTAGAGCACTCGCCTTGTGCTGAAGAGTTGAGGGACAGCGCCCAGGCCCAGAGTTCAAGCCCCATGACCGACAAGAAAAAAAAAATTATTTCAATAGATTATATTTCTCTTGGTCTTGCATTTGCTCAACAAGATGTATGGAGAAGAATAGAGTTAAATCATCCATACCTTGTGACAGTGTCTCTTACAACAGACAATAATTCTTTGTCCTACTTCTATGTTCTCCTCTTAGCTCTTGCCTGATTTCCAATTAATCACAGCTTCTTGGCTTCAAGTCTAGTGAAGCTGAAGGACTATACGGCATCCCCCACTGCTACATCATCTTGGTTTTTCTTTTTAAACTTTTTTATTTGGATGTGGAATTTATTTTCATGTCTTCACTCAATCTGTTATGCATTGTAGTGAGCCAAATAGGCTCTGTAAAATCACTTTAGGTAGCAAAAATATTAACACAATCTATTTCAAAAAGTTTTGGAATCCCTCTACTGCTGAAATTAATACGCTTAGCCAGAGCTTCTAAGAATGTGTTTTCTTATTTGCTCAATTATTTTCTGATCCCAAAACTTTTTGGCTTATGTAATAAGAGAAGTCTTCACTATGTCATGTTAATAAGGATATTATATTTTGTGAGCTACTTAGAAATGAGAAATCCTTGGTTTAAGATATCCAATCAGATTTTTTTTCTTTGTTTCAGTGCTTCACATACAAAGACATTGTGGAAAGTATTTTAATCAGAAAAGTGTATACCCAATACCTGCTTTCATTGTGGAGGGAACTTTCTCCCTAAATATTTTGACCCAAATTATTTTTTTTCAGAGAATTACTGTTTGGTAATTAAAGGTCAATTCATAAATTTTGATGTCTTTTTAAAAAGAAATTTGAATTTAAATTCCAGTACAACATTGTTTCACAATGAGAATATGTTTTCTGGGTAAGGACAATTCTCACGGGAACCTACAGGATTTATAGCAAGGTTTGTGAGGTTTGTTTGTTTACTGTGAAAATGAGCCATCTTCACCCACATTGCTCCCTCTGAGCTTAGTCTCCATGGATTTCTTTGCATGAAAGCCTATTTTCCCAGGCAATTTTAAATTTTCTTAATAAGCTAAGTTGTTAAAAAGTTTAAACAGTTAAAATTTACCTATCACAATTTTTAAACTGTTTTGAAATTCCTTTATCAGAATTGCGAATTCACCAATCCTAATTCCACCTTTACCATCAAAAACACTTAACATATTGTTGTCATGATAAAGTGTCGGTGAAAATATTATTTTCCAGTGGTTTTGTCATGCATATATATGATCATATAAGCTGATGCTGAGCAAAATGAACTCCAAGATATGGAAACAGATATTATTTGCAGTTGCTGTTTTTAATATACTATGTGATTTCTATTTTCTTTGGGGTTTTCCCTTATGGTTTATCCCCTGCTGTATTTGATTTTGATACCCTGTGTATTGTGTATACCTTTACCTTAATTAGGGAAGGGAAGATGAACAACAAAATGGCGAGACAAGACAATATGTTGAAAATGTACATTACAACTTTTGAGGGGTTTGGATGTGAAGGAAAACTGTGAGAAAAATGAGAGAGGGGTAACTATTTTGAAAAGTTATGTATTCACTACCTTACAATTACTGCAACCCCACTGTACATCACTTTGACAATAAAATTAAATTTAAAAAATAAGCTGCATAAAATATAATTTCACTGTATTGGTATAGTACATATTATTCTTTGTGTAGTAACTTTTTAAAAATCAACACTATTTGGCATCTAATTTGAATTAATTACCCCTTTTTAATCAGAGGACCATCAACTTGAATCCAACTAGACAATATTTTCACAATATACTTGCCATTATTTTGAAAAAAGAATAAGTTTATTACTTTCTCATACCAAAACCAAAAACATTGTAATTCTATAGAAACCCATAAATTTTGAAAGAAAATGTATTGCTAAGAGGAGAGAATATATGTGTTCTTCAAAATTCCTATGACTGATAACTACTCATTTTCAAATTCTGAACTTACCATTTCTGTTTGCATGTTATGAAATTCTGCAATAAATGCAGTTTCCAATGGGATGTTACAGATTGAGAAGTCAACAGAAAAATAGCCACATTGTGGTAGAGGATAAAACAATGAAGCATCTTAATAATTAATTCTTCAAGAGTAAGCAATTGTTTATCAGATTAAGCTATTATTTCTATGATCATCAATCCCAAGATTTATGCCATAAAGTCATCCAAGCCCAACAGTTTCCAACATGTAGTGTGCACCTCAAAATTCCCTTAATTCACATCATGAATAGCTTATCTCTATTGTGAAAAAATACTACACCTCTGCTAATGTGTTGCCCTCCGTGTTCTGGAAAGAACACCACAATAAACTGGGCTGTATCATTTTTCCACCAGTGGTATTCTTGAGATCAAAATACTTGCAAATATTATTTATATTTATTCTTTTTAAACTATCATAGATATTCAGGATGTTAAGATCAGAAGAGTACAGTTCAAAGCCCACCCAGGCAGGAATGTTCCCTAGATTCTTATGTCCAATAAACTTCTCAGAAAAAGCCAGACATAAGTGGCACTGAAATTGAAGTGTGAGGGCAGGAGCCTTGAGCATAAACAGGCTCAGAGACAGTGTCCAGGCCCAGAGTTCAAGCCGTAGGACAAACCAATAAAACAAAAACTAAAACAAACCCCAAACCTAAGCATTTTTTTTCATAGTACACAAAGGTACCTAATTAAGGAAATTGCTTCCTGTGTTACATGCAGGTAGAAGAAAGAAGATGTCACAAAATTATTCTCTTTATAGCATGTTATACCACAGCCTCAAAAATTGCTGTCTTTCTAAATTGATAAATTTATATAATCTATTTGTTGGCAACTCTGTCTATATTATTCACATTATCATTTCATACATGAACAGTTAGAATTATCTGTTAACTAAGTTCTAATTACAACTCACTTGAAAGAATATTCTACGCAAATAGAATGCAAGAATCATTTGTGAATTTGTCAATTAAACCCTCTATTAAAAAGAATTTTGTAGTATCCTATAGAATATGAAATTAAAAACATTTAATTTAAATCTAAATTCTAATTTAGCAAGATCTACAAAGTCCTACATTAGTCAAACTTTGCTTTTTCTCTGGGCTTAAGCTTTTGTAATGCTTCATTAATTCTTTGGAATCCAACAGAATTATGATAACTTTGGATGGGAATTTTGCATGGAAATAATGAGCTATTTGTAATGAAGAGAGCATTTAAAACACAACTGAGGATTATATATGAGTTGCATTGCAGTAGGAAACTTGACTTCTCAAATCATAGTGACAAAATTAGCCCAAACTTCCAACTGTGCACTCCTTTCTTGTTTGGTTTGTTTTATTAAGACAAAATTATATTACCTGGTCCAAGGAAGCTATCACTATGTAATTCCACTCTCTAATCTCCTGTCTTAGTCTGAGTGCTAGAATTCTAGCCTTGTATCACACTGCCTTGGCACAGTTTCTTGGTTTATTTAATCTAGATACAGACTAGCAATTCTGAACTTCTCCAGTGATACTATCCACTAGACTTCTCAGACTGTTCATGTACTATTTTCAAAGATGTTCTAACATTTGGCACAGGATACGAACATTTTCAAATGCACCTGCGGGGTCTCTGATTCATTCCTCCATGGATCTGATCCCCTTAATAAGGATTACTTGACTCTCTTACTATTTCTGGTCCCAACATAGATAATATTCTCAAACTTTTTTGAAGAAAGTTCACTTGAAGACTTTCTAATTTTAAAAATTATCACTTGATTCTAGTCTTACTCAGGACATATTTTCTATTGTTTTCTAACTTTTCTACATATTCTGAGAGTTGCTTCATTTGTGTATTTGTGTGTGCACATATAAGTGCCTCTGTGTGTATGTGTATTTTAATATGTATGTATGCAAAAGCTTCAAGCTCTTATTCATCATTCTTGCTCATGACTCATATTCCATCACCTAAGCCATTTGTCCAATCCAGCTTTTGGCTGGTTAATTATAGATAGTGTCTCAAAAACTGGTCTGCCCAGGCTGGATGTAAACTGAACTTCCCAGACTCCTTTCCATTCTTAGGTTTTATTTATCCCGTAGAATCAACTTTTAAACTTCAAACATTTTTGTGAGTGTAAAGTCTATACTGCAGCCCAGATTTTTAACTCAAGAATCCATATAAAGATAGATGAACATACACATTACATATGCTGAGTGTACACTGTTAGTAATGTGATCCTAAGCTGGGTGGTGGTGAGATCTGAGGACTGGGGTTCAAAGCCAGCCCAGGTAGAAAAGTCCCCGAGACTCTTTTCTCCAATTAACTGAAGAAAACTGGAAGCAGCACTGTGGCTCAAGTGGTAGAGCATTAGCCTGGAGTGGAATAGCAGAGGGACAGTGCCCAGGCCCAGAGTTCAATTGCCAAGATGACCACCAACAAAAAATTATATAAGTAAAGGATAGAAAAAGAAATGTCATCTTAGCCACCAGTTCATTGCTAGTATAATCCCTGCTCTCTCGAGATGGACCTTTTTTTCCAGTTAAGTCCATGCTCTTATATCTGACTTGCATTGGAAGCAGAATTATACTTCCATTCTTCTTTCTACAAAGTTGATTTATTAGCAAGCATGATTTAGAAAGGGAGTGCCCTCATAATTCGTGTGCCACCTGGGAGTAATGTTTTCTCTATATCACTCCCATAAATCGAAATACTGGACTTGGCTTTATTGTTTCAATGTTGTCTTATTTGTAGAGTCTTTTATAGTATACTGACCCCTTATACTTAAACACAGAACTTCTTTATCTCCTATTATTGCTATTGTTTCCCTTACTGTTAATGCATGTACACTTGGGAAATAATGCGCAACACATACACTCAAAAAAAGAATGATCTGAGAGCCTTCTTCCCATTTAAAATTTGCCTTAATTTACAGAGAACTTACAAAGTTTGAACTCAATGTACTCATGGATAATGTATTTATATGCAACATAAATTTCATATTTTCTCTTTACTAAGTTATCTCTGAAAAACGTGTTACCTCAGGTCCAAAGGTGTTCTTGTGTTATTTCAGTGAAGCCAGAAAACATTCATCATAACTCAGGCAGCACCATCTATTGTTACTGGAGGTAACTGCTACTGGATGTGGAAACTGATCCCAGGAAAGGAAATGAACATAGAGGAATGACAAAGTTCATGTTAACTTGTGCTTTCCTTTTTACTGTACAAGAAAAGAATCCCAAGGATTGAAGGAAACTCTGTCCCTGACTTTTTTGACTGTGTTCTCTACTCATATAAAACTTTTCTGTAAAATTGTAGTTGAGAGGATTACAAAAAGAAATAATGTGCCATGTGAAGTCCAGCATAGAACAAAAGGAAATAACATTGTTTTAAAAGGGTTCTACAGCAAAGAAACAAAGACATGGAGGTTTTAAAGTGTCTTATGGATGGATGTTTCACCCCTGAGATGATTCTCTTGTTGCAGGAGCCATTGATCAATTCCTTTAGTCTGGTCCTGAGTTCTCCAGAGCAATGAAGATTCCAAAAAAGCAGGATCCAGAGAGTATGATAAGTAAAAGTAGCCTCTTCTCAGACTAGTGCACCTTTAAGGAGGGTCTCAAAGAAATATCTGGGATTTTTTTCTTTGTTTGTTCGTTTGGTTTGTGCTAGTTCTGGGGCTTGACCCAGAGGCTGGAGCCTGTCCCTGAACAATTGTCTTTCCTGCACACCTGCCCCCAAAGCTAGTACACTACTGCTTGAGCCAAAATTCCACTTCTGGTTTTTTGGTGTTTAATTAGAGATAAGAGGTTGACAGACTCTCCTGCCTGGATTGGCATTGAACTAAGATATTAAGACAGCTAAGTGACATCAACTGTATAGATTTCTCTTTTGAAACAAGAAATATTAGATGAAGTTTATTATAAACCTAATATTTGACAATTTTTAAAAAAAGACTATGTCCAGAAAAAAAAAGCTATAACTTAAGTAACTCAGCAGAAGTAGGTGTACTGAATCATTTTAGAATTATTTTTTCTGCTTGGGAAGATCTTGTCGTTCCTTTGGGGAAAATTTAAAGTCATATTTCACTTTTTTTGTTGGTTGTGGGGCTTGAACTCTGATCCTGGGTGCTATCCCTATGCTCTTCAGCTCAAGTTGAGTGATCTACCACTTTAGCTAAAGCACCACTTCCAGGTTTCTGGAGGTTAATTAAAGATAAGGATCTCTTGGACTGTCCTGACCAGGCTGGCTGTGAACCACAATTCTCAGATCCCAACTTCCTGAGTAGTCAGGATTATAGGCATGAACCACCAGGACCTGGCTCATATTTGCATTTATGTGCACTGAATGACACTATGTAGCCAAAGAATGAAAATTTGAACCAAATGATGACATTGCAGCTTTTCAGAAAATTTGAATTAGCAATAAATATATTCTCTTTTTGCCATTTTGTTACATTAATGACTCAACCTATGGGACCCTTACATTAGCATCCTCTGCCATTTGTATAGGTGTGTTGGGTCTTCGTCCATCCCACGAAAGATGGACAGGGTGGAGGAAAGGTAAGTGTGGCGCTCACCTGTTCCCCAGCCTCCCTCAGCCCAGGAGACAATCAGACACAGCAGGGAGCCAAATCCAGCAGGTAGAAAACTCCTTTATTAACAGAGAGCCGCCCTTTTTAGAGCCAAAAAGGGCGGGTGGCAGGGCAAGGAAGGAAGAGGAACCAATCACTGTCAAGGTCACACCCTATCATGCACCTAAGCCTACAAGGGCTGGTTAGGCCCTGATCAGAAGGTCAATTGGGCTCTGCCCACTCTACTCTCTCCCAGTGCCATCTTTGCTGCCCATGTGCTCTACAGATTCCCCCTTTTTTTTGTTTTAATGGCAGACCCAACTCCCAGTTAGTTATGCTTTTCCCTACTCTGTAAAGGTTGTTTTAACAGGATTACATTGGTAGGGATAGCATTGGCTACACAGGGGGTTCCAGGCAAGTCTGGGGGTCGAGATTCGACAGACAAGGATAGGGAGGGCCCTTGTGCATGATCCAAGAGCCCGTCCCAGTTACCTCACATCCCCACCTAGCACAGTAATAAACATTAGTCCCACCACAGTTAGAAATGTCCGAAGCAGTTCAATTAATTCCTGGGCACCTGGTGTCTCTTAAGTAAGCCAGTTCTTTGTACGTGCCTTTAAGCTAGCACAGGGGTCAAGATGACCTTTGAGCTTTACTGTCAGCTCCCAATGGCTCACAACATCATCTCCCCGCCCCCCCCCCCCGTCTTTGTTTAAAGAAGTGAACCCACCTGTCTTAGGTTGGGTGGATTGCCTTGTCTGCATTACCCGTCATCGGGAACTTCTTCAGAGAGAAGCTGAAGGCCCTATCTTAGGTTGCTCAGACTGACACACCCTCTTACCCGTCTCTGGTTGCGATTCCTCTTGGGGGGGGGGGGGAAATTCATTCATTTGGAGCTTGATAACTGGCTGGCTAAGCTCATGAGAGTTTTGTAGTGCACATATAATGCAAGGAAGGCATAGAAAAAACCATCAGCAAAAGCATTACTAAGCCAGGAAATGTCACTACTAGCCCTTTAACACTAGTGAAGGATGGGATAGCAGTCTTTGCCACTTCAGAGTCCAGAGGTGGGGATTTTTTAATCCAGCTATTTGCCTGTGGGGTTGGACAAGATCTAAACTGGAAGCATAACAAAAGGTGGTTGTTTAACAATAAGTATGGATTCAATGCCACTATATAAGCAATTAGTAAAAGAACAATTAAAACAGGTGACATTAAAATAATTAACTCCTACAAAAATTTTAAAGTCCATAAGGTGATGATAAAATGAAGGTCAGGCCACCAGGTCAAAGGGACAGCTTCTTTTGTGGTGCTATTGACGATTTCTGCATTGCCAGCATTGGTCACTGCCCAGGTCACCTGTTGAGGTTGATGCAGATTCCATAGGACCGTTCCCAGGATTGGGAGAGTCAGGATAGCCAACGGCTGGAGTATCGCCATCTGCAATTGTTATAGAACACAAGAGCTTCTCAAGGGCTGGTTGCCCTTGGGGATGGTTACTAATTGTCTTTCTGTCTTTTCTCTTTAAAACACAAGCCTCGACCATGGCCGTTTTTCTTTCCTTATTGGTTAGCTTATTCTTAGGCATCCTCTTGTATAGAGGATATGGGTAAAAATGTAAGGTTCCTGGCAGGGATCCAAATGGGGGCTGTCTCCCCTATGGGATAAACGTATCCAAATCCCCTGCCCATAGTAACTGGGGGGTCAGGTCCTCTCCATTGTTGTGTCAGGGGGTCCTTCCACCAGACTTTCACTTGGGGCTTCGGGTTTAGTTGTCCCCAGTGCTTCTGAAATCTGGATTTAGTTGCCTCTTTTGAAAAATTTAAAATGTTAATGGTAAACAAAGCTCTTTGTAAATGTATATGGGGGCTAACTCCCCCTTTTTTGTTTTATAGGCTATCAGAATACAAATTAAATGGTTTTTGAATGCCCTGAAGGGCCATAATTATGACCAGCATTTCTTTATATTTTGCTGACCCTTGACAAGGTTGAAATCTTTGTTGGCTCGGAGTCTTTTGTTGCTCCTCAAAGGCTGCATATGTAAAGCCTACCTTACCTCCATCAGTAAAAACATGGAGGGTGCCAGGAATAGGCGTAGAAGAAAATAGAGATGGCATTTTGAGGGGAAGTCGCCATAAAATGACAGTCCATTTGGATGGCCCATAATGGCAGTCAATTTGGCCTAGAAACCCCTCCAAGGAGAGAGCAAGACGAGCATTGGCTCGAGTGAGCCACTCAACATATGCCATCCGAAAAGGAAAAACAATGGAGTGAGGGTCAAGGCCATAATGTCTTTGGGCTTGCGTCCTTCCCTTCACAATATCATCTCCAAGTTGGTCTGCTTGAGAGTACACTCGAGGTGTGCCTCCCAGGGGAATATGAACCCACTCTAATGGCTCCCCACTTTGAGTTAAAACTGCAGAAATTAACGTGACACCTGCAAACAACCAAAGGGAAAAATGGTCTCACTAATAGAATACCTCTTTAGAGAAAATTTATCCAGGGCTTTTTGGAACTGCAAAAATATTGCCCTATGGCTGTCTGTAATTGTAATAACTTCTTGTGGCGTCCTGTCTTTTAACAGGGCAAATAAGGGCACAAGACTATCTTTAGGGACAGAAACCCATAGCAACAGCCACTTGATTTCCCCTAAAAGACTCTGCAGTTGGGTTAAGGTCAGAAAGGCTGGAATATCCAGCAAAGGCTTAAGGGGGCTGGCCTGATTCAAGGTAAAGTGGGTCCCAAGCACCTTAAAAGGAGCTACCTTTTGAATTTGATTAAGGGCTATGGTAAAAACCCCTTTTTTTAAATATGGCAAGAACCTGGGCCAGAAGGCCCTCCAGGCAGCTCGGGTCTCGGTGCCCCAGAATTATATCATCCATTTAGGCATAGGCAAGGGAGGTATCTGAACCCAGCACAGGCCCTAAAATTGTGGCCAAGTATTGTTGGCAGAAGGCCGGGCTATTGGCCATTCCCTGTGGCAGCACTGTCCATTCCAACCTCCGATCAGGCTGGGAAAAATTAAGAGAAGGTATAGAGAAAGCAAACTTCTCACAGTCATCTGGATGCATAGGGATAGAAAAAAAAAATCTTTAATATCAATCACAACCAGGGTATATTCTGAAGATATAGCAGGAGTCCAGGGCATGCCTCTTAGGGGTGTTCCTACTAGCTCCATCCTTTCATTTACCTTAGGTAGGTCTTGGAGCATATGCCAAGCCCGGAGGCTTTTTGAATAACAAATATGGCTGTGCTCCAAGGACTTATGGAAGGGCGAATATGTCCTAGGTTTATTTGTTCCTCCACCAGAAGGTGGAAGGCTTCAAGTTTAGGTTTGGTCAATGGCCACTGGTCCACCCAGATTGGGCTTCCTGGCTTCCACCTAATGGGAGGTACTCGGCGGGCAGTGGCCTTTAGGATTGGCGGTGCACCTGAGCGGGTCCCATATGTTCTTCTCTGTAATTATGAAAGTTTAAAAAATCCCTTTCCTTAACTCCTTCTAGATCCTGTTTAAGCCTTTGTGCTTCTTCCCCATCCACGATATCATCATAGGATGCTCGATGGTCTGTGTGATCACGGCATCCATTTGTCTTAGCATGTCTTGCCCTAGTAAATTGGCAGTGAGGTTCTTTGCCACTAAAGGGTGTATCTTTCCCTGTTCTCCATCTCAGCTAGTCAATGTCATAAGGGCAACCATTTCTTTGGACTGGGAGTTGCACCCTACCCCCAATGTCTGGGGCCCAGGTGCAAGCTTCCAGTCCAAGGGCACTTCTTCCTCCCTGAGTATGGTTCGGTCTGCCCCAGTGTCAATTAAGCTGTGAAACCTCTTTCTGCATATGAGAATACTCATTTTAGGGTGGAGTCCATCCACCAGGGGGACGGTCCAATCGGCCTGGGCTGCCCTGCCACGAGGCTGCCTGGGCCTCACAGCAGTGGGGGTTACTCCTTGAGTTAACAGGGCTAGAGGATGCCCCTCCCCAAGTTAAAAGGCTTCCCATCTAAATCAAACTTGTATCCCTCCCTGCCCCTAGGGCAGGGTATAGAGGGCGGTTTACCCACGGGCCAGTTGGCGGGGGATTGTTGTAAACAATCCCTCTTAAAGTGCCCCTCCTGCCCACATTTAAAACAAGTCCCTCTCCCCTATGCTCTTGGGGTTCCTTGGCCCTGGGCTGCCAGCGCCTGAGTAATAGCTTCAGTCATTGCAGATGTCTGAGCCTGTAAAGCTAAAGCTAGTGATTGGGACTGGTGATGTTGCATTCCCCCATCCTGTGAGGCCACCACCCATCTGCTAAGGGAACTCTCTCTCAATCCTGTGCAGGCCATGCGGTGGTGTGCATTCATCCCTTCCCAGACCAGCAGCTTTACAAACTGATCTCGGAGGTTCCCTGCCCATAGCTTGCAGTGAATGCTCTGTTGGACTTGGTCTATGAAATCAAGTAGAGGCTCACCCAGTTTTTGTCTCACTCCTGCCATGGGGGACTCAGTAGGCCCATCAATCCAGTTTGTACCATGCGGCAAGTCCTGCCTGCCTCACCTGGTCATGGTACAGGCCAGGTATTTCGGCCTGTTGGATGCTGGTGGAGTAGGCTTCCCCCGTCCCTGCTAACATGACATAAGTAATAGGTATTGTGGGTTGAGCCTGCCAGTTACTCTCCGCTCCCACTCTGCATTCCTCCTTAAAGAAAGCACACCATTTAATAAACTGAGAACTAGTTAGAACGACTTTGGCCACATCCATCCCGTCCTTAGGGACACATGGGTGATAAGCAATGTCCTGTAATAGGGTCTGGGCCAAGGAGAGTTTGGGCCATCCTCTGCCACCGCTTTGCGGTGCTCTTTAAGATCCTTAGCTTCCCATGGATACCATTCCAAGGGCCTGTTAGCTCCTGGTGCCAGATTGACCAGATAAACTTGGGGAAGTGAATCCTGTGGCCTAGAGTCTGGGCTCTTGAGTGGCCCTGCCTTTCCAGAGGAGGTCTCCGAGTAGATTACTTTCCCAGCCCTCGGCCCCTCCATGGAAGGTTGGTAGGGGTCTGGGTCTTGCAAGTCCCTCTTGCAGGTCTTGTAGGGCGCCATACCTCCCCTCCATTTGGGGGAATGGGGAAGGGGCCTAGGACCATCAGTATCAGCTGGGTCAGAGGGGGTAACTTTTACTCGTTTTGACTTCCACTGTGCACGTTTCAGTGTGTTCTCGATCGGATTTGACACATTCCTTTTCCTTCTCACTTCCCAAGTCCTCCTGTACTCCTTCTAGGCCTAATGTTGCCTCCTCCTCCTTTTCTGTGATATAGCATTATACATATTTAGGGTTTCACTTACCCCGAGAGACCGCTTAGCCTCAGCTGATATCTTTTCCTTTTGTGCCTCACGTTGGGCGCCAGATGTTGGGTCTTCGAATGTCCCACGAAAGACGGACGGGTCCGAGGAAAGGTAAGTGGGGCGCTCACCTGTTCCCCAGCCTCCCTCAGCCCAGGAGACAATCAGACACAGAGGGAAGCCAAATACAGCAGGTAGAACACTCATTTATAAACAGAGAGCAGCCCTTTTTAAAGTCAAAAAAGGCAGGTGGCATGGCAAGGGAGGAAGAGGAACCAATCACTGTCAAGGTCACACCCTATCATGCACCTAAGCCTTCACTGGCTGGTTAGGCACTGATCAGAAGGTCAACTGTGCTCTGCCCACTCTCTCTCCCAGCACCATCTTTGCTGCCCATGTGTTCTACATAGGTGTATTTAGTATCAGGAAATTTTCATAGAGAAATACAAAAAGACTGAGATTTTTAGAAAGCAAAGGAGATCAGATATGAAAAAATAGCATAGAAGGAGATACATGTAGCACACAGAGATTAAGAACTAGCCTAAGAAATTTAGAATGCTAAAGGCAATGAGGAATAAGCCTAGTTGATAACTAGTTCTTCAATAACCAAAAATGGTCCTCTAGAAAAGTTTCTGTTATACCTTAGTATCATTTATTCCTTCTCTTCTGTCACAACTCTCCCTTTTTGGTGTCATGACTGACCAAAAACATTTCCAAATATCACTTAGACTACCCTTCTCTTTGTGATTAGCAGTCACCACACAAAATCCCGGAATCTTTGAATTTCGAGAATTAATCTTCACGTGACATCTAAGCACATTCCTGGCATTAATTTCTGTGACCAAATGAACAAAACTTTTTTTTCAACACAGTATCCTAATATAAGTAAAGCCTATGAATTAGGGACTATTGTCAGGTGTCAGAATGGAAGGAACAATTCTATATTCCAAGTATGGGTTCTTTATTTTGCGTTTACTAACCAATTTTATTTTTGCCAGACCAGAGGCTTAAACTCAGGGATACGGAATTATTCCTCACCTTTTTTTTTTTTTCCTCAAGGCGAGACACCTCCTGACCCACAGACCAGACCAGCTCCAGAATGAGAGAGCCAACTTGGGTTCCAGCCACATGGGGATGCTTTGCCACCTCCTCCAGCACCCATTCAACCAGTTCCTGTGAGAGAGAGAGAGAAAGAAAGTCAGAATTACACGTAAGTCTGGTGCCGGTGGCTCAGAACTCTAATCCTAACTACACAGGAAGCTGAGATATAAGGATCATGGTTCATACCAGCCCAGGCAGGAACGTCTCTGAGACTCTTATCTCCAAAGAACTACCAGAAATCTGGAATAGGCTCTGTTGGCTCAAGTGGTAGAGCACTAGCCTTGAGCTGAGAAGCTTGGGGATGGCGCCCATGGCCTAGAGTGCAAACCCCACGACTAACAATATGTGGACTTCCCACCACAAGAAGTGGACTGAATAGCACCCATTCTCCTAGGGAGCATGGTAGAGACCTCAGGCTGAGCTTCCTGTGAACTTGAGGTCATAAGTGGGTCACCTGGCTTGTCTGTGCCTCGTTTTCCCTAGCTGCAAAACTCAACAGAATGAAGGATCCCCTTCCTTATGGGGATAGGGTAATGATGAAAGATAGCCATGTTTTGTTTCATAATTCCCACCTGTTGCACGATTAATAACTGGCCCCACTTGAGTCCTTTCCAGGTATCTTCCTGTCATATGCTCACAAAATTGCTAAGAACCTTACCTGAAGGCTGCTCCCTCTGTGCTTAGCCGTGCTACAGAGATCCCTCTGTATAAATCCATTGTTTCCTCACAACTCTCCTGTGAGGAGACTGAGGTCCAATGGTTGAGGCCTTACCCAGAGCTTCACCAGTGGTCAAGAATCAGCTGCTGTGGACTAAGAGTTTGGTATAATCCATCAAAACCTATGACTGAGCATATCACTACATGTCTACCATTCCAATTACAGAGGACAGGTGGTGGAGCATACCTGTCACAGATAGGAGGACCTCAATCCAGCCCAGCCTGAGCATATATTGAGTCTCTATTTTAGAAATGCCCAAAACAGAAAGGTGGCTTCTCAGAGCAAGGGAGGAGAAACAAGCAGGGGGTCATGGTACCCCAGAGGGGTGTCTGACATGCGTAGGAGTGGTGCTGGGGCAGTCACTCACCTATGCTGCTGGAAGAAGCTGTTGGTGTCTGCTCCAGGTGGGGCAGGCAGCCATGGTGGCAGCCTTATGGACATATGGGCCCAGAGCAGAGGACCAGAGGCAGAGACCTGGTAGGGGCCTTAGGTCAGCTGACAGCGCACCATTGTCTGAGGATTGAAACTGGCACCACCTCCGGAAGGTAAGGAGGAGGCCAGGGAGTGGGCTGGCGCATCAATTTCCTACTATACTCCAAAGTCACATCGAGTCTCTTGCTCACCACTCAGCCACCTCTATATTCCTCAACTGCTGGTAGTGGTATAAACTAACAGAGGGAATCTAGGTGCTACTGGGCAGCATGGAATATGGGCGTGGCCACCATTCTTGTATCTCATTGGTCAGAAAGAAACATGAAAGAATGGAGGTGTGGCTGGAATCCTGTGATGCCAGCATCATGGGCAGAGTCAAGATGATAGCAGGTCCCCCAGTCCTTTCTGATGGAACTCTGTCCAATTCAATTGGGGACAAGAGGGTGACCTGCTTTAGCTGCATGGCTGCACTGATAGTTGTGTATGTCTGTTTGTTGCCACTCCTGGACTTTGAACTCAGGATCTGGGCACAGTCTGTGAGCTGTTTTGGCTCAAGGCTCACCCTCCACAGTGGAGCCACAGGGCTTCTGGCTTTGTTGACACTGATGTTGGACAGGGGTCCCAAGGACTTTCCTGCCTAGGGTGACTTTGACCATGATCTTCACAACACAGCCTTGTAAGTATCAAAGAGGATTGCTAAGAGCCACTGGTGCCTGCCTAATAATTGGTCTTTCTGATGTTCTTGGACAGACCCGTGAGTTCCCTATCCTTGGGTTGAAGTGGTGGGAGCTAGAGCTCACAGTTCGAATGGCAGGAGATCCTAAGAAACTTGTTCCTATCCATATGATTACCAATGGAATGTGATATATGTCATGATTTAATGCACAGTTATTGAATGATTCCAGGATAAAATTATGCACAATTATATTACAAGACACTGATCGATTTTAGGTATACTTTGTGAAGTATTTAAATAATCACATTCATAAACTGGAGGTATAATGAAATACCTAAGAATTGGGCCTCAGACTGTATAAAGGTGTCATTATTTTTGCCATGACTGGGATTGGAACTCATGGTCTGGGTAACTCTGTTGCACTGTGTGAGAAGGGGAAGCTTGCCTCCTTGAAGTCAAGAAATTCAAGTCTGTTCCTTAGGCCTGAAATCAGTCACCACCATTAGAAAACATCCTATTCATGTACAATTAATATATATGATTTATATTTGTATACATATGTTGACTCCATATTGTGTTCAGTGTAGTTATTTTATTTTTTGTTTTATTCATGTATTGACCATTTATTTTATTGACTATTATGGCACATAGAACATTGATTACATTGATTACATAGGATATAATTCTGCATATGTATTCCACTTCATACCTGACACCCAGGACATTCAGAGAAAAGGAAAACATGGGTCACCATCAGCTTCTTACTTCACGATTCACTGTTTGGGAGTGCTGGCATCTGAACTCATGGCCTACAAGGCCAAATTAATGAATGGGTGAGTGTCAACACGATATCCTGGGGCAAATTGAGTGAACAGGCAGTTCCCAGGACCTGAGATCGTGCCCCAGGTGTTAACAAAATGAGAATAGATTGACATGCAGATGGTAGTATGTTAATAAATATATATCTTTATAGAGTGCCAGAGATGTCTATACATTATTCAGTTATATAGACTACATTCCTAGCAATTCCTGGGTATTTATTATGCCTCCATGTAAATAATGTTATTGTTTTCATCTTTAAACTATTAATGAAATCAATCAGTGCCATGAAATTATTGTGCTCCTGTAAGTAATAATATTCTTTTAATGCTTCATAAATAATAAATAAAATGAATCAGCCTCCTGAAATGATGCAGTCTAATTTTATAGGAGCATCATTCATGATCAACTCATTCAACCATGATATTGATAACATTCCATTGTTATTCCTATGGATGGGAACCAGTTTCTTAATATCTCCTGTCATTGGTTGGTGTCAGGACAGGGATTCGAAATCAGGGCTTATGTTGCCACGTGGGCTTATGGCTTCCCTGTTAGTCTGCCAGGCTTCAGCAATGCAAGGTGAAGTACCCCAGGAGGGTGACCGTGCAAAGGAAGAAAACTTAAAAAGGCCATATTTTTTCTGTGCATTGTTTTCCCTGAAAGGCCTGGGGGTCTAGGATCCCAGTATCAGCTAAGAGTCCAGTGGCTGCACCTGTGTATAGGGTGATAGAAGCTGAGGCAGAGTTACCATGACCTGAGTTCAAGCGCCGTACTGAGAAAAGTAAAATTAAAAAAAAATTAGCTCCCTGGCTGGCAATTCATACTGTTTATTCTTCCAGACTTTAGATTTGAACTCAGGATCTGGGTAAATCTGCAGAAATGTGGATGAAGGGGAAGATCACTGTACTTGAAGATGAGAAAGTCAGACCTGTTCCCTAGTCCTGAATTCAAGCCCCAGCCCTAAAAAACATACTATTCATAAACATTGTAAAGATAGGATTTATACTTACCTATAGATGTTCAGTCCATACATGTTTGGTGTGGTTGTTCCTTGTATTTTTGTTTTATTCATTTAGTTACCGTTGATTTTACTATGATGAAACCCATTCAGTTTATTACATTGATGACATCCTATCACAGAGCCTCTAGATTTGTAGAAATGTTTTCCATCAGGCCTGACACCAAGGATTCTCAGAGAAAAGGAAAACAAGTTTCACACTCAGCTTCTTACTCCATGATCCACGTGTTGGTAGTACTGGGATCTGATTTCAGGGCCTAGCAGGATCAATTGGCCAATAAGTCAAGGTGAACATACCAACCTGTGAGCAACTAAGGAGGTAGGCCATTCCCAGGATCTGACATTGATCCCCACAATGGTCCACTGTAGACATAAATTCATAATTTAAACATAGAATCTATATTGACATACATGTGTGTACAGCATCTTGTATTCAGGGCAATTCTCCTTTTTTGTCTATAATTCATGGAGATATTGTGTATTTTACTAAGTATGGTGACACAATATCAGCATACTAAATGTGCTGACATGGATGATGACCCATTCCCATGGTTATAGGGTTGCCTATGCATTCTCCATCCTACTTGAGACCTAGGACTTTCATGGGAGAGGAAAACATGTGCAACAACTGGCTTCTGACATAAGGATGAATCTTTTGTCAGTGCTGGGATGTGAACTCAGGTCTGGGTAGCTCTGTTGCATTGTGTAGGAAGGGGAAGCTCACCATCCTTGAAGACGAGAATGTCAGGCCTGGTCCAGGGCCTGATTTAACACCCCAGCACTAGACAAAATAGCAAGCTCACCTTTTTTAAGCATAGGACCTGTTTTTACCTACAGGTGTGGTATGCATCTTGCATTCAGTGTAGTTATTCTTTTTATTTTGTGTCTTATTCATGGATGTTATTTTGTATTTTATTGAGTATGGTGACAGATATAACTGTGCTGACATGGATGACAACTTGTACCCATATCTATAGAGTTGCTGATATAGCATTCTCCATCCTTGATGAGACCCAGGACATTCACAGGAGAGGAAAAAATGTGCAACCTTGGGTTTCTCACATCAGAATGAATCTTTTGGCAGTGCAGGAATTCGAACTCAAGGCCTAGCAGGCCCAATTGGTGAATGGGTCCTGGTGAGCACAGCAGCCTGTGAGCCACTAAGGAGATAGGCCATTCCTGGGAACTGAGATGGAGTCCTGGTGGGAGCCAATATAGCCATAAATTCATAATTAAACAGAAGATCTATATTTCCAAATATGGGTGGGCATCATCTTGGGCTCGATGTAGTCACTCTCTTTATTTTGTGTCTTATTCATGGCTGTATTGTGTATTTTCTTGAGTATAGAATGACAGATATAACTCTGGTGACCTGGATGACAACCTATTCCCATGAGCATAGAGTTGTCTATATATTTTCCATCCTAGGTGAGACCAAGAACTTGCACAGCATAGGAAAACAGTGCAACAACTGGCTTCTCACATCAGAGTGAATTTTTGGCAGTGCTGGGAATCGAACTCAGAGCCTAGGAGGCCCAAATGCCCAATGGATCCACGTGATCACACCAGACTGTGAGCCGCTAAGAAGCTGGGAAGTTCCCAGTAACTGAGATTGAGCCCCAGGGAGGCCAAAATATTCCTCAATGCATCATTTAAACATGAGATATGTATCCACATCCGTGAGTCGACTGCATCGTGCATCGAGTGTAGTTATTCTCTTTATTTTGTATGCTATTCATGTATGTATTGTGTATTTTCTTGAGTATATGATGACAGGTATAACTGGACTGACATGGATAACAACTTATTCCCATGGCCACAGGGTGGCCCACGCATTCTCCATCATAGCTGAGACCCAGGACTTGCACAGGAAAGGAAAACAGGTACAATAATTGACTTCTGACATGAAGATGAATCTTTTGGCAGGGGTGGGATCAGAACTCAGATTCTATCAGGTCCAATTGGTAAATGGTTCCACATGAGCAAACCAGCCTGTGAGCCACGAAGGAGCTAGGCCATTCCCAGGACCTAAGATTGAGCCCCCACCCCCCCACGGGGGAAGAGTGGGGGGCACAATAGTCATCCGTTCATAAGCTGAGGGTAGAATACAAGTAAGTACATATTTGTATAGAGTAGTAGAGATGGTGACCTGTGATGGAATCCAATCTACCGAGTGACTACTGATTCTTGGATCTTTCCTGATGGCTCCATTTCATGACTGTGATGATTATTGTCATGCTTCATCAACTCTTCTTTACAAATAATCTATACCCCATACCTATAATTTCCTACTCACATAATGCAATAACTACTCAGTCAACGATGGGATCGATAGCATTCCATGACCCTTTCTAGGACCAGACACCAGTATCTCAGGATCTTCCGACATTCCCTCCTCATAGTAGGACTGAATTCAAGCCTCAGGCCTGGAAAAGATACTCCTTATATACATTTTAAATATAGGATTTATACTTCTGTACAGATGTTCAGTCCATACTGTGTTTGTTGTGGTTATTCATTTTATTTCTTGTTCTATTCATTTATTTACCATTTATTTTATTGACTCTGATGACACCTATACCATTCATTATATTGTTTACATCCTATCACATAGCATCTAGATTTTAGATGTGTTCTCCATCATGCCTGGCAGTGCAAGGATCTGAACTCAGGGTCTAGCATGCCCAATTCATAAATGAGTGAGTTTGAGCATGGAAGCCTCTAGCCAATGAAGCTGTCAGGTGTTTTCCAGGCACTGAGATTGACTCCCATGTTTGGCCAAAACAGCGATACATGAATAGGCAGACGGTGGTATACAAATAAATACATATTGGTAAAGAGTGCCAGCCCTCTATCTATGATTGAATGACACCTACTACATTCCTACCAACTCCTAGGTATTTATTATACCACCACAGAAGGAATATTATTCTTTTCATGCTAATAAACTATTAATTAAGATCAATTAGCATTCTAGGATTATTGGATCCAATTTTAGATTAGACAGATGCATGAACTTCTCTTTCAATCAGCATTCCTATTTATAGGAATGAGTCTCTTGTGATCTCCTGCCATTGGTGTCAGGACTGGGATTTGAACCCAGGGCCTATGTTGACACTGATAGCCCACCAGCCATCAGCAATGGCACGTCAGGTCCACTTTGCAGCCTTGTCATTCAGACCCAGGATGGTCACTGTGCAAAGAGAACAATTGAAAAAACCCAGCCCTCTGCAGCTCGCCACTTTTTGTGCTTTCCAGCTTTTTTTTTCTTCCTGAAAGCCCTCTGGGCATAAGATCTCACGATCGGCTCTGTGTCTGGAGACTGCACTCCAGCCTAGGGAGATCCAAGCTGAGGCAGAGTTTCCACGACCTGAGGTCAAGCCCCATGGTTGCCCCCCAAAAAGAATAAATAACCAAATTAATTAATTAAGTAAGTAAGTAACTAAATTAAAAAAATAAAGCTTCCTGGTTTGGAATTTCTACTAGTTTTCTTTCCTAATGTGGGATTTGAACTCAGGATCCTAGTAAATCTGTAGTAATGTCAGGGAAGAGTTGCCACTACTTGAGTTCAAATCCCATGCCAAACAAAAATGAAAAACTAAGTCACTGATTTAGGGGAAAGTAGTTGTGGAGATGGGAGGGAAGGAATGGTAGGCTGAAAACAAAGGAGGAATCAACAATGTTCAATAGGAAATATACTCATTACCTTGCTCTTGTAACTGTATCCCCAATGTACAACATTTTTACAATAAAAAAGTACAAAACACAGAAACAATATAGTTCTCCGACAAGCACTTTGGAGGTAAAGGAAGGTTGTGTGAATAGCTGTAAAAAATTCTGCACTGTCTTTTTTTAATGTTCAGTAGGGAACTGAATAAACATAGATACTTCCATTAAAAAAATTGGAACTGGGGCAAGTATTTCTGCCATTGCTATGATTTGAGCACACCGTCCAGGTAACTCTTTTGCCCCATGGGTGAAGGCGAAGCTCATTGTCCTTGAGGAAAACAAATTCATGCTAGAATTCCCAGGACCTGAATGAAGGTTCTGCAATGGAAAAAGTATTTATTTGCATGTGTAATGTATTATATATAATTACATATGTATGTTAATTTCATATTACGATTTTTATTATTGATTTTGTATATTATTTTTGTTTTACTCATTTATTGATTATTGTATTTATTATAAACACAATATTTATTACATTTTGCACATCTATTATAAAATTATACACAATAATTTGGGACATTGACTCATTTTTCATTACTATTTTATTAAGTGTTGAAACAATACATAATTAAATGGAAGCATTTGTCACAGTTTTCACATGTTTAGAGTCTCTCCCAAGTATGTTTATCTCCCTATTGGGATTTATTTAGATGATTTATGGTCAGAAGCCTTTTCTTGAGGATACGAAAGTGAGGGATAAAATTGTAAGGGTGGAGATAGAAATGTGGCTTAGTGGTAAAGAGCTCGCTCAGCATGCATGAATGGCAGGGATTGAAACCTCAGTGCTACATACTCAAAAAAAGCCAGAAGCTGTGGAGTGACTCAAGTGGCTATCCTTGAGAAAAAGAAGTTCAGAGACAGTACCCAGGCTCTAAGATCAAGCCCCAGGACTGTCAAAAACAATAGGCCAGATGCCAGTGCTCACACCTGGAAACTTAGATTCTCAGGAAGCTGATTCTCAGGAAGCTGAGTTCAAAGTCTAGGCAAGGAAAGCCTGTTAGACTCTTATCTCCAGTGAAGCACGAAAAGACCCCGTGTGGTGCTGCGGCTCAAGTGGTAGAGTGTTCGCCATGAGCTTATGGGCTCAGGGACAGTGCCCAGACTTGAGTTAGAGACAAACAATTGGAAAAAAGTGAGGATTAATCAAAGTACTTTTCCTATTTGTTAATTAAGAGAACATTCTTTGGGAAATCAACACTGATTTACACCAGAATAGGAGTCAGAGCTCAAGGTTCAAGTGTAGGACATCCATATGCCCTGCCTCTCAGACTCTAGCATTGTAACTTTGTGTCCTATATGGTTCTGAAAGGTCCAATGTTGAAAGGTTTAATATGCTCCCAAAGCCCTTTGTGATAAGCAGTTGATTTGTATTGTCAATGTTATTACAATTCTGAACCTAGCAGAGCACCAGTAGCTCAGGCCCGTTGCCCTAGTTTAGGAGGATGAGGTTTCAGAATCACAGGGTGAAGCCAGCCAGGGCAGAAAAGTCTATGACACTCAGACTTCCATTTCTGAAAGGTCAGATGTTCTAGAGCTTCCTGTGTTTCCCATGGTACTTAGACTCTAAATGTTCTTAGAGTTCTTGAGCTATAGAATCAAGAAACATTATTGACCCATCATGGGTTCAAATGAAGTTCTCCGGATCCAAGCCCTAGCCATGGTAGCAGGAAGAACTCCAGTGTAACACTGTAATTAAGGCAGAAAACAATTTCAAAAGCCAGGCTAGATGCAGAGACCAGGCCTACAGGATTAGGAGGCAGAATGTACACATTCAGCAGGGAAGTGAGCTGCAAAACCACTTCAATCATTCCAGGCACAGCCACCAATGGGGGGAAACCTGAAACATTTGTTAGAGTTACACTATGGTCAAACTTTTCTTAGCCTCTTCAAACAATGACTAATTAACCTTCCTCCCTCAGGTGAAGGGAGCCTCAGGCTATCTTTAGGTTAACAATAGAGAGCCAGTTTAGTGGGGGACATAGTAACAGAGTAGAAAAACACTGCTCTCTGGACTTCGGGAGTGTGTTTTTCACTCTCCATCTGTCAGATTTGAAGGCCCTTCTTCTACCTCTGCCAGTCCTTTCTCCTTCCTTCATTCTCCACATCATTAATGCAAATCCCCAATCCAGGGAGAGGCAGGGCCCTTTCTTTTCTGTTTCCATGCCTCTGAGTTAGAACCGAGCTCTGCCCTTTTGACTCTGGGGCCCTTTGCTACCTGAGAAGTGGGAAACAGACAGTCTTCCTGCCCTGTAGTTTTGTGAAGGCAATGCTGGTGCGCTGGCATGCTGCAGAAGGCCTCATGACTGGGAATTGTTCCCTTCTTTCCCAGATCCATCTATCATCTCCTATCTATCTTTTATCTATGTATCTATCTATGTATCTATGTATCAGTGTATGTATGTATGTATGTATCTATCTATCTATCTACCCACCCACCTACCTAGGTATCTCTTTGCCAGTTCATGGGTGGAACTCAAGGCCAGGACACTCTCTTTAGCACTCTACTACTTGAGCCACAGCACCAATTCTGGCTTTGTGTGTGTGCTACCAAGGAAACATACCCAGGGCTTCTTGCAGGCTAGGCAAGCACTCTCTCACTAATCCACATTCCCAGCCCCCTCATCTTTTCCTTAATGGTAGTTTTTACATAAGTATGCTGCCATTTTACATCCCCAAGTTTAATTTTCTGAATACTGGTTACTTCTATGAAACCTGACCTTCTCTTCCCCTGCCTGATTTGTGACTATTCTTGCATTGACCCCATAACAAAATGTAAATAAAGGCTGCTGAGAGCTTCAGTGTGCATCATATAAGGACACAGGCCTGGAACCCTGGAAGAGAAAAGCCATCGGCCTGAAATGAAGGCAATGATGCAGTATGCGCAAGGAGCATATCTGAAAAATAAACCAGTAAATAAAAGGAGAAGAATTGCATATGGTCTGTTTGCACTCAGGGAAGTAATATACACACATAACTAGGTAGGACACTGATACATAAACTTGGCCTTCTCTTTTTGAAAAATTTTGTGCCTATCCCAGGACTTGAACACAGGGCCCACTGCATTCCTCAGCTGTTTTTCCCAAGGCTGAGGCTTTACCACCACCACAGATCCACTTCCAGCCATCTGTTCATTAATTGGACATAACTGCCTCCGAGGATTTCCTGCCTCGTCTAGCCTCTGTCTCCTGCTCAGCTTTCTCTCTCAAAGCTAGAGCTCTATCCTCTGGGGCACTGCTTCACTTCTAGTTTTCTGGTGTTTTAAGAGATAAGAGTCTGACAGACTTCCTGCTCAGGCTGACTTTGAACGGCAATCTCCCAAAGAGTCTTCAAGTGGCTTTCCTCAGGGATTCACCGAGGAGCCCCTCCACACAAACCCTTAATCTAAATTTCAAGAGGCACTAGAGAAAAAGAGATACAAGAAGATGCTTCTAGTGTGTTCTAGATACTTAAGGCTGGAGACACACAACACTCATAATCATTAGATCATTTTATAGGCAAAAGGAGCAATGCAGACAGTATGGGGATGGCTCTAGCTTTCAGTCCTCTCATCCTGAGTAGGAAAATTCACTGCAGCTCAATGCTAATTGACAGTACTGGCATGTCCTGTGGACATTTGCTCCCAAATCCTGTGACACTCATTTGTCAAGTTTGGCTACAAACCTGTGACCAGATGAGAAGATGAAGAGAGAAAATCCTTCCTAGAGAAAGCAGCTATGAAGAATATTGGGTAGTTAACCTATAAATTCAAACCATTGGAATGACCCTGTTAAGAAGTCAGATTTTCCAGATTAAAAAGTGAAGAAGAAAAGAAAGAATGTACCAGTGGCTTCTCACTTTAAAACCAGCTCCTCAGGAGTCTGAGATGTAGAGAACCTGAGTTTGAATCCAGTCAGCATAGGAAAGTCCATGACACTACTATTTCTAAGAGATCACAGAAAGGTTAATGCACTACCCTTGAGCAAAAGGAGCTCAGAGACAATGCTTAGGATCATAGCTCAACCCCAGGACCTGACCACTCAAAAAGAGCATGTACCTCCATGTCTTTGGGTATGTATGGATATATTCCTATAGGTGAAGCTCCAGAGTAGTTATGATGAATGGCACCAAGCTAGGAAATTTGTATTCAATAAAATGATCTCGTAACAGAGACTGCTTTCATGACAGTGTACAATCCAGGGCTCCCATCACTGTTCTTAGGGTAGACTGAGGGTTTCTCTGCATCCCAGGCCTGCTGGAAGAAGTCTTTCTCATTGAATGGACAGGCAGACAAAAGCCCTCACTCCTGTACAGCTGTGTAACAAACAACTCCATCTGGGTCAGATAGTGAGGATGATTTTGGGCAGGCTCTGAAGGTCAGGAGAAAATGGTCTCTTTGTACCCCAAACTATCTCTCTCCCCAATGCTCGGGGAGAGCACTGACAGGGAGCCTTCATTTGTGCCACCTCCTGTGGCAGGCCAAGTCCTGTGCACTTATCCTGCCTTTGTGAGACTATATTCCGGTGTTCAGATACAGTGTTCAATAAAATTCCGGAGTCCTTCTTGCAGAAAACTAGGGCACTGAACCTCATGAAATGTTTCATTGACGGCGATGATGGTCCTATGATTCCTCTCTAGGATTCTGGAAGCCTGGGAAATCCAAGCACAAATCTGATATCAAAGCTTCCTGTCATCAAGGGCTGGTGAATCTCATCAGGTTTTGAAACCTTTGATCTCTCCTAGTTGAGCCCTGGGTGGCTAGGTATTGGATTTGAAAACAAGCCTGGGGTGCTGACCATGAGCTCAGTACAGAAGCCCGTTGTTTTACCATTTTGTGTAACAGCATCAATTCTAGTCTGTGTGTGTGTGTGTGTGTGTGTGTGTGTGTGTGTGTGTGCGTGCACATGCACGCAGACTCATACACCATTCCTTGAGGTTGAAGTGAAGACCTGAGCACTGTACCTGAGCACTATAACTAGTTTCTCTTGTACAAGGATAGCCCTCTCCCACTTGAGCCAGAGCTACTTCAGGCTTTTTTTTAGTGATGTCCTGAGAAATCAAACCCAGGGTTACATATATGAAAAACACTTTACTCCTAAGGCACATTCTCAGCCCTTTACTTCAGGTTTGTTAGTTTGTTCTGTCTTTTTGTTGTTGTTATTGTAGGAGTTGACATCTGGGCCTGGGTGCTGTCCCTGAGCTCTTTAGCTCAAGTCTTGTGCTCTACCACTTCAGCCAAAACTCCATTTCAGTTTTTCTGGTGGTCCATCAGAGCTAAGTGTCTCAAGGACTTTCTAGCTCAGGCTAGCTTTTAACCATGATCCTTGTATCTTATCCTCCTGAGTAGTTAGTATGACAGGCATGAGCAACAAACACCCAACTTCAACTTCAGGTTTCTTAGTGGTCAATTGGAGAAAATAGGCTCATGGTACCTTTTGTGCCTGGGATAGTTTGGAACCCAGATCCTCAGATCTCAGCTTCCTGAGAAGGCGGGATGACAACCTCAGCTATAGACCCCTAGGCTGTGAACTCTGCTGCAAGGGGATCCTTGGTTCCACGTGATGGAGTGCTAACCATGAGCCAAGAGGTAAGGGGCAGCACCCAGGCCCCTAGTTCGAGGTTCATGACTGAGAAAAAACAAAACAAAACAATTGTCTGCAGGAGACAACTCATTACTCTTCAGAAATATATAATTTTTTTCCTGCCATGGGGACATATCTGAGAGTTAATATTCTTGTCTGCATAATCATCTCAGTTGTAGAACTCTTACAAGGACCTGATGAAAGAATGCACCCTGTGAAGGACACAGTACATGGCACTCTTTGCATGACTCAGCACACAGCATTCTGTGAAAGACTCAGCGCCCAGCACCCAATGAAGGACTCAGCACATAGCTCTATTCAACAAGCTGTCATTAGAATTGCAGTGACAATTCTTCCACCTATGTCATTTTTTCCATTTATGACATCCTATTACATAGCATATAGATTTGCATCTGAATTATACATTCTACCTAACACTGAGCACTTTCAAAGAAAAAGAAAATGTGTGTCACACTCAACTTCTAAACTCCACAATTACATTTTTGGCAGTGCTGGGATCTAAACTCAGGGCCTAGAAGGTTCAATTCATGAATGAGTGACGGTCAGCATAGCAACCTATAGCCAATTCAGCTGCCAGGCCTTTCCTTGGCCCTGAGATAGAGCCCCAGATGCTGACCCCCATATCGCACTTAGTATAGTTATTCATTTTATTTTTGCTTTATTCATTTATTTACCATTTATTTTATTGATGATTATTACACATGAAATATTTATTACATAGGATATAGATTTGCCTATGTATGGAACCTCACACCTGACATGCAGGACTTTCACAGAAAAGAAAAACATGAGTCACCATGGACTTCTTACTACACGATTCAATTTTTGTCAGTGCTGGCATCTGAACTCACAGCCTACAAGGCTGAGTGTCAGCATGCCAGCCTGGAGCATATTTAGTTGACAGTCATTTCCAGCACCTGAGATCGAGCCCCAGGGATGGACAAAATAAGAACAGATTGACAAGCAGATAGTATTACACAATAAAATATAGATCTTTATACAGTGCCAGAGATGTCTATACATTCTTCAGTTATATTGACCACATTTCTACCAATTCTTGGATATTTAGTATACTTCCATATAATTAATATTATTCTTTTCATACTTAATGAATTATTAATTAAATCATCCACTGTCTGGAAACTATTGCGTCCATGTAATAATATTCTTTGAATGTTTAAAAAAACTCATTAATATCCATTGGCCTCCTAAAATCACTCTGTCTAATTGTATAGTAGTATCCAGAAACAACCAATTCCACCTTGCCATTCATAATCTTCCATCGGTATTCCTATGAATAGGAATGAGACTCTTAAGATCTCCCTCCATTGGTAGAGGACAGGAAGGGGCTTCCAACACAGGGCCTATGTTGCCGTGTTGGCCTATGGCTTTCCTGGTAGCCCGCCAGCCTTCAGTGAACCCAGGTTACCGACATTTTTCAAATGTGTCATTCACACACAGGATGGTCACCTTGCAAAGCAAACAAATGTAAAACTGGCAACCATCTGCAAGTTGCCTTTTTTTTTTTCTGTGTCGCATTATTATTTTTTTCCTGTCAGCCTCTGGGGCCCAGAAACCCAAGTTTGGCTGTGGGTCCAGTGGCTGCACCAGAGCCTAGAATGATCAAAGCTGAGGCAGAATTGCCACGACCTGAGTTCAAGCTCTGTGCTTGACAAAATAAAAATAAATAAATAGGTACATATATTCATACATTAAAAATAGTTCAAATATTATGAGGCTCCTTGGCTTGAAATTCATGCCCTTTATTCTGCCAGGCCTGGGAATTGAACTCAGGGTCTGGGTAAATCTGCAGCACTGTGGGGGATGGGGAAGTTCACTGTGCTGGAAGACAAGAAATCCAGGCCTGTTCCTAGGGCCTGAATTCAATTCCTAGCACTTAAAAGAATAATATACATATACATTTTTAACAGAGGATTTATATTTACATACACATATTTACTGCATATTAAGGTTAGTGTATTCATTTTATTTTGTGTTTTATTAATTTTTTTATGTATTTTAGTGAGCATGATTATATATACCATTTTTTGCATCCTATTACATAAGACAAAAATTTCCCTATGTATTCTAGATCATTCCTGAGACCCAGGACTTTCACTGCTAAGGAAAACAAGTGGGACAATTATTTTGTCCACCAGGATTAAGTTTTTGGCAGTTCTGTGAATTGAACTCATGAATTCACTTCATGAATGGTTAAATGTTAGCAGAGTAGTCTGATGCAAGTGAAGTTGGCAGGCAAAATTGAGGACCTGAGATCAAGCCCTAGGAATGGCCAATATATAAACAGATAGATGTTTAGATTGCAGTGTGTGTGTGCATTTTTGTGTGTATTTACATATGTATATACATCCATAAATATATACAGACAGATATACATTTATGTAGATTCTAGTGTATAACCCTATATAAAGAGTGATGTCTATATCTTATTTTTAATATATTCTTTTACTACCAATTATTCGGTCTAAAATTATGCCTCTATTAATTAATCACGGTAGAACAGTTAATGAAGAATTAATCAATGACCTATATTTATTACATACAATCTTATACTAGAATGACTAACTAATTAGTAATTCAATTAGTACATTTCAAACATTTTATTAGTGTTCCAATACATAGGAACAAGTTTCCTAGATCTTCGGCAGTGTGTAGGTCCAGTCCCAGGATCGAACTCAGGGCCTACATATCTGGGTTGGACTCAGGCTTTACTGATACCCCTCCAGCTTTTGTCATGCAATGTCACATACAATTAAAAGACTAGTCATTGAGACCAAGGAGGGTAACAGTGCTGAGGAAACAAATGTAAAACTGTTGTGTGAAACTTCCTGGGTTTTTCCTCCTCCATTTTTGTTGGTTTGATGTACTTTTGCCAGTGCTGGGAGTTGAACTCGGGTCCTAGGTTCCCTGGATCATATGTGGGTATAGAAGCTGCATCCCAGGCTATCATAATCATGGTTTAAGACACAATAAAATGGTTCGTTGAGTAAAAGGAGCTCAGGGAAAATGTCTAGGCTAACAGTTCAAGCCTCAGAACCTGCTACAAAAAAGCCATTAACTCCATGTGTCTGAGTATGTATGCATGCATTTGTATCAGTGAACATCCAGAGGTTCTATGAAGAAAGGCACCTAGCTAGGAAATTTGCTTTGAATAGAATGGTTTTATAGCACAGACAGTGCTTTCTAAACAGTGCATATTCCGGGGTTACCCTCACTGTTCCCAGAGTAGCTTGAGGGGTTCTCCATACCCAAGGCTGCTGGAGGAACTCTGCTTCATTGTTGGAACAGGCAGACAAAAGGCCTCACTCCTGTACAGCTGTGTAACAAACAATTCATCCAGCCCAATTACTGAGAATGAGTGTGGGCAGGCTCTGAAGGTCAGGAGAAAAAGGCCTCTTTTTACCCCAAGCTCTCTCTCTCCGCAGTGCTCTGTTTTGACAGGAAAACTTCATTTGTGCCACATCCCGGGGCAGGCCAAGTTCCCTGCACTCATCCTGTCTTTATAAGACTATGTTTCAATGTTGAAACAAACTGCTACCATTAATTCAAGAGTGCTCCTGGTAGACAATTAGGGAGCTATACCTAATGAAATGATTCATTATTGGCAACGATGCCTCCGTGTGTGTGTGTGTGTGTGTGTGTGTGTGTGTGTGTGTGTGTGTGTGTGTGTGTGTGCATATACCAGTCCTGGTGCTTGAACTCAGGACCTAACCACTGTATCTGAGTTTCTCCTGTACAAGGACAGCACTCTACCACTTGAGCCACAGTGCCATTTCAGGGATGTGGAACATTTCTATGGATGTGGTACTGAGGATTCAAACCCAGGGTTTCACACATGCAAAGCAGTCTACCCCTAGGAAAAATTCCCAGCACTCCACTTCAGGTTTCTTTCTTTCTTTTCTTGTAAGTTGGAGGAGTTGAAGTTTGGGTCTGGGTGCTGTCTCTCATCTCTTCAGCTCAAATCTAGCGCTCTAGCACTTGAGCTACAGGGCCCCTTCAGGCTTTCTGGTGGTTTTAGGAGATAACCATCTCAAGGAATTTCCTGCCCAGGCTGGCTTTGGACCATGATCTGAAATTGCTTTGAACCAAGATCTTCAGCTTCCTCAGCAGACAGGATGATAGACCTCAGCTAAAGACACCTAAGCCCTGACACTTTGCTGCAAGGAGGTCCTTGGCTCAGCATGGTAGAACTTTAGCCATAAGCCCAAGAAGAAATTCAGCACCTAGCCTGTGAGTTCAAGGTTCATGATGGTGAAAATTAAACCAAAACAATTGTCTGCAGGAGACATCACTAGAGCTAAATATATACATAAATTTTGCCCTGCCTTGGGGACATATCTGAGCCTCAACTTACTCATCTGCACAATCATCTTACTTGTGTAGCTCTTATAAGGACCAGATGAAAGAATACAACTCGTGAATGACTCAGCACATAGCACCCTGTGAATGACTCAGCACACAGTACCCCATGAATGATCCAGCACCCCGTGAAAGACTCAGGACCGAGCACCCCAGGAAGGTTTCATCACATAGCTGTATAGTATAAACTGTCTTTAGATTTAAGGTGCTTTCATCAGTATCACCACTCTTTCACATACACATCACAAACCAAACAAGTTAACATCTTACGGTTTAGAGGGGTGTTTTTTTGTGGGGAGTATCATCAGCCTCGGGGATTTCACTCATAGGTTGGAGGTACTGTCCGAAGATCTTTTCCTCAAGGCTAGAGCTCTACCATTTTGAGGCATAGCTCAGAGTCTCGCAGACTTCCTGTCAGGGCTGAGTTTTCAACCCACCAGTGTCTGATATCATCCCCCAAGCAGCAAGGGGTGAGCCAGCATCATCTGGTTCCATGGTGCTGGGTTGCAGCTGTTGACCTCTGGCTAAGTCATGTTAGGTGGCATCCATCGGCTTCAGACTCACAGCTTGCTCTGTGATGAGGTATTTGAAATCCTGGCCTTCTATACTTGCAGTCAGAATATTCTAACTTGTTTTTGGTGCCAGTCCTGGGGCCTAAGGGCCTAAACACAATCCATAAGCTTTCATGCTCAACAGCAGTGCTCCACTTCTTGAATGACAGCACTACTTGCTGTTAATTCTGTTCATGTGATATTGTGGAATGGATCCCAGGGCTTCATACATACTAGGCGAGCACTCTACCACAGACCCCAAGGAATGTCAAGTGTAGAAATAGATATGTAGATTGTTACACACACACACACACACACACACACACACACACACACATATGTATACACATACATATATAAGTACATATATATATGTATGTATAAAACAAGACAGGGATGTCTGTATATTAATTAATTATATATACTATATTACTACGAATTATCAATAAATTATTCCTTCCTTTATTTAAGTATTGTGGTTGAATACATAATATAGTATTAATTGAAAATTAGTCAATATACTGTAATTATTGTGTATAATTTTATAATATAATCATACACTACTAATGTAATTATTACTTTGCAACATTCCATTTGTATGGATATATATCAAAATGCATTTCTTAGGATCTCCTGCCATTCATAGGTGGCAGTCTTGGGATTCACACCCAGGCCTAGGTTGCTGATTTTGGCTATGGCTTCCCTGATAGCCCACCAAACTTCAGCAGGGCAAGGTCACGTACACTTTCCAGGCCCTGTCATTTAGAACCAAAATGGTTGCAATGCAAAGAAAAAAAACATATAAAACTGCCTTCTGGAACTTCCCAGTTTTATCCTTCTCCTTTGTTTTCAGTTTGGGGGCCAGAACTCTGGGTCTGGGTGCTGTCCCTCAACTCTTCAGCTCAAGGCTATCGCCCTACCAGTTGAGCCATAAGACTACTTCCAGGTTTTTCTGCTTATATGGTGCTGAGGAATCTAACCCAGGGCCTTATATATGCAAGGCAAGCACTGTTTACGGAGCCATCTTCCTAGCACTTCTACTTTTTTTTTTGATAGTCCCAATGTTTGAACTCAGGTCCTAGGATCTCAGGATGGGCTGTGGGTCCAGAAGCTGCACAGCAGCCTAGGATGATCAGAACTGAAACAGAGTTGCACGAGCTGAGTTCAAGCCCCAGGCATGGCCAAAAAAATATTAAGGCCCTGGCTTGGAATTTGCACTGTTTTTCTGGCAGGCCTGGGATTTGAACTCAAGGTCTGGGTAACTCTGTGGTACTATGGCGGAGAGTAAGCTCACCGTCGTTGAAGACAAGAATTTCAGCAAGAATTTTAGGGCCCAATTTCAAGCCCCAGTACTCAAAAAAATAATATCTATATATGAGATCTATTTACGTGCATGGGTTCAAAACTTATGACATTTATTACCCTTGTTTTTATTTATATTTAGTGATAATACATATATAGCATCTATTTCATTTATTACATCTTATCACATGGATCTATTTGCATATAGATTATACATCATACTGAGACCCAGAACTTTCACAGACAAGGAAAAAAATGTGTCAAAATTGGCTTCTGACACCACATATAAAATTTTGGCCATGCTGGGATTTGAACTCACAGCCCACAATGCCCAATTCATGAAAGGGTCAGTTGTAGAACAAAAGCCTTTGGTAAACTGAGCTTCCAGCCAGTTCTGAGGACCTGGGAACAAGCCATAGTAGTGGCTGATAGAGAGAGATAGAGATAGAGATATATCTCTATCTATCTATCTATATTTCTACAGAGATATAGATATATCTCTATCTATCTATCTATATCTCTACAGAGATATAGATACATATCTCTACAGAGATATAGATAGATAGAGAGACAGACAGACAGACAGATAGATAGATAGATAGATAGATAGATAGATAGATAGATAGATAGATAGATAGATGGATAGCTCTAGATGCATGAAACAAGAGAGAGATGTCTGTATACTATGAAATTGCATATACGATATTACTACTGATTACTGGGAATTAAATTATTCCTTCCTTTTTTAAGGATCATGATTGAATACATAATAAAGTATTAATTGAAAATTAGTCATTGTATTATAAATGTTGTGAATAATTTTATAATATAATCAAACACTAACTACTAATTTACTTGTTACTTTTATAACATTCCATTTGTATAGATGTACATGGGAATGGGTTTTTAGAATCTCTGCCATTCATTAGTGGCAATCCCAGGATTCGACCTCCAGACCTAAGTTGCCAGTTTTGGCTATGGCTTCTTTAACAGTCTGCCAAACATCAGCAATGCAAAGTCATGTACTCTTTCTTGCCTTGTCATTTACATCCAGGATGGTCATAATACAAAGGGAAAAAAAAGTAAAAAACCACCTCTTGAACTTCCCAGTTTTATGCTTCTCCTTTTTTTTGCCAGCCTCAAGATTTGAACTAGGGTCCTAGGATCCAAGGGTGGGCTGTGGCAGAGATGCCAAGACCTGAATGCAAGCCCTGTGCTTGGTCAAAAAAATAATAATTATTATAAGGCCCTGATTTGGAATTTGCACCATTTTTCTGGCAGGCCTTTTATTTGAACTGAGGGTCTGGATAACTCTGTGACACTGTGGGTAAAGGGGAAAAGCTCACTGTCCTTGAAGACAAGAAATTCAGACTAGTTCCCAGGGCCTGAAATGAAGCCCAGCACTGGAAAAAGTAATACTAATATATGAGATCTATTTTCATGCATGGGTTTACTGCATATGATCTTTATTACCCTTGTTTATTTAGTATTATTACCCATATAAATAGTTCTTTTATTACATCATATCACATAGGATATATTTGCATATGGATTATACATCATACTGAGACCCAGGACATTCAAAGAGAAGGAAAAAAGTGTCAAAATTGGCTTCTTACTGCACGAATAAATTTTTGATGATGCTGGGATTTCAACTCAAGGCCTACAATGGCCAATCCATAAATGGGATCACAGTCTTAGCACACCAGCCTCTGGCAAACTGGGCTCCAGAAAGTTCTGATGACCTGTAATCAAGCCACAGGAGTGATCGTTCTCTCTCTCTCTCTCTATATATATATATATAGATAGATAGATATAGATATAGATAGATCTATATATGTCTCTATATATCTATAAATTTATAGATATATAGAGAAGATATATAGATATATAGAGAGAGATATATCTATATATCTTCTCTATATATCTATAGAGATATCTATAGAATATAGATATATATCTATATATAGAAAGAAACATAGATAGATAGATAGATAGATAGATAGATAGATAGATAGATAGATAGATAGATATGTAGATATATATGCATACAGAGAGAGAGGGAATGTGAGGATATTAAATTATATATATGATAACCATTATTAGTTATTAAATTATGCCTCCATTTAATGAAGTATCGTGTTTGAATACTTATAAAAGCATTAATTAAAAATTAGTCAGTATCCTTCCATTATGGGAATCATACTATGGTGCTAGAATGGAAGATATAAATCCAATAACTTTTCTGTGGCATTATAAAATAGAATCATGAATTTACTGCAAATTTAATTATTACTTTCATAACATTCCATTAGCATTCACATGAATATGAATGAGTTTTTCAGGATCTCCTTCCATTTGTGGGTGACAGTCCTGGCTTTCGAACTCCAAGCCTGGTTAGTTTCTTTTGAATGCAAACCATTAGAATGACACCTTGAAGATTTCAGATTGTTAAAATTACAAAAAAGCACAAAAAGATGAAAAGAAACGAAGGAGCCAGGGCTCTTGCCTGTAATCCTAACTCCTCAGGAAGCTGAGATGTAGAGAATGACAATTTGAATTCAGCCGTGGCAGGAAAGCCTGAGACACTCTTATTTTTAAGAGATCACAGGGAAAAAAAAAACATGAATGGGGCTGTGGCTCAAGGACAGAATGCTACCATTGAGCAAAAGGAACTCAGGGACAAGGCCTAGACTCATAGAACAAACCTGGAACTGCCCCCCCTGCCCCCCCAAAAAGGAGGCAATAACTCTGTATCTCTGTGTATGGATGGATGATGTATGGATGACAGGCATTCAGCAGGTTGCCCATGCCCAGTCCCCCAACCTGGGTAAGCTGGAACAAGCCCTCAGAGAGTTCTAAGTCTGAGCTGGAAGCTCGAACAAAGCATTCTTCTCTGCCATTTAATAACTGAAGTCTTATGTTCTGGCTGAGGTGTCCAATCAGGACACCTAGCAGCCAGCCACTGCCTCCAGGGAGATCACAGTACCTAGACTGTAGGAGTTGTCAAAGTTTCTGGTTCCATATTCTCTATCCCTCTGTAGGATGTGAGCCTAGACCTCTAGGGCCTAGTGGCTATCACTCATTTATCATTCCTCATTGCTGAGTCACAGGCTGGTCCGAAATCTTGGCAAAGATATGAAATAGTCAACAATATATATGCCGAAAGGGATATGCCAATAAATCTCACCCCCATAATTCCCATTAGAAGGGAGCCTTGGGGTGCGAATGTGGCTTAATGGTAGAGTGCTTACCTAGCACGCACTAAGCCCTGGGTTCGATTGCTCAGTACCACAGAAAGAGAAAAAGCCAAAAGTGGCACTGTGGCTTAAGTGATAGTGGGCTAGCCTTGAGCAAAAGAAGCTCAGGAACATGCCCAGAACTTGAGTTAATGCCCCAAGGCAAAAAAATAAGTGAGCCTGATGAGACATATTCTTCTGGGAATCAGAGGAGGGCCAAGGTTATAGGTAAGAGGTAGGGTAGAGGGTAGGTGTTGGTGGTTAACCTCTGTAAGCTACTCAGGAGGCTGAGATCTGAGGATCCCAATTGCAAGCAGGAAAGTCTATATGAGACACTTTTCTCCAATTAAACACAAAAAGCCAGAAGTAGAGCTGTGGTTTAAGTACTAGAGTGCTAGCCTTGAGCACAAAAGCTCAGGGATAGGATAGCATCCAGGCCATGAAATCAAACCCTAGGACTGGCACGCACATGCACACACACACACACACACACACACACACACAAGATAGAGCCTTTGCCAGTCAGCCTGCACAAGTTCCATCTCTAGCAACTCAATATGAAAAAAAAGTGGGAGAAGGGAAGTAAATACTTGCTCCAGGAGGTGATATAAGCAGTGCCAAAATTCCCCAGGAGTTCCAAGATGTGGATTCAGGGCAGAGGGCCTCAGGCAGAAGGTACAGCATGGGCAAAGGTCCTGAGGTGTAGAGCAGATGGTGTGGGTGGAATGAAGGTTCTGTGGCTTCAAGCAAGTATGGCAGGACATTCAAGGCTGAGTCACAGGTAGGGCAGAGGGTGGGGTCCCACAATGGGGCCCAGGGGGTAGATTAGCTCGGCTTTTTACCAGGGACCCCATCCATTTCCTGTGGCTGGAATCTTATTTTTAACAGCTCCTGACCCTCTGACCTCCTTTGCATATAGAAGGCAGGGCAAACGCAGGGAAGAACGCTTGTTTGACCCATTGCAACAATGAGAAGTATAAGTTGTCATGTTTAAAACGAACTTTACAACTTTGGTGCGGGCGGGGGGAAGGTTGGGTGGGGGGCCGAGGGGAGGCTGGGAAGTGATGGGAAGGGGAAACAAAGAAGGAGGCTACAATGCTTGGTAAGAAATGTACTCATTATCTTGCCCATGTAATTTTAACCCCTCTGTACAGTATTTTCACAATAAAAAGAAAAGAAAAGCTTCTAGCACAATGCCACCAGTGGCTCAACCCCTGTAAATCTTAGCTACTCAGGAGACTGAGATAGAGATCTTATGTGAAGCCAGCTCAGGGGAGGAAAGTTAGTGAGACTCTTCTTGCCAATGAACTACTAAAAGCCAGAAATGGAGCTGTGGCTCAAGTGGTAAAGTGCTAACCTTGAGGGAAAATGTTAAGAGACCAGAGCCCAGACCCTGAGTTCAAGCCCCAGTAATGGCACAGAAAAATTAAAGAAAAGCTTTCAGGAGCTCCTACTCCACTGTGGTGAAAGACTAGTCCTCAGAAGACTGAGATGTGAGGACCACAGTTCAAAGCCAGCCCAAGCAGGAAAGTCCAAGAGACTCTGATCTCCAAGGAACCTCCATAAAACCGGAAGTGGCTCTTTAGCTCAAGTGGTAAGCTGAAGAGCTTAGGCACAACGCCCAGTCCCAGAGTTCAAGCCCCATGACCAACCCCTGGCCTGCTAGTACCTCTGTGGCTCTAGGCAGAGTACTTTCCAGTGGGCCCCTAAGGGTCTCCCAATGTCTAGGTGTCCTACGCGGCTTGAGAGCAGCCTGTTTGGAGGCCATTGTCTACAAAGCAAGACATTGTACCAGAGAAGGGTGGAGCCTTGGGGCATGGAGATAATCAGAATGGCATCTGTCATGCATGTAATGTGGATCTGAGCAGTAAATTGATGTCTCAGACCACAGTTCTGAGCCAGGAGGGGCAGAAGCTGCAAGATTTCATACCAGGTAATGCCCATTCATGCAGGTATCACAAGAGTGAATTTGTCAGGCACACCTTGGGCAAGTGTTGAGTTGGGCTCATGAAAGACTTGTAGGCTCAGGAATCCACAGCCGGCTGCCTGATGCTTGTAGCACTAGCTGTCCCTGGAGTCGCAGGGCTCAGAGGCCTGCTTTTCTCACCAGTGCTCAGGGACACAGGAAGGTCTGCAATCGTGGGCTGACTACAAATGAGCATCCATAGTGCCCTCTCCTTGGTCCTGTGGCCCAGTGCACAAATGGAGGGACTGGTTCCATGGAACTTACTTCCATGGCCCAGACCCCTCAGCCCAAGAAGGATTTAGGGAGATAACACTTGATATGCCTGTAGAGTTTACTGTGACAATGCCTCAGGACTGCCCCCAGTTCTAGCTCAACTCATCATTACCACCTTCCTGTGTATGTTTGTGTGTGTGTGTGTGTGTGTGTGTGTGTGCACGCGTGCGCGTGTGCGTGCATGTGCACGCATAAGCACCTTGGTTCTAGGGCTTGATCTCAGGTCCTGGGCTCTGTCCCTCACATTTTTCATTCAGGGCTAGCACTCTTCCACTTAAGCCACAGCTTTTCTTCCAGCTTTTGGGTGGTTATTTGCAGAAGAGAGTCTCACAGACTTTTCTAGCTGGGCTGCCTCTGAATGGCAATCCTCAGATCTCAGACTCCTGAGGACCTAGGAGTATGAGAGCATGAGCTATTAGCATCTGGCCACACTTCCTTTCTTGGCTAAAACAGACTACCTCTCTCCAGCTGAGCACACATCTACAGCTACCCCTCTTATCCCTGGCTTCAGATGAAACATAACCTCCTCCCCTGAGGAAAAAGAATGGGATCAGGTTTGAGTTTTATGTTCTTCACAGTCAGAGGCTGGTGGAAGCTGATGTGGAGGTCAGAGATCTAGGCCAGGGCAAGTAGACAGCTGTTAGAACAGAAGAGTAGGAAAAGATATCCATGCAGTTGGATGCCAGTGGCTCATGCCTATAATCCTAGCTACTCAAGGCTGAGACCTATGGATCAATCAAGATTCAAAGCTAGCCTGGGCAAACTCTTATCTCCAAAGAATCACGAAAAAGATGGGAAGCGGAGCTACCGTAGTTCAAGTAGTACAGCACCAACCTTGTGCGAACAAGCTAAAGATACCTAGGATAACACCTAGGTTCTGAGTTCAAGCCCTGGCAAACACACACACACACCTCCTCTGGAGGTGGACAAAGATATGGATAGCTGAACTTGGGCTCCAAAGGAAAAGTGGAATATTTAGGTCTCTGACAATTTAAGACTCATTATAGATCCTGATAGGGGGCTAAAGGCAAGGTTGCAATGGAGAAGCGGCACCATCTGAATTTAGGAATAGGCAGACAGGCACTCACCAAGTGGACAGAGAAAAATGAGGGAAAAATACACACACACACACACACACACACACACCACACACACACACCACACACACACACACACACCAACGGGTAGCCCAAGGCCTCAGCAGTCCTTGAGCACATGAATATTCCAACCCCCGGGAAGATGGCAATATTGGTCTCCGATCAACTGTAGACAAAACTCAGAGCCTCTCACCCATCTGGAATGGCTCCTAACACAGCAGGGCATTTCCTACTGTACACACAGCTTTTTGCCAGAAATTGTTATTTTTTATTTCAGTTTTCTCAAGGCTAGCATTTTATTGCTTGTACCACAGCTCCATTTCTATCTTTTGCTGGTCACTTTCAAATCAGAATCTAATGGACTTTTTTTTCTTGGTCTGCTTTCAAACCACAATCCTCAGATTTCATCTTTCTGATTAACTAGGATTAAAGACATGAGCCATCAGTGTGGCTTCTACTTTTTCCTCTATAGTTATCTAATGCACATACTTAGATAGTAATGTAAAACTGAGAGTATAGAAGCAAGATGTACAGTGATGATACTGTCCTGTCAGAAATTCAAGTTAGTAATGTAAATTTCTTCATAAGACCATAAACAAAAAATACCATGATACAGTGTAAGAGAACTCACTATTGAACATATGAGCTTTAAGAGCTTTCTAATAGATCCATTATTTATTGTTACCTAACATTATTAAAACATATGAGGCATTAGTAAAATAGAAGTCCTATGCATGACTACATAAATTCCATGTTTTTTTAAAGACACTTGTTTTCATCTAAAAAAGTAGGCCTGTCTATTGTCTTCATGTGATTTTGATGATTGAAGGTGCTTAGTGAGAAGGTGAAAATGTATTAGTAGTCCTAAACTATCAATTCTCATTTTTTCTTCTTGGAGAATATAATGATCAAAGCAATAGTTCAGAATCAGCAAGCAATAGTTCAGAATCATGCTTCCAGTGCAAGTGGATCACCAGTAAGAAATCCTCAATACCATTTTACACAAAGTTTTGTCACAGATACAATCTGCCTGCCTTCTCTAGCTGCTTTACTAGCTTGGACCTATTTCTTCATTGTACAGGAAAAGTGTCATTCAACTGATTTCAGTCAGATCTGTTACTAGAATTACCAAGGATTTAGATTCTTGTCTGTAATTTGGTCAAAGCTATGTCTCTTTATGTAGGCTACTAAAAATGTATTTACTAATTTCAAGTAAATACATAAATTCTATTTCAATCTTTTTTAAAAAATACAATTTTGTTTGCTCTATCAATTGATCAGAGGCATGGATTTTGTGGCTAGCTAGGTCATTGCACATGTGTATCTCTCTTCCTTTCTCTATTTCATGGTTCTCATAGATAATATGATTGCTCCATAATTATCCTAATTTATTTTGCTTTTATATTTTTGGTTGTATCATTTCACTTTTTGCTCTGCCATTTCCCAAATCATTTATATAGAAGGCATTATTTCATATTTTCTCATTCCTAGAATAAGCTGCACATGAAGACATCACTGGTTCTCATTTTCAGTCTGTACCTTTGAATATGGAGGAACATCTTTCCTCTGTTCTCCATCAATTCCCTACTCTCCAGTTAGAATAATTTCGAATAGTAAAATTAGAAAAAGAGAATATAAATCATGGTGAAAAAAATATGCAGAAAATTCACCGGATATTTCTGACCAGTTCAACCTATGTGAACTGTTAGGGAAATACATGGAAACCTCATTCCCACTGGCTCTCAAAGTCTCTGCTTAGTGAATTCTTAGAAAGATGAGGAACAAGATGAAAAAGTAAGGAATAGTATCAATTGCAAGACAAAAAATGGAGAAGGATCCAAGTAAATTTCTTCATTGGGCTACTGAAAATATTCAGCTTACTACAGTGCGGAAACTACTTTTCAAAAAGGCCACTCATGTGAATAATAGGGGATGATGATGAGTATACCCCACTTCATCTGGAAGCCGACAGTGGACGCTTAGACATTGTCCATGAGTTGGTGGCTCAAGTGGCAAATGCAATAACTGTAGATGGCTGGACACCCCTGCAAAGTGTATATATGCAGAATAATACCAGACTGGCTTCTTTCTTACTTCATCATGATACAGATACCAATGCCCTAACTAAAGGCCTCTTGACCCCCTTACATCTTGTGCTGAGAATTGAGATAGCAAAAATACACTGGATCTCTTTCTGTTGAACCATTATATAAACCAGGCGTGAAGAACAACTTAGAAGAAACTGCATTTCAAATTGCCCAAAGGATAAGTATTTATCACTACCTCTATGAAGCTGTGGAAGGCTGTACAAATTGTTCTCTTAAGTCCTAATGGTAGGGTTAAGTTTCTTAAATTTCAAAAATGCAAGTCCATCCTTTGTGTCCGTACAAAATAATTCCACAATCCAAATAAGGACAATATCTTTTTTTTTTTTTTTTGCTCGGTCATGGGGCTTGAACACTGGGCCTGGGCGCTATGCCTGTGCTCTTCAGCTCAAGGTGAGTGCTCTACCACTTGAGCCACAGCTTCACTTCCAGTTTTCTAGTGGTTTATTGGAGACAAGAGTCTCACGGACTTTCCTTCCCGGGCTGGCTTTGAACCGTGAGCCTTAGATCTCAGCGTCCTGAGTAGCTAGGATTACAGGAGTGAGCCACCAGCGCCCGGCAACACCAGTACTTACTGTAAAAATTCATGAATTCCATGAAATTCTTCCAAGTGAATTGCCTGCATTGGATGTCAAAATGAATTCAAGAGTTTTTGTATACATGTATAATGATTTCTGCAGAGTTTGTGATTTTTTAATCAGAAATAATTTTAATGTATCTGTTGAAATGAGTAGTACAGAAACTAAAGTATTTCTGGTGGTTGTCTGAAAAAGAATATTTTAAAATATTCTATATTCTATGTTTGCATAATGTTCATAATTTATTTTATTCTTTCCTAGATATACTTTGAATTCTATATTATTTTATTATATATAGGTTCATTAATGTGTCCTTTCAGATTGTATTCCATATAGAAAGTTTTAGATTCCTTTTTTGCCTAGGTCCTAATATTATTTTTCTTTGGGATAAAATGACAATTTTGTCTAATTTCAAAAGTTTTGTAAAGTTTATGCTATGTAAACGCCTTTCTGAGGTGAAGATTTAATACACTAATGCCAAACTAAATTTAATTTAATTAAATTACGTTTGTTGTTACACTTGTTATTTTGTAATCAACTTTTTTTTTTTTTAGGTCCGGTCCTGGGGCCTGAACTCTGGGCCTGGGTGCTGTTCCTCAGCTCTTCAGCTCAAGGCTAGCGCTCTACCACTGAAGCCACAGCGCCACTTCCGGCTTTTTTCTTTTTGCTTATGTGGTGCTGAGGAATCGAACCCAGGGCCTCGAGCATGCAAGGCAAGCGCTCTACCACTGAGTCACCTTCCCAGCCCTGTAATCAACTTTTTAATAACTGTTTTTCATTCCTTGCATCTGAAGAATGAAAAATACGGAATACTTCACAAATTTTCATATCATCCTTGTGCAATTGCCATGTTAATCTCTGTATTGTAATTTGGGAATACGTGCTGCTGAAGCATGTAGTATCGTCTAAATTTAAGTAGTTAGTGATGCAATCTTTATACAGGCTTATATCCGTGGGTGCCTACTTGGAACAAGGAAATCTTATTGTTCCTAACAATGCTATTATTTCCCTAAAATTCTGTGAATAGGGGAAAAATTACATGTTCAATCGATTGCTCACATTTGCAATTTTTTTTGTCAATGACAATTTTAAGTCTTTTTCATTTGGAATTTGATCATACTTTCAATAATTTATAGCTAGGTCCAAAGGTGATGGCTTTTTCAAGTACTTATTGATCCAACTGAATTAGGTTTGTGGAGCTAATGGATTCAAAGTAAGCCTTGCTTAAGAGCTACTTATAACATTCTGCAGCTGACATTTTCCCAAATGAGGTCTTACTGGCACAAATGTCTACCTGACCCTTTACTCTTCTCCCATGTAGGAACAGACCAATCAGAATATCTTACCCTGACAACATAGATTGTCTTACTTGAACAAAACTTAAATGTTACAAGGGATCATAGAGAGATGAACAGTTCAGTCAGAAGTGTTCAGACTAGAAGGTACTTTATCAAAATATAATTGTTTATTATATCTAACATTTCAAAAGTAGCTAAAGCCAAGAAGGTGAAAAAATTGATCATATGCGTGATTACTTAATGTCCTGGCCTGTCTACCATCCAACCAGGCAGGAACTTACACCATTGCATTTCTATCACGAAATATTTTCATAGTTGCAGGAGAAGTCCAGATGTTTCTCCTCATTATTAGGCCTTTAATTGGTAATGTTTTAATGGTAAAGCTTTAGGTCCAACTCTATCAAACACTGAGGTACAGATAATGGAATAATACTTTAAAACAGAGTTGCCTTTGATACTGTAACCACAACAGAACAATGCAAAGCATGTGTCTTTTTATTATATTATATAGTTATATATTTTATATTTATATGTGCTGATTTTATATTTCACACAGTGAAACTTACTAGAATTAGTTGATAATTTCACTAATAAATTAATATTTATTTATTCCAATAAATAGAATAGGAATATAAATAATTAGGTTTAAAATGTATATTAGAATATATAAAGTATCAGAGCAATGTCTTTGGTATAAACTTGTGATACATTCTAACTGTTCTTGGTCTTCTGAATTCACATGGTAAAAAAAACAATGTTGTTTTCCGCTAATCTAAAAGGGATTTTGCTCTGCTTCTCTGTTTATTGTTTTAACTCGCTGGTCCCAAACTGTTTTTCAACATATTTCTGAAGCAATCCTACTAATTATGCCCAAATTTTGCTGATAAGGTGTCTAACAAATATTATTCTTCTGCATGACACAATGATTCCTAGGATCCCAGGTCCCAGTTATCGGCATCATCAGATAACAGAGGCAAGACTTCTCACCAAGGCCCATGCAACATGCCAACACAAAGTATTTGAAGATCCATCTCAAGTTCTAATTTCCTATATTTAAGGGCCCCAATTCCTTGAGATGCAGGAATTAGCAGTAAGCAATTGTGAAATGCACGGCAACTTAAAATGAAAGATGAGATCACAAAATTTGAGAGTATGTATGACAATTCAAACATTCAACTTACAGCTGACCAGCCCATATGAGTGAACAAGTTCACAAAGTGTCATAAGATTATTTTTAATACCCCTCCCCTATGATTAATGAAAGATTTTAGTCCTGCATAAGTGAGCCAAAAAGTAGTTCCTGGAAGGATAGATCGATAATTGGTCTACCAAGGCCCAGAAAAATTTACTTAGAGTTCAAATGTAATTCAGAAAAATATTGAGAAGATCCTTAGTGCTTCAAAACACTGGGACTTCAGTACAACATATTTCAGTGGTATAAAAATGTCACTCTCAAACCAATGATGATCTACATTTAATATTTTGAAAATTATTCCTTTTCAAATTAACTTTTTAAAATCACATTCGCCAAAATAACATTTGACAAGTAGATGATACTTAGTGACATTACAAGTTTTTCAAGTGTAGGCAGCAAGTTACAATAGAGTTGAATTATTTACCCAGCACTAATGCCCAACACATTCAACCATTCATTAAAGTGTAGAAATAGTACCACCCACAATTTGTGTTTTTCAGTAAGGGCCTTCCAGAAATGTGTTAGGTAGGTCAGCCTCCCAAATTTCAAACCCAAAAATTAGCTAATAAAGTCAATGTCATCATTTAATAAGGTACATTTTAAAAAGTCACAAGTAGTTGTCTTATCATATGTAATAATATGTTTTCCCTATCTGTCTAACATAGGAAGAAATATGACTTAAGTCCTGAATATGGGTACTCATCAGAGATATGACAAACATAAAATCTGTCTTCTATTTCTATCATATTCCTCTATAGGAATAAATTTTAGTATTCTTCTTTTTCCAAAACTTATAGGTAGTAGAAAATAATATCCCATGTAAAATAAAACAATCACACCATTGTACAAAGCCATTTATAAGAACTGGTAGTTAGGAATACATTCTATGCCAATGTTTTTACTTTCTTTTTGACTAAAGATTAATCTTCCAAATGGATGAGAATAAAATCATGGTTAGGTGCTTCACGTCTCCTGTCTTGCAAATTTGAATGAATTATGGAAATATAAGCTGACATCAGTTCAAGCATATGCAGTATGGAAACTCCATGAAATGTACATAAACCTTTCAAAGTATTAATAGACAGTGTAACAGGATGACTATCAGGAAGTTGAAAACAGAAAGGAATTATAGTAAAGACATAGAATGAATGAAAAATGAACAAGGGGCAAGTACAGCTAGAATACTCAATCTAAACATATGATAAAGGAAGTGGTAAATCTGAAATAAATCTTGGAGAAGGGGCTGGTTGAGAATGATGGAAGGAGTGACTCTGATCCAAGAGCATTGGACAATTAGATGGATATATTTAATTGTAACACTTGCACAACCTTTTGAAATTCAGTTTAAAAACACAACAAAAAACAAAAACACAAAAAAATCACAACCAATCTGAAATCTCTAGAAAGTATGAATATGACCTCCACAAATTTTAAGCAGTTAATGAAGGAAGGGTCGTCATGGGAAAAGCAAACAAAGCTATACAAAGAGAGAAGTTTGGGATTGGGGAGAATTTTGAACAGATTTAAATAGATTGTCTAAGGTTATAAATCACCTACATCTGCTGCAAATATTATCTTTCTTCTATGAGTTCTCTGTCTGAACTGGATAATCCAGTCGTGAGACACACTTGATAGCTTGTGAAGACAGAATGGAAGAAACAAGATCAAGAACCCATTACTCCACTGGAGAGAAAACAATCCTCTATGTTTTCTCTAATCTCTCTTCACTACTCTTTCTTCATACTTTTAAGTCAATTGATTTTGAATTATATTTTTCCTTCTTTCTTCTGACAAAGTAATTGGTCAAAGTAATTCCTTAAATATTATTTGCCATTTTCGTCTTTCATGCTGTTTAATTGGCCAAGCAAGTCTATTAAACTTCCCTCTTGCATTTGGTTGCCCTGAAACTTAATGTAAAACTTTGTCTCCAGAAAACAGTCCAAGAAGCTGTGATCACAAATATTTGGCTGTATTTTTTCTTTTACCTTGAAAATCTTCTTGTGTCTAAAGTGCCCACAAAAATAAGTAATCCATCACTTTTTGGTTCAATCCATTCTAACCTAAAAGATATATTTTGCTAAGAAGATGGTTAGAGGAAACTGAAAAATACTGCACTTTTATCTTCTATCTTAAGACTCTCCTTAGATACCATATCAGGAACAATGAAGTTATTCTATGCAAAATTATTTCAATAGATGATTTTTCTCTTGGTCTTGCATTTGTTCACCAAGATGTATGGAGGAGCGTAGAGTTAAATCACCTATACCTAGGAAGACAGTGTCTGTTACAAAAGGACAATGCTTCTATGTCCTGCTTCTATGTCCTCCTCTTAGCTCTTGCCTGATTTCCAATTAATCACAGCATTTTGGCTTCAAGTTTAGTGAAGCTGAAGGACTATATGGGCTCCACCACTGTTACATCTTCATGATTTCTCTTTTAAAACTATTTAAGTTGCTTCATTTGGATGTGGAATTTATTTTCATGTCTTCATTCAATCTGTTCTGCATTGTAGTGAGCCAAATAGGCTCTGTAAAATCACTTTTGGTAATAAAATTACTAACACAATTTAGTGCTGGGAAGTTGGCTCTTTGGTAGAGCGCTTGCCTTGAATGACTAAGGCCCTGGGTTCGATTCCTCAGCACCACATAAGCAAAAAGAAAAAAGCCGGAAGTAGTGCTGTGGCTCAAGTGGTAGAGCGCTAGCCTTGACCTGAAGAGCTGAGGGACAGCGCCGAGGCTCAGAGTTCAGGCACCACGACTGGACATCCAAAAAAAATATGAACACAATTTATATAAAAAAGTTTGGCCTCCCTTCACTGCTGAAGCCAATACGCTTAGCAAGGCTTTCTAAGAACTATGTTTTCTTACCTTTTCCATTTGCTCAATTCTTTTCTGAACCCAAAACATTTTGGCTTATGTAATAAGAGAAGTCTTCACTATTTCATGTTATTAAGGATATTATTTTTTGTGAGCCACTTAGAAATGTGAAATCATTGGTTTGAAGTATCCAATCAGATTTTTTTTCTGTGTTTCACTGCTTCACATGCAAAGACATTGTAGAAAGTGTTACAAACAGAAATGTGTAATCCCAACACCTTCTTTCATTGTGGAGGGCACTTTCTCCCTAAATATTTTGACTCAAATTATCTTTTCCAGAGAATTACGGTTTGGTATTTAAAGGTAAATTCACAAAATTGATGTCTTATTTTTTAAGAATTTGAATTTAAATTCCAGTATATCCTTGTTTCAACATAAGAATGTATTTCCTGGGTAAGGATAATTCCAAGGGAACCTACAGGATTTAGAGCAACGTTTCTGAGGTTTGTTTGTTTAGTGTGAAAATGAGCATCTTCACCCACATTGCTTCCTCTCTACTAAGTCTCCGTGGATTTCTTTGCATGAAAGCCTATTCTCCCAGGCAATTTTAAATTTTCTTAATAGGCTAGGTTGTTAAAAATTTTGAACAACTCAAATTTACCTGTCATAACTTTAAAACCCTTGAAATACCTTTATCAGAACTGTGAATTCACAAATCCTAATTCCACCTTTACCATCAAAAAGTTAACATGCTGTTTTCATGATATGGTGTCCATGCAGCTATTATTTTCCAGTGGTTTTGTACTGCGTATACATAACCATATAAGCTGAGGCTAAGCAAAATGAATTCCAAGATATGGAACCAGATTTTTTCAATTGTGGTTGTTGTTTTTGATGAACTATGTGATTTGTTTTCTCTGGGTTTTCCCCCTATTGTTCATTCCTGCTGTATTTGATTTTGTATTGTGTATGCATTTACCTTAAATAGGGAAGGGAAGAGGAAGAGCAAAATGGTGAGACAAATGACAAAGGGAAAACCAATGCAATAGCAACACTCACAAGACAATATATTGGAAATGTACATTACAGCTTGTGAGGGGTGAAGGAAAACTGTGAGAAAAATGAGGGGGGGGTAACAAGTTTGAAATGTTTTGTATTTACTACCTTACAATTATTGTAACCTCACTGTACATCAATTTGATAATAAAATTGAAAAAATAAGCTGCATAAAATGTAATTTCACTGTATTGGCACAGTAAATATTATTCTTTATGTAGTAATATTTTAAAAATCAGTACTATTTGACATCCAATTCAAATTAATTACCACTTCTTTATCAGAGGGTCATCAACGTGATTGTTATCCAACTAGACAATATTTTCATAATATACTTGCCGAATTTTTCGAAAAAGAATACATTTAATACTTTCTAATTCTAAAACAGAAAACCACTTTAATGCTATGGAAGCCCAAAACATTTAAAATTAACTAAGTTGTTAAGAGGACAGAATACATGTGTTCTTCAAAATTCCTATGAGAAATAACTACTCATAATTACTCATTTTTAAATTCTCAACATTCCATACCTGAGAGATTCAAAACAGTACTTTTTTGCATGTTATGAAATTTTGCAATAGATGCAGTTTCCAATGGGGTGTTAAAGATTGAGAAGTCAACAGAAAAATAGCCACATTCTCGTAGAGGAGAAAACTATGAAGCATCTGTAATAATTAATTCGTCAAGAGTAAGCAATTTTTTTTATCAGAGTAAGCTGTTATTTCTATGACCATCAATCCCAAGATTTATACCATGAAGTCATCCTAGCCCAACAGTTTCCAACTTGTAAGGGGCACCTTGAAATTCCTTAATTCATATCATGAATAGCTTATCTCTATTGTGAAAAATACTACACCTCTGCTAATGTGATTTCCTCCGTGTTCTGGAAAGACACCACAATAAACTGAGCTGCATCATTTTTCCTCACTTGCAAATATTATTTATATTTATACTTTTTTAATTATCATAGATATTGAGGAAGCTAAGAGCGGAAAATTATGGTTCAAAGCCCACTCTGGCAGGAAGGTTTCTTAGAATCTTATCTCCAATATACTTCTCCGTAAAAGCCAGACACAATGTGGCACTGAGGTTGAAGTGGTAGGGCAGGAGCCTTGAGCATAAACAGGCTCAGAGACACTGTCCAGGCCAAGAGTTCAAGCTCTAAGCAAACCAATAAAACAAAAACAACGTTGAATACAAACCCCAAACCTAGCATTTTCCTCAATGTATACAGAGGCACTTAAATAAGGAAATGGCTTCCTGTGTTACTTATAGGTTGAAGAAAGAAGATGTCACAGAATTACTCTCTTCATACCATTTTAAACTAAACCCTCAAAAAATGCTGTTTTTATAAATTTATAAATTACTGTCATCCATTTGTTGGCAACTCTGTCTAGATTATTCACATTAACATGGTATACATGAACTGTGGGAATTATCTATTTACTATATTCTAATTATAACTCTCTTGAAAGAATATTCTAGGAAAATAGAATGCCAGAATCATTTGTGAATTTTTCAATTAATCCCTCTACTTAAAAAGAATTTTGTAGTATCCTATAGAATATAAGATTACAAACAAAACCAAGATATATATTTTAAATCTAAATTCTAATTTATCAAGGTCTACAAAGTCCTACATTAGATGAACTTTGCTATTTCTCCAGGCTTATGCTTTTGTAATTCTTCAACATTTCTTTGGAATCCAACAGAATGTTGCTTACTCACTTTTGCAAATTTTTGGATGGGAATAATGAGCCATTTTGCATCTAGAATGTTCTGTAATGAAGAGAGCATTTAAAACACAAGTGAGGATATATATGAGTTGCATTTCAATAGGAAAATTGACTTCTCAAAACATAATGAGAAAATTAGACCCAAATTCCAACTGTGTATTCATTTCTTGTTGTTTTGTTTGTTTTATTGAGACAAAATTATTCTACCTGTTCCAGGGAAGATATCGCAATGTAGTTCCATTCTCTAATCTCCTGTCGAAGTGCTAGAATTCCAGGCTTGTATCACATTGCCCTGCCATAGTTTGTTTATTTACTCTAGAAACAGACTAGCAATTCTGAACTTCTCCTATGATCTTATCCACTAGACTGACTGCTCAGACTGTTTATGTACTATTTTCAAAGATGTTCTAACATTTGACACAAGATATGAACATTTTCATATGCACCTAGAGGGTTCCCTGATTCATTCCTCCATGAATCCTATCCCATTAATAATGTTGCTTGACTCTCTTACTATCTCTGATTCCTACCTATGTAAGATTCTCAACTTTTGGGGGGAAATTTCACTTGAGGGCTTTCTAATATTAAAAATTATTGCTTGATTCTAGTCTTAATCGGGACATATTTTTATTGTTTTCTAACTTTTCTACATATTCTGAGAATTGTTTTATTTGTGTATTTTTGTGTGCACATATAAATCCCTCTGTGTGTATGTGTATGTTTGTATGTATGTATGCACAAACCTCAAGCTCTTATTCAGCAATCTTGCTCATGACTGGTATTCCAGCTTTTGGCTGTTTAATTATAGGTAGTGTCTCAAAGCCTGTTCTGCCCAGGCTGGATGCAAATTGAACTTCTCAGACTCCTTTACATTCTTAGGTTTTATTTTTCCAGGAGTATCAACTTTTAAACTACAAACACTTTTGTGAGTGTAAAGTCTATCCTGTAGCCCAGATTTTTAATGCAAGAATTAATATAAAGATTGATGGACATATACATTACATATCTTGAGTGTACACTGTTAGAAATGTGATCCTAAGCTCGGTGTGGTGAGATCTGAGGATTGGGATTTAAAGCCAGCCCAGGTAGGAAAGTCCTGGAGACTCTTTTCTCCAATAACTACCAGAAAACTGGGAGTGGCACTGTGGCTCAAGTGGAAGAGCACTAGCCTTGAGCTTCGTTGCAGAAGGACAGCACCCAGTCCCAGATTTCAAGTACCATGACCAACCACTACAAAAAGAATATAAGAAAAGGAAAAAAAAGAAATGTGATCTTAGCCACCAGATTCATTGCTAGTATAATTCCTGTTCTTTCAAAATAGATTCTTTTTTTCCAGTTAAGTCCATTATCTCATGGACTTAACTTAACATTAACATTAACTTAACTTAACATTATCTCATATGACTTGCATTGGAAACAGAATCATTCTTCCATTCTTCTTTTTACAAAATTAGGTGATTAGCAAGCGTGATTTAGAAAGGAAGTGGCTTCATGTTCCATATAGGAGTAATGCTTTCTCTATATCACTCCCATAAATCTACATACTGGACTTGGCTTTATTGTTTCAATGTTGTCTTATTTGTAGAGTCTTCTATATTTTACTGAGCCCTTTTATATAAACACAGAACTTCTCTCTCCTATTATTGCTATTGTTTCTCTTACTGTTAACTCATGTACAATTGGGAAATTAAGGCACAGCACATAAACTCACAAAAAATGGTCTGAGAACCTTCTTCCCATTTAAAATTCACCTTAATTTACAGAGCACTAAAGAAGTTTGAACATAATGTACTCATGAATAAAGTATTCATAAGCAATTTAAATTTCATATTTTCTCTTTACTAAGTTGTCTCTGAAACACGTGTTACCTCATGTCTAAATGTGTCGTTGTGCTGTTTCAATGAAGTCAGAAAACATTCATTTTATCTCTAGCAGCACCATAGATTGTTACTGGAAGTAAGTGGAAGTAACTGTTACTAGATGTGGAAATTGATCTCAGGAGAGGAATTGAACATAGAGGAATGACAAAGTTCAAGTTAACATTTGCTTTCCTTTTTACTGTACAAGGAAAGAATTCAATGTTTGAAGGAAACTTTCTCCCTGACATTTTTGAGTGTGTTCTTTCCTCATATAAAACTTGTCTGTAAACTTGTAGTTGAGAATATTACAGAAGGAAACAATATGCCATTTGAAGTTCAGCATAGAACAAAAGGAAATAACTTTGTTTTAAAAATGTTCTACTGCAAAGAAACAAAGATATGGAGGTTTTGAAGTGTCTTATGGATGGATGTTTCACTCCTGAGATGATTCTCTTGTTGCAGGAGTCAGTTATCAATTCGTTTAGTCTGGTCCTGAGTTTTCCATAGCAATAAAGATTTCAAAAACGCAGGATCCAGTGAGTATGATCAGCAAAACCAGCCTCTTCTCAGACCACTTTAAGGAGAGTCCCAAAGAAATACCTAGGGTTTGTGTTGTTTGCTTGTTTGTTTACTTTGTGCTGGTTCTGGGGCTTGAACTCAGAGGCTGGACCCTGTCCCTGAACAGTTGTCCTTCTTTCCCACCTGCCCACAAAGCTAGTACACTACTGCTTGAGCCAAAACTTCACTTCTGGTTTTTTGGTGTTTAATTACAGATAAGAGTTTGACAGACTCTCATGCCTGGTTGGCTTTGAACTAAGACAGTAAGAAAGCTAAGTGACATCAACTGGATGGACTTCTCTTTTGAACCAAGAAATATTAGATGAAGTTTACTATACAGCTAATATTTGACAATTTTTAAAGAAGAGAATATGTTCAGCAAAGAAGCCATAACTTAAATAACTCAGCAAAAGTACTTGCACTGACTCCATTGGGAAGATTACTATTGACTTCATCATTCCTTTGGGGGAAACTTAAACCCATATTTGCACTTTTTTGTTGATTGTGGGTATGGAACACTGATTCTGGGCACTGTCTCTCAGCTCTTCAGCTCATCTAGAATGCTCTACAACTTTAGCTACAGCACCACTTCTGGGTTTCTGGTGGCTAAATGAAGATAAGTGTTTCATGGACTTTCCTGACCAGGCTGGATTTGAACCACAATCCTCTGGTTTCAACCTCCTGAGTAGCTAGGATTACAGGCATGAGCCACCAGCACCAGGCTTATATTTGCATTTATGTGCACTGAATGACACTGTGTAGACAAAGAATGGAAATTTTAACCAAATGATGACATTGCAGCTTTTTAGAAAAATTGAGATAGCAGTGAATATGTCCTCCTTTTCCATTTTGTTTCATTAAGACTCATGAGCTATGGGACTCTTACATTAGCATCCTGTGACGTCTGTATAGGTGTAGTTAATATCAGTAAAGGTTTATAGACAAATATAGAAAGACAGATGTTTAGAAAGCAAAGAGATCAGGTATGAAAGAACAGCAGAGAAGGAGATACATTTATCTAGCCTAAGAGATTTAGAATGCTAAAGGCAATGAGGAATAAGCCTAGTTGATAACTAGTTCTTCAATAACCAAAAATGGTTCCCTAGAACTGTTTCTGTTATACCTTAGTTACTATCATTTCTTTCCTTCCATCTGCAGTTATTCCTTCTCTTCTGTCACAACTGTTAATTAGCCTCTGCCTTTTTGGTGCTATAACTGTCCAAAATGATTTCCAAATCTCACTTAGACTACCCTTATCATTGTGATTAGCAGAGACCCCACTCAAAAGCCTGGAATCTTTGAATTTCCAGAATTAATATTCACCTGACATCTAAGCACGTTCCTGGCATTAATTGCCATGACCTAATGAACAAAACTTTTTTTTTCAACACACTATCCTAACATAGGTAAAGTACATGAATTAGGGACTATTGTCAAGTATCAGTATGGAAGGAACAATTATATATTCCAAGTTTGGGTTCTTTATTTTGTATTTACTAACTAAATGTTCATTGTTGTTGTTTTGGCAGTCCTGGGGCTGAAACTCAGGGCTTGGGAATTATTCCTCAACTTTTTTTTTTCTCTCTCAATTCTAACCCTCTACCACTTGAGGCACAGGACCACTTCCAGTGTTTCTTTTTCAGTTTATGTGTTACTGAGGAATTGAACCCAGGGTCTCCTGCATGCTTAGGCAATCATTTTACCGTGAAGTCCCATTCCCAGAACCCTAAATGACTCTCTTAAGATGGCATTACATTTTCATTCTGTAACTATGTATCATAATTTTAGCCAGAAATTTTTGCTAGAAAAGGGCATTGATCACAGTACTGAATCCAGTAAGGCTAGATGGTCAATGAATAACTGTCACGGTCTAGCCAGGGCACAGAGGGCCTCATGGAGCTGGTACAACAGCCTGAACGAGACAGCTCCTGACCCACAGCCCACCTCCAGAATGAGAGGGCCACCTTGGTACCAACCACGTTGGGGATGCTGGGCCACCTCCTCCAGCACCCATTCAATCAGTTCCTGAGAGAGAGAGAAAAAAGGAAAGAAGGTCAGAATTACACTTAAGCCAGGTTCCTGTGGCTCAGGCCTATAATACTAAGTACAATGGAGGCTGAGATATGAGGATTGTGGTTTATAGCCAGCCCGGGCAGGAACACCTGTAAGACTCTTATTTCCAAAGAACCACAAAAAAACTGGAAGTGGAGCTGTGACTCAAGTGGTAGAGTGCTAGGTTTGAGCTGAGGATCTCAGGGAGCTGGCCCAGGCCCAGAGTTCAAGCCCCACAACTGAAAAGAAGTGGACTTCTCGCCACAAGAAGTAGATTGAATAACACCCATTGTCCTAGGGAGCATGGCAGGGATGTCAGGCCCAGCTTCCTGTCAGCTGGGAGTCATGAGTAGGTCACTCAGCTTCTCTGTGCCTCAGTTTCCCCAGCTTCAAAACTGAACAAAGTGAAGGATCCCGTTCCTCATGGGGATTGGGTATTAAAGAGAGTCATGTTTTGTTTCATAATCCTATACCAGTCACAACATTAATAACACCCACCATCTGAGATCTTTCCAGGTATCTTCCTGTCATATTCTCACAGAACTGCCAAAAACCATATCTGACAGCCCCTCCCTCTGTGCCTGACCCTGCTCCAGAGATCCCTCTGTATTAATCCCTTGTTTCTTCACAACTGTCCCATGAGGAGATTGAGGTCCAATGGTTGAGACCCAACCCAGAGCTTCACCTGTCGTCAAAAATGGGCTGCCGTGGTCTGAGTTTGGGACAATCCATCTAAACCACTGACTGAGCATGGCTCTACATGTCTACCATTCCAACTACAGAAGAGAGGGCCCGGTGGCTCATGCCTGTCACAGACAGGAGGACTGTGATCCACCCCAGTATGAGCATATATTAATTCTCCATCTCAGAAATGCCCAAGACAGAAAAGCTGGTAGAAGATCTGACTGGCAAGCCTAAGACCTTGAGGTCAAATCCTAATATACCAAAAAGAACCAGAGTCCCAGTGCCAGAGGCTCATGCCTTTAATCCTAGGTACTCAGGAGGTTGAGATCTGAAGATAACAGCTCAAGATTTAAAATTGGGTTGGCCTCGCCCATCAGAGGTCATGATGAGAAGACCCAGAATCTGACCTATGCTGTTGCACTCCATACTAGCAGGACTCATATCTTTACTAAGTGTGGCCATGCTCTCTGTCCTCTGGTAAGCCATCCCCTGCAGGCTGCACTCCTAGGTCCTCCCAAGCTCCCACTGCCACCAACCAGGCCCAAGGGAATACGCAGCTCCAGGGCACACACAGATCCCTTATTCTTGTAATTTAACAGTGCTGTGTCCCCTTCAAGCATCTCACCCTTCTAGGCTCCCAGACATCAACTATGAAGCCCATGCATTCCCCAAAAATAGCAGGTAGAAGTTACCAAAGCATTCAGCCTCCTTGTTACAACCCACTTCTACACACACACACACACACACACACACACACACACACACACACACACACACACACACACATCCAGACCGGTGACAGAAGACTCATCCATGGGGTACCTGCAATTTGCCAACTGATGACACACCTGAGCACAGTCAGGCTGTACAAGGAGAAAGATGATCTCTCTCTTTGTCTCTCTGTCTCTGGCTCTGTGTCTTCAGGTGAAAGGACGACTGAGCACAGAAAACAAGGGTTCACACAGCAAGGGGGATCTATCTTCTGCATCCAATGCCTCCCATCCCAAGAAAAAGGGAAAAGACCGCAGAAGGCAGGTGTGTACATGCTGCTCCCCACCTCTGACTAAAACCACCAGGTTCCCACCAGGGAAAGGAAGGGTGCAGATGTGCGGCTGTGTGGCTCCCATTGCTCCAGGCCAGGGGCTCTGTGGCGTCCACTCCTCACGTAACCCTGCATCTCCCCATTTCCTGGGACACTAGATGCTGGGGATGGGAATGGGATCCTGGGTCAACACCCACCCCCACCCCTGAGGCACATTTATGGCAGGGCGTGGCTCAGACTGTGGGGCACAGAGGAGGTGCGGGTCCTGGTCAGGAGGGGGGGTTATATGGGGACGCAGGGAGCGGGCCTATGTGGCCACCACTCACATGTGCTGCAGGCAAAATCTGTTGGCAGCTGCTCCATGTGGGGCGAACAGCAATGGCAGTGGTATGGCAGACATCAGGCTCAGAGCAGAGGACAAGGAGGCCAGGACCAGGTCAGACCCACAAGCTGGCTGGTGGCGCACCATTGCACCATTGCCTGAGGAATCCAAGAGGCAACCTGGGTTTGAGCCAGCAGCACCAGGTTTGAAATGCTGTGCCACGGGGAAGGTGAGAAGGGGGCCAGAGCACAGGCAGGCACATGGTGGGCCTGAGCAAGGCCTCTCCTCCTAGGCCTCGAGTCTCTTGCTCATCACTCAGCCACCTCTACCTTCCTCAACTGCTGGTAGTGGTCTCAACCAACAGAGGGAATCCCAGTGCTACTGGGCAGCATGGAATGTGGACATGGCCAGCATTCTTGTATCCCATTGGTCAGAAAGAACCATGAAAAAATGGAGGTGTGGCCAGAATCCTGTGATGCAGGCAGAATGGGCAGAGTCAAGATGATGGCAGCCCCTTTCCCAGGGAACTCTGTGCAATCCAGTTGGGGACAAGAAGATGACCTGCTTTATCTGGATGGCTGCACAGATTGTTGTGTATGTCTATTTGTTCCCAGTCCCAGACCTTGAACTCAGGATCTGGGCACAGTCTGTGAGCTGCTTTTGATCAAGGTTAATCCTCTACCAATGGAGCCACATGGCTTTACTTCTGGTTTTGTTGGCACAAGTTGGGCAGGAGTCTCAAGGACTTTCCTGCCTAGGGTGACTTTGACCATGATCCTCCTATCACAGCCTTGTAAGTATCAAGGAGGACTGCTGGGAGACACTGATGCCTGCCTAATCATTGGTCTTACTGATGTATTTGGACAGATCTGTGAGGTCCCTATCCTCAGGTTTAAGTGGTAGGAGCTGGAGCCCACAGTTGGAATCCTGGTCCTGCCACCTCCAAATGGCAGGAGATCCTAAGAAACTCATTACTATTCATATGACTACCAATGGAATGTGATGTATGTCATGATTAAATGGGTAGTTCTTGAATGATTCAAGGTTAAAATTATACACAATTATATTATAGGACACTGGTTGATTTTAATTAATACTTTATGAAGCATTTAAACAATCACATTCATTAAATGGAGCCCAAATGAAATACCTAAGAATTGAGCATCACATAGCTTGGAGATGCCATTTTTTCTGCCAGCACTGGGATTTGAACTCTTGGTCTGGGTAACACTTGTTGCACTGTGTGGGAAGGGGAAGCTTGCCTCCTTGAATTCAAGAAATTCAGGTCTGTTCCTTAGGCCTGAAATCAATGCCCACCCTAGAAAACATCCTATTTATGTGCATTTTAAGTATATGATTTATATTTATATACATATGTTGCATTCAGTGTAGTTATTCATTTTATTTTTTGTTTTATTCATGTATTGACTGCTCACTTTATTGACTATTATGACACATAGAACAGTGCTTACATTGATTACATAGGATATAGGTTTGTATATATATTGGACTTCAAACCTGACACCAAAGACTTTCACAGAAAAGGAAAACATGTGTCATCATCAGCTTCTTACTGCACGATTCATTGTTTGGGAATGCTGGCATCTGAATCACAGCCTGCAAGACCCAATTCATGAATGGGTGAGTGTCAGCATGCCATCTTGTGGCAAATTCAGCTGACAGGCAGTTCCCAGTACCTGAGATCGAGCCACAGCGGTTGACAAAATAAGAACAGACTGACATGCAGATGGTAGTACTCTAATAAATAAATATCTCTATAGAGTGCTAGAGATGCCTATACATTATTTAGTTATATAGACTACATTCCTACTAATTCTTGGGTATTTATTATGCCTCCATGTAATTACTGTCGTTTTCATTCTTAACAAAATATTAATTAAATCAATCAATATCTGAAATTATTGCATTCCTGTAAATAATAGTATTCTTTTAATGCTTCATACATAATAAATAAAATCAGTCTCCTGAAATGATGGGTCTGATTTTATAGGAGCTTCATTCACGATCAACTAATTCAACTGTGACACTGATAGGATTACCTTGTTATTCCCATGGATGGGAATGAGTCTCTTAGTATCTCCTGTCATTGATTGGTGTCAGGATGGGGATTCAAAATCAGGGCCTACATTGCCTATGGCTTCCCCAATAGTCTGCCAACCATCAGCAATGCAAGGTGAAGTACCCTTTGCAACAGTGTCATTCAGACCCAAGAGGGTAACCATGCAAAGGAAGAAAACATAAAAAGGCCATCTCACCGCATTTTTCTGTATATTTTTGCCACACAAGGCCTGGGGGTCTAGGATCCTAGGATCTGCTGTGCGTCCAGTGGCTGCACCCCAGCACAGGATGATCGAAGCTGAAGCAGAGTTGCCACAATCTGAGTTCAAGCCCCCTGCTGAGCAAAAAAAATTAAAAGAAATTAGCTCCCTGGCTTGCAATTCATCCCATTTATTCTGCCAGGCTTTGAATTTGATCTCAGGGTCTGGGTAAATCTGCAACACTGTGGAAGAAGGGGAAGCTCACTGTACTTGAAGGTAAGAAAATTAGGCCTGTACTCTAAGCAAAATTCAAGCTCCAGCTTTGGAAAACATACTATTTATATACATTGTAAAGACAAGATTTGTACTTACCTATGGATGCTCAGTCCATACACATTTGATGTGGTTGTTCCTTGTACTTTTTGTTTTATTCATTTTTTACCATTGATTTTACAGTGATGACACCCATTGCCTTTATTACATTGATGACATCCTATTACATGGGATCTAAATTTGTAGACGTGTTCTTCATCAAGCCTGACACCCAGGACTCTCGGAGAAAAGGAAAAAAGGTTTCACACTTGGCTTCTTACTCCATGATCCAATTGTTGATAGTGCTAGGATCTGAACTCAGGTCCAGGCAGGACCAATTGGCAAATAGTTCAAGGTGAACACACCAGCCTGTTTGCAACAAAGGAGTTAGGCCATTCCCAGGATCTGTCATTGATCCCCAGGGTGGGCCACGATAGTCATAAATTCATAATTTAAACATAGGATCTAAACTTACATATATGTGTGGACAGCATCTTGCGTTTGATGTACTTCTCCTTATTGTCTGTCTTATGGAAGTATTGTGCAATTTACTGAGTAAGGTGACAGATATAACAGTATTTAAATGGATGACAACCTATTGCCATGGCTATAGGGTTTCCTAAGCATTCTCCACCCTAGCTGAGACACAGGACTTTCACAGAAAAGGAAAAGAGGTGAATCGATGGGCTTATCACATCAGGATTCATCTTTTGGCAGTGTTGGGATTTGAACTCAGAGCCTACAGGCCCAATTGGGGAAAGGGTCAAGGGTCACCAGCCTGTGAGCAACGAAGGAGATAGGCCCTTCCCAGGACCTGACATCGAGTACCAGGGAGGGACAAATAGTAATTAATTCATAATTTAAACATAGGATCTATATTTACATACATGTGTGGACAACATCTTGCATTTGGTGCATGTATTCGCCTTATTTTGTGTCTAATTCATGGAGTTATTGTGTATTGTACTGAGTATGGTGACAAGTATAACTGTGCTGACATGGATGACAACCTGTTCCAATGGTTATAGGGTTGCCTATGCATTCTACATCCTAGTTGAGGCCCGGGATTTTCACAGGAGAGGAAAACATGTACAATGACTGGCTTCTGACAACAGAATGAATCTTTTGTCAGTGCTAGGATTTGAACTGGAGTCTGAGTAGCTCTGTTGCACTTTGGGGGAAGGGGAAGCTCACCATCCTTGAAGACTAGAATGTCAGGCCTGGTCCAAGGCATGATTTGAAGCACCAGCACTGGATAAAATAACCTTTTTTAAACTTAGGATCTCTCTTTACCTACAGATGTGATATGCATCTTGCATTCAGTGTAGTTATTCTTTTTATTTTGTGTCTTATTCATGGATGTATTGTGTATTTTATTGAGTATGGTGATAGATATAGCTGTGTTAACATGGATGACAACTTATTCCCATGGCTATCGAGTTGTCTATATAGAATTCTCCATCCTTGCTGAGACCCATGACTTTCATGGGACAGGAAAACAGGTGGATCAATTGGCTTCTCATATCAAAGTGAATCTTTTGGCAGTGCTGGGATTTGAACTCAAGGCCTAGCAGGCCCAATTGGTGAATGGGTCAGAATGGGTCATGGTGAACACACCAGCCTGTGAGGAACTAAGGAGCTAGGCCATTCCCAAAACCTGACATGAAGCCCTGGTGGGGGCCAAAATAGTCATAAATTCATCATTTAAACAGAGGATCTATATTTCCATACATGGATGGCAGCATCTTGCATTTGGTGTAGTCATTCTCTTTATGTTGTGTCTTATTCATTGATGTATTGTGTATTTTCTTGAGTATTGGTTGACAGATATAACTGTTGTGACCTAGATGACAACCTATTCCCATGAGTATAGAGTTACCTATGCATTCTCCATCCTAGCTGAGACCCAGGACTTGCACAGCAAAGGAAAATAGGTGCAATGACTGGCTTCTCACATCAAGGTGAATCTTTTGGCAGTGCTGGGATTTGAACTCAAGGCCTAGCAAGCCCAATTGGTGAATGGGTCATGGTGAACACACCAGTCTGTGAGCCACTAAGTAGCTGGGCCTTTCCCAGGAAAAGAGATCCAGCCCCAGGGAGGCCACAATAGTCCTGAATGGATCATTTAAACATGGGATATATATTCACATCTGTGTGTGGACTGCATTGTGCGTTTAGTGTAATTATTCTACTTTGTATGCTATTCATGGATGTATTGTGCATTTTCTTGAGTATATGATGACAAGTATAACTGAGCTGGCATGGATAACAACCTATCCCCGTGGCCACAGGGTGGCCCATGCATTCTCCAGCCTAGCTGAGACCCAGGACTTGCACAGGAAAGGAAAACAAGTGCAACGATTGGCTTCTGACATCAAGGTGAATTTTGGCACTGCTGGGATCTGAACTCGGGACCTAGCAGACCCAAGTGACAAATGGGTCCATGTGAGCACACCAGCCTGTGAGACACTATTGAGGAAGGCCTTTCCCAGGACTTGAGATGGAGCCCTTAGGTAGGGAGTGGGGGGGGGGGGGGGTTCGGCACACAGCAGTCATCCCTTCATAAGTTGAAGGTAGTTCTTACACCCAGGACTCTTAGAGAAAAGGAAAACAGGTGTCACACTAGGCTTCTTACTCCATGATCCAATTGTTGGCAGTGCTGGGACCTGGACTCAGGGCCTAGCAGACCCAATTCGTGAATGGGTGTGTCAGCACAGCAAATTCTAGCCCAGGAAGCTGCCAGGCAGTTCGCAGACCCTGAGATTGAGCCACAGGGGTGGACAAAATAGCCATACATGGATAGGCAGGTGGTAGTATACCAATAAATATATATATTTGTATAGAGTGCCAGGGACATCTACCTATCAACTACATTCCTACCAACTCTTAGGTAATTACTGTGCCACCATTGAAGGAATAGGATTCTTTTCATGCTTAATAAACTATTCATTAAGATCAATCAGCGTGCTAGGATCATTGCATCTAATTTTAGACTAGACTGATGCACGCAGAAACTTCTGATTCAATCATGAGTTTGCTCACATTGCATTGGTATTTCGATGCACAGGAACGAGTCTCTTGGGATTTCCCCCATTGGTAGGTGTCAGGACCAGGACTCGAACTCAGGGCCTACATTGCTGCATGGTCCTATGGCTTCCCCAATATCCCTCTGGCTTTCACCAATGCAAGGTGAAGAACCCTTTGTAGGCATGTCATTAAGACCCAGGATGGTCACCGTGGAAAGGAACAAAATGTAAAAAATCCATCCCGCGGCTTTCTCTCTCTCTCTCTCTCTCTCTGTGTGTGTGTGTGTGTGTGTATGTGTGTGTGTGTGTGTGTGTGTGTGTGTGTGTGTGTGTGTGTTTTCCTGCAAGACTTCAAGGCCTAGGATCCCAGGATCGGCTATGGGCCAATGGCAGCCCGCCATCCTAAGATGATTGAAACTGAAGCAGAGTTTCCACAAACTTAGTTGAAATCCTCTCCTTGGTAATAATAATAATAATAATAAAATAAAGCACCCTGGATCAGAACTCACACCATTTTTCTGCCACAGCTGGGAATCTAACTCAAGTCTGGGTAAATCTATGGCACTGTGGGGGAATGGGAAGCTCACCCTCCTTGAAGACTACAATATCAGGCCAGGTTGCAGGGTCTGATTTGAAGCCCCAGCACTGGCAAAAATAATATACCAACCTATTTTACACATAGGATCTCTATTTACATACATGTGTGGAATGCATCATATGTTCAGTGTAGTTACTCTTTTATTGTGTGTCTTAGTCATGGATGCATTTTGTGTTTTATTGAGTATGATTACAGACATAACTGTGCCAACACAGATGACAACCTTTTCCTATGGCTATAGATTTGCCTATATAAAATTCTCCATCCTCCCTGAGACCTACGACTTTCACAGGACAGGAAAATAGGTGGATCGATGGGCTTCTCACATCAGATTTCATCTTTTGGCAGTATTGGGTTTTGAACTCAGAGCTTACCAGGCCCAATTGGCAAAAGGGTCTAGGTGAGGATACTGGCCTGTGAGCAACGAAAGAGGTAGGTGGTACCCGGGACCTGAGATCGATCCCCGGTGGCACAATATTCATCCATTCATAAGCTGAAGCTAGTATGCTAATAAATACCTATTTGGACAGAGTAGGAGATGTGGCGGGCTGTGTTGGAATCCTATCTAACATGTGAGTATTGATTCTTGGATCTTTCCCATTGTCTCCAGTTCCTGAATGTGATTCTTATTGTCACACTTCATGAACTCTTAATTAAAAGTAATCGTTGTGCCATATGTCTTGCCTATCATTTCCTATGAGAATCGTGCATGAAATAAACTCTTCCCTAGATCTGAATTCAACTCCTCATAAAATTTATAGACATGTTAAATATACAATTTATACTTACATCTATATATTCACTCTATATTGTGTTTGTTGGAGTGACTCATTATGTTTTATTATTGATTTGTTTATTTAGCATTTATTTTATGAACTGTAAGTGCACCTAAAACATTTATTACATTTATTCCCATCTATTACATAGCATGTAACTTTGCAGACATATTATGAACTTGCACAGAAAAGGAAAACAGGTGTCACACTTGAAATCTTACACCAGGAAGAAATTTTTGACAATTATGGGACCTGATCTGAAAGCCTGAGAGGCCCAATCCATGAATGGGTGAGTGTCAGCACTGCAGCCTCTAGCCCATTCAGCTGCCAAGTGGATCCCAGAACCTAGGATCAAGCCCCGGGTTTGGACAAAATAGCAGTAACTTTCTATGATGATGGTGGTATATAAATAAATACAAATTTAGGTATTTAGGTACTGCCAGAGCTGTCTATTTAGTATTCAATGACATATACTACGTTCCTACTAATTCTCATGTATTTAGTGAGGATTCCATTTAATCAATATTATTCTTTTTTTTTTCCTTCGGGTCTGGACGTGGGGCCTAAACTCTGGGCCTGGGCGCTGTCCCTCAGCTCTTCAGAACAAGGCTAGCACTCTACCACTGAGCCAACTTCGCAGCCCCCAATAGCATTCTTTTAATGCATAATAAACTATGAATTAAAATCAATCTGTGTCCTGGATTATTGGGTCTAATTTTATGCTACACTCATTGAGGGACTACTCATCCAACCATGGCATTGATCACATTCCTCTAGTGTTCCTATGGACAGGCAATAGTTTCTTAGGCTCTTCAGCCCCTTTAAAATGATATGATCGGGATTAGAACTCAGGGCCTAGTGTCTAGGTTGGCCTATGGCTTCACTGACAGCCCGCCAGCCTTCAGCAATGCCAGGTGACCTACAAGTTGCAGCCATGTCATTCAGACCCAGGATGGTCACCCTGCAAGGAAGAAAAACAGAAACTGCTGACCTTCTGTGGTTTGCGGCTTTTTTGGGTGGTGTTTTCATTTTGTTTTCCTGTCAGCCCCCAAGGCCTAGGACCCAGGATGGCTGTGGGTCCAGAGGCTGCACCATCCCAGCCTAGGGTGATGGAAACTGAGGCAGAGTTGCCACCACCTGAGTTCAAGCCCCGTGCTTAGCAATAAATTAATTAATTAACAATACTACTGAAGCTCCCTCTCTTGGATTTCATGACATTTTGTTGTCTGCCAGTCCAGGGATGTCACCTTGGGTTCTGGGTAACTCTGATGCATTGCGGGGACGGGGGGGGCTGAAGAAAGGGAAGCTCTCCTTCCTTTAAGACAAGTAATTCAAACCTGTTAACTAGGTCTGAATTCAAGCCCCAGCCCTGGAGAACATAACATATATAGATATGTTTATTATATGATTTATACTTACATCCATATACTCAGTTTATATCATGTTTGTTGGAATGATTCATGATATTTTATTATTTATTTGTTTATTTACCATTTATTTATTGACTGACTGTGAGTGCTCCTATAACATTTATTACATTCATTCAAATCAATTCCATAGCATGTAGCTTTGCAGACATATTATATACATCATACCTGACACCCAGCACTTGCACAGAAAAGGAAAACAGGTATCACATTTGGAATCTTACTCCAAGACGACATTTTTGGCAATGCTGGGGCCTGAACTGAGGGCCTAGAAGGCCCAACTCATGAATGGGTGAGTGTCAGCACGACAGCCTCTAGCACATTCAGATGCCACGTGGATCCCAGGACCTGGGATGGAGACACAGGATTGGCCAAAATAGCAAAAACTTTCTATGCAGATGGTAGTATACAAATAAATATGTATTTAAAAATGTAGATACTGCAAGTGATGTCTTTCTTGTATTCAATGACATATACTACCTTCCTAGTGATTCACAGGTATGTAGTGAGAACTATTTAATCAATAGTATTCTTTTAGGGGCTGGGAAGATGGCTCACTGGGAGAGTGCTTGTCTTTCATGCATGAGCCCCGGGTTCGATTCCTCAGCACAACATGATCAGAAAAAGCTGGGAATGATGCTGTGTCTCAAATGTTACAGCACTAGCCCTGAGCTGAAAAGCTGAGAGAGAGTGCCCAGGCCCAGAATTCAGGCCCCACTACTGACAAAACACACACACACACACACACACACACACACACACACACACACACACACACACACATATTCTTTTAATGCATAATAAACTATGAATTATAATCAATCCACATCTTGTGAATACTGGGTTTAATTTTATGTTAGACTGATTGACAAACTACTCATCCAACTATGACATTGATCACATTCCTCTGGTGTTCCTATGGACAGGCAATAGTTTCCTGGGCTCTCCAGCCCTTTGTAAGTGGCATGACCAGGATTCAAACTCAGGGCCTAGGTGTCCAGATAAGCCTATGGCTTCGCTGCCAGCCTGCCAGCCTTCAGCAATGTCCGGTTACCTACAGGTTGCAGCCGTGTCATTTGGATCCAGGATGGTCACTATGCAAGGAAGGAAAACCGAGAAACCGTCGACAGACTTCAGTTCGCGGCAATTTTTTGGTGCCGTTTTCAATTTGTTTTACTGTCATCCCCTGAGGCCTAGGATCCCAGGAATGGCTGTGGGCCCAGAAGCTGCACCATCCCAGCTTAGGATGATGGAGGCTGAGGCAGAGTTGCTACAACCTGAGTTCAAGCCCCGTGCTTGACAAAATAAATAAACAAACAAACAAATAAAGAAATTGAAATAAATTATATAAAAATAAAATAAATTTAAAAATTTTAAAAATATTAAAAATACTAATGGAGCACCCTGGCTTGGAATTCGTGCTCATTTTTTTTCTTCCAGGCCTGGGATTTGAACTTGGAGTCTGGGAAACTCCAATTCACTGTGGAGGATGGAGAAACTCACCTCTTTGAATAAAAGCAATTCAGGCCTGTTCCCTAGGCCTGAATTCAATCCCCAGCCCTGTTAAGTAATATTCATCCACATTTAAAAAAATGATGAATATCTACATAGTTATGTTTACTGCATATTGCTTTGAGGGTATTTATTTTTGTGTTATTCATTCATTATATTTATTGACTATTACTACACTTATAACACGTATTAAATTCATTACATCTTATGAGAACTATACAGATTTGCATATATATATTATAACTTACTTCAGACCCAGGATATTCACAGAAATTCTATAGTAGATGATCCCATGCTTAGAAAAACAGAAAGAATACACCAACCAAAGTCTAATTTATCCCTAAGCACACCAAAGGCTCACATCTGTAATTCTAGCTATTCAGGAAGCTGAGAACTGGAAGATGAAATTTCAAAGCCAATGAAGGCAAAAATGCCTGAGAGAAATCATCTCCAATTAACTGGAAAAAAGCCTGGCTACAGGTATGGTTGAAGTGGTAGAAAATCAGCTATGAACAACCAAGCCAAGAAAGAGCAAGCTGAGTTCAAGTGCAGGGATGGGGGGGGGGGGGCAGAGGGATAAAAGGGAGAGAAATCTTCCAAAAACAGAGAACAGAACAGCAGTACAAAAATCCCACCTAATTTATGGTACCAACCAACCTGGAAAAAAAAATAATGAAGCTTGTGCAATTGTATAACTTTACATGAGCACATATGCTCTTAGGTACACTTCAAATCTATGATTTTAATAATATATATGTATATATATTAATAATGCATATATATAATATACCTTTAAATAAACTAAGAAACCAGCAAATGAATAAATACTTCTGAATTAGTGCCTTAACCATGGCATCGTAAGTTATTTATACTAAAATTGTATTCCAAGTTTCTTTTCTCAGAATCCATTTTTAAGAAGTTTGTTCACGTGCCTGGCACAGGTGGCTCATGCCTGTAATCTTAGCTACTCAGGAGGCTGAGATCTGCGGATGGCAGTTCAAAGCCAGCCTGGACAGGAAAGTTCGTGAGACTCTTATCTCCAATAAACCACTAGAAAACCAGAAGTAGCAATGTGACTCAAGCAGTAGATTGCTCGCATTGAGCTGAAGAGTACAAGGATAACCCCTGAGTTCAGGCCCATGATCAAAAAACAAAAAGTTTGTTCATAAGATCATAAAATTCTAACATTCTAAGCTTTAGGAAACTTTTCTGCCAGAGTCTTATGCTCTTTAGGCAAATACTCCACTACTGAGCTACATCCCAGTCCCAATGTTTTTGTTTTTCATTTTACAATCCAGTTTATTCCCAAAATGCTTACAATTACCTACTGTCCTCACAGAAATGAATTTTTATTCAGAAACCTAACCTTTTGTGCTATCAGGAACCCCCTAGTGTATTTCGTGTTAGGCGCTGAGGAAAACTAACATGACACAAATGCAGAGAGTTTATAATTATAGAAATAACTCTAAATAGAAATAAATTCAACTGTCCCGACCATCTAGGGAGAAATGATATCCTTATTTTCATTCTCACTCTTCATGGCAGATGGTCAAAATAGAAACACCAATGTGCTATACTGAAATGTAAAAGTTTAAAAACCTTTTCTGAAAAACGTGTTATAAAATCAAAATGTATCAAATAAAGGAGAAATGAACTTAAAAACATATTAAAATGCTAATGAAGCTCTCTGGCTTAGAATTTGTGGCATATTTTTGTCTTCATGGCCTGGAATTTGAACACGGGGTCTAGGTAACTCTGTTGCACAGTTGGGGAAGGGGAAGCTCACCACGCTTGAAGAACAGGCCTGTTCCCTAAGCGTGAATTCAAGCCACAGCCCTGGAAAACGTACTATTTATATACATTTTAAAGATAGGATTGAACTTCCATACAGATATTCAGCCTATATTTTGTTTGTGGTGGTTATTCATTATATTTTTTGTTTTATTCGTTTATTTACCATTCATTTTATTGACTGTGATGATACCTAACTATGTATTATATTGTTTACATCCTATCACATAGCATCTAGATTCGTAGATGTGTTCTCAATCATGCCTGACACCCAGGACTCTTTCAGGAAAGGAAAACAGGTGCCACACTTGTTGACAGGTTGGCCTATGGTTCCCTGATAGCATGCCAGCCTTCAGATATGGCAGGTCATGTCCACTTTGCAGCCGTCTGTCTCATTCAGACTCAGGATGGTCACCGTGCAAAGAATAAAACGTAAAACCCCAGCCCTCTGCAGCTCGCCACTTTTCATGCTATCCCACTTTTTTTTTTCCTACAAGCCCTCTGGGTCTACGATTCCAGGATTGGGTATGGGTCCTGAGGCAGCACCCAGCCTAGAGTATTTGAAGTTGAGGCAGAGTTGCCACGACTTGAGTTCAAGCCCCATGTTTGGCCAAAAAAAGAAAAAAAGAAAAAGATTAATTAATTATTTAACTAAATTAAAAAATAATAAAGCTCCCTGGTTTGGAATTTCTCTCAGTTTTCTTTCCCAGCCTGGGATTTGAACTCAGGATCTTGGTAAGTCTGTAGCAATGTGAGGAAAGTGCAGATTTGCCACTACTTGAGTTCAAACTCCGTGTCAAGCCACAACTAAAAAGTTAAGTCACTGATCTTGGCAGGGGGAGTAGTTGTGGAGATGGGAGGGAAGGGATGGTAGGGGGAAAACAAAGGAGCAGGCAACAATGCTCAATAGGAAATATACTCATGACCTTGCTCATGTAACTGTGACCCCTCTGTACAACATTTTTACAATAAAAACATACAAAAAAGAAAAAATGTAGTGTTCAGAGAAGCACTTTGGGAGTAAGGGGAAGGACGTCTGAATAGCTGTACAAAATTCTACATGGCTTTTTTTAATGTTCAGTATGTAGTTGAATAAACATAACTGCTTCTATGAAAAAATTAAGTCACTGTCTTGGAACTGGACCAATATTTCTACCATTTTTGGGATTTGATCTCACCATCTAGGTAACTCATTTGCACCATGAGTGAAGGCGAAGCTCACTGTCCTTGAAGAAAAGAAATTCAGGCTAGAGTTCCCACGGCCTGAATGAAGGCCCTGCAAAGAAAAAGATATCTCTATACATGTGTAATATAGGATATATACTTACATATGTATGCTTATTACATATTATGATTTTTATTATTGATTTTGTGATTATTTTTATTTTATTCATTCATTTATTGTTTATATTATTTAGTATTATTATACACATAATACTTATTACATTTTGCACATCTATTATAAATGTATACACAATAATTTAGGACATTGACTCATTTTTCATTAAAACTTTTTGTGTTGAAACATGATACATAATTAAATGGAGGCATTTATCATAGTCTTCACATGTTTAGAGTATCTCTCAAGGATGAGCTTTGTGTTTTTATCTTTGAACACCTTCCTATAGGGATTTCTTTAATGATTTATACTTAGAAGCCTTTTCTTCAGTCCAGGCAAGTTGTGGGATAAGATTGTAAACCTAGAAATGTGGCTTAGTGGAAATAGCTCGCTCAACATGCATGAATACCAGGGTTTGAATCTTCAGTGCCACATACTCAGAAAAAGCTAGAAGCAATGGAGTGGCTCAAATGACAGTGCTAGCCTTGAAAAAAAAGAAGCCCCAGGACTCTCAAAAACAATAGGCCAGATGGCGGTGGCTCACACCTGGAACCCCAGCTTCTCTGGATGCTGAGATTTGAAGACCATAGTTTAAAGACAGCCTAGGCAAAGAAAGCCTGTTAGATTCTTATGTTCAAGATACCACCAAAAAAATACCCCATGTGGCGCCCTGACTCAAGTGGTAGAGTGTTAGCTTTGAGCTGAATTGCTCATGGACAGGGCCCAGGCTTGATATAAGACACACAACTGGAAACAAGTAAGGATTAATCAAAGTGCTTTTCCTATTTGCTAATTAGGAGAACACTCTAACGTTGATGTACACCAGAATTGGAGTCAGAGGTTAAGGCTCAAGTATTGCACATCCATATACCCAGCCTCTCAGTCTCTAGCATTATAACCTTGTGTGCTAAAGGGATCTGAAAGGTCCAATGTTGAAAGGCTTAATATGCTCCCCAAGCCCATTGAGATAAGCAGTTGACTTGTATTATCAATATCATTACAGTTCTGAACCTAGAAGAGCACCAGTAGCTCACACCCATCACCCTAGCTCAGGAGCCTGAGGTCTGAGGATCACAGGGTGAAGCCAACAAGGGCAGGAAAGTCTATGACACTCTGACTTCCACTTCTGAAAGGTCAGATGTTCAACAGCTTCGTGTGTTTCCCTTGGTGATGAGAAGTTACTTTCATTCTAAATGTTCTTAGGGTTCTCATGCTATAGAAGGAAAGAAACATCACTGACCCATCAAAGATTCAAATGAAGTTCTCAGGATTCAATCCTTACTCTGGCTAGCCAAAAGAACTCCAGAGTAACACTATATTTGAAGGACAGAAAACAGGTTCAAAAGCCAGGCTAGGTACAGAGACCTAGGCCTGTAGGATTAGGGGGCAGAATGTACACACTCAACAGGGAAGTGAGCTGCAAAACCACCTCATTCATTCCAGGCACAGTCACCAATGGGAGGAAACCGGAAACATTTGTTAGAGTTACACCAGGGTCAGGCTTTTCTCAGCCACTTCAATGACTAACCTTCTTCCCTCAGGTGAAGGGAGCCTCAGGCTATCTTTAGGTTACCAATACAGAGTCAGTTTAGTGGGGGAGAGGGGAGGAAGAGACTAGAAAAACCTTGCTCTCTGGTCTCAGGGAGTGGGTTTTTGACTCTCCATCTGTCAGGTTTGAAGGGCCTTCTTCTACCTCTTACAGTCCTTTCTCCTTCCTTCATTCTCCACATCATTAATGTAAATCCCCAGTCCAAGATGAGACAGGGCCTTTTCTCTTCTGTTTCCAAGAACCTGAGTTAGAACCTGGCTTTGTCTTCTTGTCTCTAGGGTCCTTTGCTGCCTGAGAAGTGGGAAAGAGACAGTCTTCCTACTTTGTGGTTGTGTGAAGGCATTGCTGGTGGCCCTGACACAATAAAGAAGGCCTCATGACTGGGAATTGTTCCCTTCTTTCCTCCTGACATCCAAGACCAGATTGATGTATCATTTTTCTATCTATCTATCTATCTATCTATCTATCTATCTATCTATCTATCTATCTATCTATCTATCTATCTATCTATCTATCTATCTATCTATCTATCTATCTATCTATCTATCTATCTATCTATCTATCTATCTATCTATCTATCTATCTACCTACCTACCTACCTAACTACCTAACTACCTACCTAGCTATCTCTTTGACATTTCTTGGGTTGAATTCCAAGCTTAGGCACTTTCCCTAGCACCCTACTACTTGAGCCACAGCACCAATTCTGGCTTTTTCTGTCTATGTGCTACTGAAGAATAGAACCTACGACTTCTTGCATGCTAGGCAAGCACTCTCTCACTAATCTACATTCCCAGCCCCCTCATCTTTTTTTCTTAATCGTAGTTTTTACATAAGTATGATACAGTTTGTGTCCTCAAGTTTAATTTTTCTGAATACCAGTTATTTCTACACACTAAGATTTTCTTTTCCCCTGAATGATTTGTTACTGTTCCTGCATTGGCCTCATAATAAAATGTAAATAAAGGCTGCTGAGAGCTTCAATGTGCATCATATGAGGACACAGGCCTATAAAATAAGCAACTCCCAGGCTTTTCTGCCTGGTCTGGCCTGTATCACCTGCTCGACTTTCTCTCTCAAAACTGGAGCTCTACCCTCTAAGTTACTGTGCCACTTCTGGTTTTCTGGTGGTTTATTGGAGACAAGAATCTCACAGAAATTCCTGCTAGGACTGGCTTTGAATGGTGATCTCCTGAGGAGGCTTTAAGTAGCTTTCCTCAGGGATTCCCCTAGGAGCCAGTCCACACAAACCTTTAGTCTAAATGTCGAGAAGTACTAGAGAAAACAGAAACATGAAGATGCTTCTAGTGTGTTCTAGATAAGTAAGGTTGGAGACACAAAACACTCATAATTATTAGATCACTTTAAAGGCAAAAGGAGCAATGCAGACAGTATGAGGATTGCTCCAGCTTTCAGTCCTCTCATCATGAGAGAGTAAATTCACTGCAGCTCAATGTTAAGTGACAGAACTGGCATGTCCTGTGGACATTTGCTCCGGTGACACTCATTTCTCACTTTTGGCTTCAAACCTGTGACCAGAGTGGAAGATGAGGAGAGAAAATCCTTCTCAGAGAAGGCAGCTATAAAGAACATTGGGTAGTCTCTTATAAGTTCAAACCATTGGAATGACCCATTAAGAAGTCAGATTTTCCAGATTAAAATATGGAGAAGAAAAGAAAGAAAGTGCCAGTGACTGCTCACTGCAATTCCAGATCCTCAGGAGGCTGAGATGTAGAGAATCTGAATTTAAATCCAGCCAGCATAAAAAAGTCCTTGACACTGTTATTTCTAAGAGGTCACAGAAAACCCCAGAAGTGGGGCTTTGACTCAAGCTTAATACACTGGTCTTGACTGAAAGGGGCTCAGGGAAAATGCCCAGGCTCATGGTTCAAACCCAGGACCTGCCCCCTCATAAAGAACCTATACCTCCATGTCTTTGTGTATGTATGGATGTGTTCCTATAGGTGAAGCTCCAGAGTAGCTATGATGAATGTCACCAACCTAGGAAATTTGTATTCAATACAATGAGTTCATAACACAGAGACTGCTTTTAGACATTGCGTGTTCCAGGGTTCCCCTCACTGCTTCCAGTGTAGCCTGAGGGTTTCTCTGCATCCCTGGCCTGCTGAAAGAAGTCTCTCTCATTTTCTGGACACGCAGACAAAAGCCCTCAGTCCTGTATAGCTGTGTAACAAACAACTCTATTTGGGCCAATTAGTGCGGAGGAGTGTGGTCAGGCTCTGAAGGTCAGGAGAAAAAGTCCTCTTTGTACCCCAAGCTATCTCTCTTCCCAGTGCTCTGCTTTGACAGGAAACCGTCATTTGTGCCATGTCCCATGGCAGTCCAAGTACTATGCACTTATCCTCCCTTTGTGAGACTATATTCTGGTGTTCAGATACAGTGCTCAATATAATTCAGGAGGCCTTCTGGCTGACAACTAGGGCACTGAACCTAATGAAATGTTTCATTGAGGGTAATGATGGGCCTATGATGCCTCTCCTAGGTTTCTGGAAGCTTGTGAAATCCAAGCATGTGTTGGATATCACAAAATTCCTGTCATCTACGTCTGGTGAAGCTCATCACATTTTGAAACCTTTGACCTCTCCTAGTTAGACCTTGGGTGGCTAGGTTTTGGCGTTGAACACAGGGCCTGGGGTGCTCAGGGAAGAAGTCTAATGCTTTACCATTTTGTGTCACAGCTTCACTTCTGCTTTCTCTGTGTGTGTGTGTGAGTGTGTGTGTGTGTGTGTGTGTGTGTGTGTGCATACACTAGTCCTGGAGCTTGAACTCAGGACATGAACACTGTACCTAGTTTCTCTTGTACAAGGATTGTACAAGGATTGGAGCTTGGTTGTAGTGGTATACCTCTGGCTAAGCCAGGTTAGATGGCAGCTGTCAGCACCAGACACCCGGCTTGCTCTGTGATGAGGTATTTGAAGTCTTATCTTTATAGAGTTGCAGTCACAACATTCAATCTTTTTTTTCATGCCCATCCTGGGTCTTGAGTAACTATCTAGACACAGTTCCTAAGTTTTATGCCCAAAGCTAGTGCTCAACTGCTTGAGCAACAGCACAACGTCCGGATTTTTATGTGCATGTGGTAGTGAGGAATTGAATCCAGGGCTTTGTATATACTAACCATCACTATACCACTGAGCCCCAGGAGTGACAAGTATATAAAAAGATAAATGTGTACATTGGCATATATATATATATAAAGAGAATGATGTCTGTATATTATGAAATTACATATATTACTACCAATTATTGTAAATTAAATTATTCCTTCCATTTTTAAGTATCATGGTTGAATACATAATAAAGTATTAATTTAAAATTAGTCAATGTAGTAGAA